>NC_091631.1:77793685-78112537 GCF_027580195.1 Bos mutus | reverse complement strand
GATATCCATTCTCCTCAATGACATTCTTAATGGCATTTGGGAAGTTGTCTGCTGCCTCTTGGTCAGCATAAGGTTTTCCTCCTATGGTCTTTTTTTTTACTTTTTTATTTTTAAACTTTACAAATTGTATTAGTTTTGCCAAATATCAAAATGAATCCACCACAGGTATACATGTGTTCCCCATCCTGAACCCTCCTCCCTCCCCATACCATCCCTCTGGGTCGTCCCAGTGCACCAGCCCCAAGCATCCAGCATCGTGCATTGAACCTGGACTGGCAACTTGTTTTGACATTAAAGAAAAAAACTTATTTAATATATATACATATAGATATTTTATTTTTTTAATTTAAATTTATTTATTTTAATTGGAGGCTAATTACTTTACAATATTGTATTGGTTTTGACATACATCAACATGAATCCGCCATGGGTGTACACGTGTTCCCTATCCTGAAACCCCCTCCCACCTCCCTCCCCATACCATCCCTCTGGGTCATCCCAGTGCACCAGCCCCAAGCATCCTGTATCCTGCGTCGAACCTGGAATGGCAATTCGTTTCTTATATGATATTATAATTATACGTGTTTCAGTGCCTTTCTCCCAAATCATCCCACCCTCTCCCTCTCCCACAGAGTCCAAAAGAATGTTCTATACATCAGTGTCTCTTTTGCTCTCTTGCATACAGGGTTATCGTTGCTGTCTATCTAAATTCCATATATATGTGTTAGTATACTGTATTGGTGTTTTTCTTTCTCGCTTACTTCACTCTGTATAATAGGCTCTAGTTTCATCCACCTCATTGGAACTGATTTAAATGTATTCTTTTTAATGGCTGAGTAATACTCCATTGTGTATATGTACCACAGCTTTCTTATCCATTCATCTGCTGATGGACATCTAGGTTGCTTCCATGTCCTGGCTATTATAAACAGTGCTGCAATGAACATTGGGGTACACGTGTCTCTTTCCATTCTGGTTTCCTCGGTGTGTATGCCCAGCAGTGAGATTGCTGGGTCATATGGCAGTTCTATTTCCAGTTTTTTAAGGAATCTCCACACTGTTCTCCATAGTGGCTGTACTAGTTTGCATTCCCACCAACAGTGTAAGAGGGTTCCCTTTTCTCCACACCCTCTCCAGCATTTATTGCTTGTAGACTTTTGGACCACAGCCATTCTGACTGTGAAATGATACCTCATTGTGGTTTTGATTTGCATTTCTCTGATAATGAGTGATGTTAAACATCTTTTCATGTGTTTGTTAGCCATCTGTATGTCTTCTTTGGAGAAATGTCTATTTAGTTCTTTGGCCCATGTTTTGATTGGGTTGTTTATTTTTCTGGAATTGAGCTGCAGGAGTTGCTTGTATATTTTTGAGATTAAATCTTTGTCAGTTGCTTCATTTGCTATTATTTTCTCCCATTCTGAAGGTTGTCTTTTCACCTTGCATATAGTTTCCTTGCTTATAGTTTCCTTCCTGTGGTGCAGAAGCTTTTAATTTTAATTAGGTCCTCTTTGTTTATTTTTGCTTTTATTTCCAATATTCTGGGAGGTGGGTCATAGAGGATCCAGCCGTGATTTATGTCAGAGAGTATTTTGCCTATGTTCTCCTCTAGGAGTTTTATAGTTTCTGGTCTTACATTTAGATCTTTAATCCATTTTGAGTTTATTTTTGTGTATGGTGTTAGAAAGTGTTCTAGTTTCATTCTTTTACAAGTGGTTGACTAGTTTTTCCAGCACCACTTCTTAGAAGGATTGTCTTTTCTCCATTGTATATTCTTGCCTCCTTTGTCAAAGATAAGGTGTCCATAGGTGCGTGGATAAATTGACAAACCATTAGCAAGACTCATCAAGAAACCAAGGGAGAAAAAATCAAATCAATAAAATTAGAAATGAAAATGGAGCGATTACAACAGACAACACAGAAATACAAAGGATCATAAGAGACTACTATCAGCAATTATATGCCAATAATATGGACAACGTGGAAGAAATGGACAAATTCTTGGAAAAGTACAACTTTCAAAAACTGAACCAGGAAGAAATAGAAAATCTTAACAGACCCATCACAAGCATGGAAATTGAAACTGTAATCAGAAATCTTCCAGCAAACAAAGGCCCAGGTCCAGATGGCTTCACAGCTGAATTCTACCAAACATTTAGAGAAGAGCTAAAACCTATCCTACTCAAACTCTTCCAGAAAATTGCAGAGAAAGGTAAACTTCCAAACTCATTCTATGAGGCCACCATCACCCTAATACCAAAACCTGACAAAGATGCCACAAAAAAAGAAAACTACAGGCCAATATCACTGATGAACATAGATGCAAAAATCCTTAACAAAATTCTAGCAATCAGAATCCAACAACACATTAAAAAGATCATACACCATGACCAAGTGGGCTTTATCCCAGGGATGCAGGGTTCTTCAGTGTCTGCAAATCAATCAATGTAATACACCACATTAACACATTGAAAAATAAAAACCATATGATTATCTCAATAGATGCAGAGAAAGCCTTGGACAAAATTCAACATCCATTAATGATAAAAACCCTCCAGAAAGCAGGAATAGAAGGAACATACCTCAACATAATAAAAGCTATATATGACAAACCCACAGCAAACATTATCCTCAATGGTGAAAAATTGAAAGCATTTCCCCTAAAGTCAGGAACAAGACAAGGGTGCCACTTTCACCACTAGTATTCAACATAGGTTTGGCCACAGCAATCAGAGCAGAAAAAGAAATAAAAGGAACCAAAGTGGAAAAGGAGAAGTAAAACTCTCACTGTTTGCAGATGACGTGATCGTCTACATAGAAAACCCTGAAGACCCCACCAGAAAATTACTAGAACTAACCAATGAATATAGTAAAGTTGCAGGATATGAAATCAACACACAGAAATCCCTTGCATTCCTATACACTAATAATAAGAAAATAGAAAGAGTAATTAAGGAAACAATTCCATTCACCATCACAGCGAATAGAATAAAATACTTAGGAATATGTTTACCTAAAGAAACTAAAGACTTATATATAGAAAATTATAAAACACTGGTGAAAGAAATCAAAGAGGACACTAATAGATGGAAAAATATACCATGGTCATGGATCGGAAGAATCAATGTAGTGAAAATGAGTATACTACCCAAAGCAATCTATAAATTCAGTGCAATTCCTATCAAGCTACCAATGGTATTTTTCAGAGAGCTCGAACAAATAATGTCACAATTTGTATGGAAATACAAAAAGCCTCAAATAGCCAAAGCAATCTTGAGAAAGAAGAATGGAACTGGAGGAATCAACTTGCCTGACTTCAGGCTCTACTACAAAGCCACAGTCATCAAGACAGTATGGTACTGGCACAAAGACAGAAATATAGATCAATGGAACAAAATAGAAAGCCCAGTGATAAATCCGAACCTCTTTTTAAAATTATTAAACCATCTTTTGCTAGCATTAAATTCTCCAGTTTTAGTTTCATCACCTGCTTGCTTTAAATTGTCATGTAATGATTTTGCTTTTTCTTGACTCATATTAGAGTCTACAGATATGCCTTTCTTTTAGCAACCCTGCCTCCATGTGAAAGTTGCATTTTCAATATAAGATAAAAAGTATTTTGCATTTTCTTTTCCAATCTGGATTCCTTTTATTTCTTTTTCTTCTCTGATTGCCATGGCTAGGACTTCCAAAACTATGTTGAACAATAGTGGTGAGAGTGGGCACCCTCGGTGTATTCCTGATCTTACAGGAAATGCTTTCAGTTTTTCAACATTGAGAGTAATGTTTGCTATGTGCTTGTATATGGCCTTTATTAAGTAAAGGTATGCAAAGTTTCTGGAGAGTTTTATCATAAATGGGTGTTGAATTTTGTCTAAAACTTTTTCTGCATCTATTGAGATTATCGTATCATATCATACCATATGCTTTTATCCTTCAGTTTGTTAATGTGGTGTATTACATTGACTGATTTGCATATATTGAAGAATCCTTCATTCCTAAGATAAATCTCAGTTGACCATAGAGTATGACCCTTTTAATGTATTGTTGGATTCTGTTTGCTAGTATTTTGTTGAGGATTTTTGTATCCATGTTCATCAACGCTATTGGCCTGTTATTTTCCTTTTTTGTGTGGTTTCTTTGTCTGATTTTGGTGTCAGGGTGCTGGTGGCCTCATAGAATGTTTCTCCCTTTGCAATTTTTTGGAAGAGTTTGAGAAGGGAATGTGTTAGGTATTCTCTAAATGTTTCATAGAATTCACCTGTGAAGTCATCTGGCCCTGGGCTCTTGTTTGTTGGAAGATTTTAATCACAGTTTCAGTATTTGTGAACAGTCTGGTCATATTTTTTTATTTCTTCTTGGTTCCGTCTTGGAAGGTCATCCAGGAATTTGTCCATTTCTTCCAAGTTGTCCATTTTATTGGCATAGTTGCTTGTGGTAGTCTCTTAGGAATCCTAGCATTTCTGCAGTGTCAGTTGTAACTTCTGTCACTTTTTGCAGATGACATGATACTGTAGAAAATCCTAAAGATGCCACCGGAAAACTGCCAGAGTTAATCAGTGGATTTAGTAAAGTCATATGATATAAAATTAATACACAGAAATTTCTTGCACTCCTATACACTAACAGCAAAAAATCAGAAAGAGAAATTAAGGAGACTCCCATTCACCACTGCAGCAAAAAGAATAAATACCCAGGAATAAACTTACCTGGGAGACAAAATACCTGTGAAGAAAACGATAAGACAATGATGAAAGAAATCAAAGATAACACAAACGGAGAGATATAACATGTTCTTGGATTTGAAAATGAATATTGTGAATATGACTACATTACCCCCAAATTCAATACAATCTCTATCAAATTACCAATGCCTTTTACTCAGAACTTGAACAAAACATTTTATGATTTCTTTTTTATTGTTTTGCAAATTTTATTTTATCTTAAAAAATATGTTTCAGGAGTACAGCATTATGATTTGATATCTATGTACACTACAGAGTGATCACTACCACAAATGTAGTTGCCATATATCATCCCCTTCACCCAATTTACCCACTGTCCTTCATTTCCCCTCTGATAACTACTAATCTAAAGCAATGACAAACCTAGACATAGTGTTGAAAAGCAGAGACATTACTTTGCCAACAAAGGTCTGTCTAGTCAAAGCTATGGTTTTTTCAGTTGTCATGTATGGATATGAGAGTTAGACTATAAAGAAAGCTAAGTGCCAAAGAATTGATGCTTTTGAACTGTGACGTTGGAGAAGACTCTTGAGAGTCTCTTGGACTGCAAGGACATCAAGCTAGTCAATCCTAAAGGAAATCAGTCCTGAATATTCATTGGAAGGACTGAAGCCAAAGCTGAAGCTCCAATGTTTTGCCCACCTGTTGTGAAGAACTGACTCACTGGAAAAGATCCTGATGCTGGGAAAGACGGAAGTCAGGAGGAGAAGGGGACAACATAGAATGAAATGGTTGGATGGCATCCGTGACTCAATGGACATGAGTTTGAGCAAGCTCTGGGAGTTGGTGATGGACAGGGAGGCCTGGCGTGCTGCAGACCGTAGGGTTGCAAAGAGTTGGACATGACTGGGCGACTTGAATAACAGCAATCACTAATGTGTTCTGTTTGTTTTTTGTTTATTTTTGTTTGTTCATTTGTTTTGCTTTTAGATTCTGCATATGGGTGAGATCAAATGGCGTTTTTCTTTCTCTCTCTGATTTATCTTAGTATAATACTTTCAAGGTCTATCCATGTTTGTTGTAAATAGCAGGGTTTTATTCCTTTTTATGGTTGAGTGATATTCCATTAGAACTATGGCTTTTCTTGCCTCCCCCTAAGTCTTCCATAGTCTCTTTTTATATCCTCTCCTGCTACTGTCCACCTTTACCACAGTGCTCTAGGCACAAAATTTTTGTTACTTTAACACAAGTAAGTGTGTTTGGGTCTTTGTTTTTTCCTTTCACTTGCAATCTCATTACCAACATTGCTGAATTCCGCTTCCTCTCCTACTTCAAGAATCTGCTGAAATATAAGGATTTTTGCTGGTATTTTCTTGACTATATGATTTTTTCAAAGATTTATTTATTTTTTAATTGAAGGATAATTGCTTTACAGGATTTTATTATTTTCTGTCAAACATCAACATGAATTAGCCATAGGTGTACAGAGGTCCCCACCCTCTTAAAACTCCCTCACATCTCCCTCCCAATCTCACTCTTCTAGATTGTTACAGAGCCCCTGTTTGAGTCATACAGCAAATTCCCATTGACTATCTGTTTTGCATATGGTAGTGTAAGTTTCCATGTTACTCTCTCCATACATCTCACCCTCTCCTCCCCTCTCCCTGAAGTCTGTTCTCTGTTTCTCCATTGCTGCCTTGCAAATAAATGATAATCAGTATCATCTTTATAAATTCCATATATATGTGTTGTATCTTTCTCTTTCTGACTTACTTCACTCTATTTAATAGACTCAGGGTTCATCCACCTCATTAGAACTGACTTAAATGCTTTCCCTTTTATGGCTGAGTAATATTCCACTGTGTATATGTACCACAGCTTCTTTATCCATTCATCTGTCAATGTACATCTAGGTTGCTTACATGTTCTAGCTATTGTAAATAGTCCTGCAATGAACAATGGGACACGTGTCTTTTTCAGCTTTGGTTTCCTCTGAGCATATGCCTAGGAGTGGGATTTCTGGGTCATATGGTGGTTTTATTTCTAGTTTTTAAAAGAAATCTTCATACAGCCTTCTTTAGTGGCTGTATCAATTTACATTGTACCAGCATCCTTTTCAACATTTATTGTTTGTAGACTTTTTGATGATGGCCATTCTGACTGATGTGAGGTGGTATCTCACTGTAGTTTTGATTTGCATTTCTCTAATAGTGAGCAATGTTGAGCATCTTTTCACGTGTTTATTAGCCATCTGTATGTCTTCTTTGGAAAAATGTCTGTTTAGGTCTTTCCCCCTCTCTTTCATTGGGTTGTTTGTTTTTCTGGTATTGAGTTGTATGAGCTGCTTGTATATTTTGGAAATTTATCCTTTGTCAGTTGTTTCCTTTGCTATTATTTTCTCCCATTCTGAGGGTTGTCTTTTCACCTTGTTTATAATTTCCTTTGCTGTGCAAAAGCTTTTAAATTTAATTAGGTCCCACTTGTTTATTTTTGTTTTTATTTGCATTACTCTAGGAGGTGAGTCATAGAGAATCTTGCTTTGATTTATGTCATTCAGTGTTCTGCCTATGTTTTCCTCTAAGGGTTTTATAGTTTCGGTCTTCCATTTAGGTATTTAATCCATTTTTAGTGTATCTTTGTGTATGATGTTAGGAAATGTTCTAATTTCATTCTTTTGCTGTCTAGTATTCCAAAAACCACTTATTGAAAAGGCTATCTTTGCCCCATTTTATATTCTTGCCTCTTTGGTAAAAAATGAGGTACCCATAGGTGCATGGGTTTATCTCTGGGCTTTCTATCTTGTTCCATTGGTCTATATTTCTGCTTTTGTGCCAGTATTGTACTGTCTTGATGAATGTAGCTTTGTAGTATAGCCTGAAGTCAGGAAGGTTGATTCCTCCAGCTCCACTCTTCTTTCTGAAGACTGCTTTGGCTATTTGAGGTCCTTTGTGTTTCCATACGAATTGTGAAATTTTTTGTTCTAGTTCTGTGAACAATGCCATTGGTAATTTGATAGGGATTGCATTGAATCTGTAGACTGAGTTTGGTAGTATAGTCATTTTCATAATATTGATTCTTCCTACCCAGGAACATGGAATATCTCTCCATCTGTTTATATCATCTTTGATTTCTTTCATCAGTGTCTTATAATTTTCCATTTATGGTTCTTTTTCCTCCTTAAGTAGGTTTATTCCTAGATATTTTATTCTTTTTGTTGCAGTGTAGAATGGGATTGATTCCTTAGTTTGTCTTCCTGATTTGTTATTGTTAGTATATAAGAATGCAAGTGATTTCTGTATATTGACCTTTTATCCTGTGACTTTACTGAATTCACTGATTGGCTCTAGTAATTTTCTGATAGTTTCTTGTGGGTTTTCTATGTATAGTATCATGTCATTGTCAAACAGTGAGAGTTTTACTTCTTTTCCAATCTGTATTACTTTTATTTCTTTTTCTTCTCCGATTGCTTTAGCTAGGACATCCAAAACTATGTTGAATGATAGTGCTGAGAGTGAACACCCTTGACTTCCTGACCTTAGAGGGAGTGCTTGCAGTTTTTCACTATTGAGAATAGTGTTTGCTGTGAACTTATCACATACGGCCTTTTCTATGTTGAGGTAGTATCATTCTATCCCCATTTTTTGAAGTGTTTTTTATTGTAAATGTGTACTGAATTTTGTCAAAGGCTTTTTCTTCATCTATTGAGGTGATCATATGATTTTCATTTTTAAATTTGTTAATATGGTGTATCACATTGATTGATTTGTGTATATTGAAGAATCCTTGCATCCCTGGAATAAACCCAACTTGATCATGTATGAGCTTTTTAATGTGTTGTTGAATTCTGTTTGCTAAAACTTTGTTGAGGATTTTTACACCTATGTTAACCAGTGACATTGGCCTGTAGTTTTGTATTTTGTATTATCTTTGCCTGGTTTTGGTATCAGGGTGATTGTGGCCTCATACAGTGAGTTTGGAAGTGTTCCTTCCTCTATAATTTCTTGGAAGAGTTTCAGAAAAGTAGGCATTACCTTTTCTCTAATGGTTGCTAGAATTTCCCTGTGAAGCCATCTGGCCCTGGGCTTTTGTTTTCTGGGGAGTTTTTGATCACAACTTCAATTTCAGTGTTTGTAATTGGTTTGTTCCTAATTTCTATTTCTTCCTGGTTCAGTCTTGTGAGGTTGAACTTTTCTAATAATCTATCCATTTCCTCTATGTTGTCTATTTTATTAGCATATAGTTGCTCATAATATTCTCTTATGATCCTTTGTATTTCTGTGTTGTCTGTTGTAACCTCTCCTTTTTCATTTCTCATTTTTAAAAATTTTATTCCTTTTTTCTTGATGAGTCTGGCTAAAGGTTTGTCAATTTTGTTTATCACCTCAAAGAACCAGCTTTTAGTTTTATTAATTTTTGCTATTATTTTCTTTATTTCTTTTTTCTTTTATTTCTTCTCTGATCTTTATGAGTTCTTTCCTTCTGCTGACTTTAGTGTTTTCTGTTCTTCTTTTAACTCCTTTAAATGGAGAGTTAGGTTGTCTATTTGATGCTTTTCCTGTTTCTTGAGATAGGATTGTATTGCTATAAACTTCCCTCTTAGAACTACTTTTGCTGAATTCCATAGGTTTTGGGATTCATCGTGTTTTCTTTGTCATTTGTTTCTGGGAATCTTTTGATTTCCCTTCTTATTTCCTCAATAATCTCTTCTTTATTTAGTAATGTATTGTTTAATCTCCATGAGTTTGTATTTTTTGCAGTTTTTTCTCCTGTAGTTGATACTTAGTCTCAGAGTTGTGGTCTGAGAAAAATCTTGACACAATTTCAATTTTCTTAAACTTACTGAGGCTTAATTTGTGGCCCAGGATGTAGTGAATCCTCAAGAATGTTCCTTGTGGACTTGAGAAGAAAGTGTATTCTTCTGCATTTGGATGTAAAGTCCTGAAGATACAAATTAGGTCCATTTCGTCTAATGAATCATATAAGGTTTGTGTTTCCTTGATGATTCTCTGTTTTGATGATCTGTCCATTGGTGTAATTTGGGTGTTAAAGTCCCCTCCTATTATTGTGATACTGTCAGTTTCCCTTATTATGCCTGTTATTGTTTGCCTTATGTATTGAGGTGCTCTATGTTGGGGGCATAAATATTTATAATTGTTATGTCTTCCTCTTGGATTGATCCTTTGAATGTTATGTAGTGTCCTTCTTTGTCTCTTAAAATATTCTTTATTTTAAAATCTATTTTGTCTGAAATAAGGATTGCCTCTGCAGCTTTCTTTTGGTTTCCATTCACATGGAATATCTTTTTCCATCCTTTTACTTCCAATCTGTTTGTGTCTCTAGGTCTGAGGTGGGTCTCTTGTAGGCAGCGTGTATATGTGTCTTGTTTTTGTATCCATTCAGTTAGTCTGTATCTTTTGGTTGGTGAATTTAATCTGTTTACATTTAAAGTAATTATTAATTTATATGTCCCTATTGGCATTTTCTTAATTGTTTTGTATTTGTTTTTGTAGGTTTTTCCTTTCTCTCATGTTTATTAGCTATGTAAGTCCCTTTAGTATTAATTGTAAGGCTGGTTCAGGGGTGCTAAATTCTCTTAACTTTTGCTTGTCTGTAAAGCTTTTGATTTATCCATCAATTTTGTTTATTTTATTTAACTTTACAATAGTAGTAAATTAGTGAGTTTGTGATATACCTGATTCATGACTTAAGTTTTACAGTGAAATCTATGAGAGTTCTGGTTGTGTTTAGTAGTAAATTGTTAGTGTATAGAAAAACAATACATTTCTATATATTAATCTCATATCCTGAAAAATTTATTCTTACCTGGAGAATTCCATGGACAGAGGAGCCTGGTGGGCTACAGTCCATGGGGTTGCAAAGAGTCAGACATGACTGATCAACTAACACTAAACATAGCCAATTAACAAAAAATATCATCACAGTTTCAGGTTTTATATATAGTGTAATATCATCTGCAAACAGTGAGCTTTTTTCCATTTTGCTTAAAAAAATATAGAGCTTTTAGAAAGTGTTTAAACTTAAATGACTATTTCAAACAAGTAGATATATTTATAGGTCAATATACATGAAACAGTTCTTTACACTTTCTAAAAGCTCTATATTTTTTACTTTCCCCTCTACATTTTAGGTTTTGGTGTAATATTTTACATCTTTATGTATATCCTTTAGTTGTTGATTGTAGTTATAATTGATTTTACAGTTTTTGTCTTTTAACCTTTATACTGACTTAAGTGGTTGATCCATTGAATTTCCTATATATTTACATTTACCAGTGAGATATTCGGAGAAGGCAATGGCAACCCACTCCAGTAATCTTGCCTGGAAAATCCCATGGATGGAGGGGCCTGGTAGGCTGCAGTCCATGGGGTCGCTAGGAGTCGGACACGACTGAGTGACTTCACTTTCACTTTTCACTTTCATGCATTGGAGAAGGAAATGGCAACCCACTCCAGTGTTCTTGCCTGGAGAATCCCAGGGACGGGGAACCTGGTGGGCTGCCGTCTATGGTGTCGCAAAGAGTCGGATACGACTGAAGTGACTTAGCAGCAGCAGCAGCAGTGAGATATTTCTTCTTCTTCTTTTTTTTTTTTTTTTGAGGCTTTTTCTTTTTCTCTAAAGGCCTTTAACGTTTCTTATAGGGCTGATTTAGTAGTAATAAAGTTTGTTTTTGTTATTATTATTATTATTTTGCTTTTTGGCAAGCTCTGTATTTTTCCTTCAATTCTCAATGATAACCTTGCCTGGTAGAGTTGGTTGTAGGCTTTTTCCTTTTAATACGTGAAATGTATCATGCTATGCGATTCTACCCTGCAAAGTTTCTGCTGATAGCCTTATGGGGTTTCCTTTGTATGCGACTCTGTTTTTTTGTTGTTGTTTGTTGTCATTAAAATTGTCTTTATTTTTAACTTTTGCCTTTTTAATTATTATGTATCTTTTTGTGGTTCTCTTTGAATTCATGATGTCTCTGGCTCTCTGGGATTTCTGGCCCTTAATATCTATTGGGTTAGGAAAGTTTTCAGCCATATTTTCATTGAATACATTTTCTGCCCCTTTCTCTCTTTCCTTTTTTTATGGTTAGATAGACAATTAAAATTTTTAATATAAATGATTTTATTTTTAATTGGAGGCTAATTACTTTACAATATTGTGTTGGTTTTGCCATACCTCAACATGAATCCACCACGGGTGTATACATGTTCCCCATCCTGAACCCCCCTCCCACCTCCCTCCCCATACCATCCCTCTGGGTCATCCCAGTGCACCAGCCCTGAACATCCTGTATCATGCATCAAACCTGGACTGGCAATTCGTTTCACATATGATATTATACATGATTGAATGCCATTCTCCCAAATCATCCCACCCTCGCCCTCTCCCACAGAGTCCATAAGACTGTTCTATACATCTGTGTCTCTTTTGCTGTCTCGCATACAGGGTTATCATTACCATCTTTCTAAATTCCATATATATGCATTAGTATACTGTATTGGTATTTTCCTTTCTGGTTTACTTCACTCTGTATAATAGGCTCCACTTTCATCTGCCTCATTAGAACCGTATTCTTTTTAATGGCTGAGTAATACTCCATTGTGTATATGTATCACAGCTTTCTTATTCATTCATCAGCTGATGGATATCTACATTGCTTCCATGTCCTGGCTATTATAAACAGTGCTGTGATAAACATTGGGGTACATGTGTCTCTTTCAATTCTGGTTTCCTCGGTGTGTATGCCCAGCAGGGGGATTGCTGGGTCGTATGGCAGTTCTATTTCCAGTTTTTTAAGGAATCGCCACACTGTTCTCCATAGTGGCTGTACTAGTTCGCATTCCCATCAACAATGTAAGAGGGTTCCCTTTTCTCCACACCCTCTCCAGTATTTATTGATTGTAGACTTTTGGATAGCAGCCATTCTGACTGGTATGAAATGGTACCTCATTGTGGTTTTGATTTTTACGTCTCTGATAATGAGTGATGTTGAGCATCTTTTCATGTGTTTGTTAGCCATCTGTATGTCTTCTTTGGAGAAATGTCTATTTAGTTCTGTGGCCCATTTTTTGATTGGGTTGTTTATTTTTCTGGAATTGAGCTGCAGGAGTTGCTTGTATATTTTTGAGATTAAATATTTGTCAGTTGCTTTGTTTGCTATTATTTTCTCCCATTCTGAAGGCTGTCTTTTCACCTTGCATAGTTTCCTTGTTTACAGTTTCATTTCTGTGGTGCAGAAGCTTTTAATTTTAATTAGGTCCTCTTTGTTTATTTTTGCTTTTATTTCCAATATTCTGGGAGGTGGGTCATAGAGGATCGTGCTGTAATTTATCTCGGAGAGTGTTCTGCCTATGTACCCTCTAGGAGTTTAATAGTTTCTGGTCTTACGTTTAGATTTTTAATCCGTTTTGAGTTTGTTTTTGTGTATGGTGTTAGAAAGTGTTCTAGTTTCATTCTTTTACAAGCGGTTGATCAATTTTCCCAGCACCACTTGTTAAAGAGATTGTCTTTCCTCCATTGTATATTCTTGCCTCCTTTGTCAAAGATAAGGTGTCCATAGGTGTGTGGATTTATCTCTGGGCTTTCTATTTTGTTCCATTGATCTTTAGTTCTGTCTTTGTGCCAGTACCATACTGTCTTGATGACTGTGGCTTTGTAGTAGAGCCTGAAGTCAGGCAGGTTGATTCCTCCTGTTCCATTCTTCTTTCTCAAGGTTGCTTTGGCTATTCGAGGTTTTTTGTATTTCCATACAAGTTGTGAAGTCATTTGTTCTAGTTCTCTGAAAAATACCATTGGTAGCTTGATAGAGATTGCACTGATAGAGATTGCTTTGGGTGGTATACTCATTTTCACTATATCAATTCTTCCGATCCATGAACACAGTATATTTCTCCATCTATTAGTGTCCTCTTTGATTTCTTTTTTTTTAATTTAAATTTATTTATTTTAATTGGAGGCTAATTACTTTACAATATTGTATTGGTTCTGCCACACATCAACATGAATCCGCCATAGGCATACATGTGGTCCCCATCCTGAACCCCGCCTCCCACTTCCCTCCCTGTATCATCCCTCTGGGTCATTCCAGTGCACCAGCCCCAAGCATCTTGTATCGAACCTGGACTGGCGATTCATTTCTTATATGATATTATACATGTTTCAGTGCCATTCCCCCAAATCGTCCCACCCTCTCCCTCTCCCACAGAGTCCAAAAGACTGTTCTATACATCAGTGTCTCTTTTGCTGTCTCGCATACAGGGTTATCTTTACCATCTTTCTAAATTCCATATATATGCGTTAGTATACTGTATTGGTGTTTTTCTTTCTCGCTTACTTCACTCTGTATAATAGGCTCCAGTTTCATCCACCTCATTAGAACTGATTCATATGTATTCTTTTTAATTCTCTCTCTCTTTTTTCTGGGTCCCCTATAATGCAAATATTTGTAACTTGACTCTATCTTGGAGGTTTCTTGAACTATCCTAAGTAAAATTTTCTTCTACATGACATTCTGAATTGGATGGTTTCTGATGGTTTATTGTATTTTTCTGTTATGATCAGTTCTTTTTGATGTTTTCTAGTTCTTTGATGAAATTCTCACTGTTTTCTTCTATTCTTTTCCCAAATTCAGTGAGAATTTTTGTCACTACTTCTTGAAGTCTTTATCAGGTAAATTACCTATCTCCATTTCATTATTTTTTCCCCTGGGGGGGGGGGTTTATCTTGTTCTTTCCTTTGGAACATATTCCACTGCTCTCATTTTGTTTGACTTTCTATGGTTTTATTATTGAAAGCAGGCAAAACAGTTACCTATCCTGGTCCTGAAGGTGTGTCCTTGTGTGGAAGCATCTTCATGTAGTCTGTAGTTGCCCAGTGGTTTTGGTGGGAGACCAGGATTTGAAGCATGGATTTTATCTTTCCTAGGGTAAGCAGCAGCCACTGCTTTGGTGGAGAGTAATATTTTGGCCACCTGATGCAAAGGTCCAACTCATTGTAAAAGACCCTGATGATGGTAAAGATTGAGCACAAGAAGAGAAGGGGGCAATAGAGGATGAGAGCAAACTCTGGGAGATAGTGAATTACAGGGAAGTCTGGCATGCTGCAGTTCATGGGGTTGCAAAGATTTGGACATGACTTAGCAAATGAACCCCATCAACAAAACCTAACTTGAAGCTTTCATATTGTGCATTTTTTTTAAGTCAACACAATAAATGCTGGAGAGGATATGTAGAAAAAGGAACCCTCTTTCAGTATTGTTGGGAATGTAAATTCGTACAGCTACTATAGAGAACAGCAATGAGATTCCTTAAAAACTAAAAATAGAGCTACCATATGACCCTATAATCTCATTCCTGGGCATATATCTGGAGAAAACAATAATTTGATACAATATTAGTGCTTTGATGTAGACCAATACGTGAAAGACTGCATTAGTAAAAGTAATGCTTCAGTTTAATCAAAATGGCATTAATAATATATTTCTCCACTTGTTAAAACACATATCATTCTGTCGTTTTTGAGATTGCATTCAAGTACTGCATTTCAGACTCTTTTGTTGACAATGATGGCTACTCCATTTCTTCTAAGGGATTCCTGCCCACAGTAGTAGATATAATGGTCATATGATTTAGATTCACCCATTCCAGTCCATCTTAGTTCACTAATTCCTACAATGTTGATGTTCACTCTTGCCATCTCCTCTTTGACCACTTCCAATTTGCCTTAATTCACGTACCTAACATTCCAGGTTCCTATGCAATATGCTCTTTTTAAAAAAATTTTATTTTTAATTTTATTTTTTAACTTTACAATATTGTATTGGTTTTGCCATATATCAACATGAATCCACCACAGGTACACATGTGTTCCCCATCCTGAACCCTCCTCCCTCCTCCCTCCCCATACCATCGCTCTGGGTCGTCCCAGTGCACAAGCCCCAAGCAATATGCTATTTACAGCATCAAACCTTGCTTCCATCACCAGTCCTATTCACAACCGGGCATTGTTTTTGCTTTGGCTCCATCCCTTCATTCTTTCTGGAGTTATTTCTCCAGCTTTCTCCAGTAGCATATTGGGCACCTACTGACCTGGGGAGTTCTTTTAGTGTCCTATGTTTTTGCCTTTTCATACTGTTCATGGGGTTCTCGAGGCAAGAACACTGAAGTGGTTTGCCATTCGCTTCTCCAGTGGACCACATTCTGTCAGACCTCTCCACCATGACCCATCTGTCTTGTGTGGACCCACACGACATGTCTTAGTTTCATTGAGTTAGACAGGGCTGTGGTCCATGTGATCAGATTGGCTAGTTGTCTGTGATTGTTGTTTCAGTCTGTCTGCCCTCTGATGCCCTCTCCCAGCACCTATCATCTTTCTTGAGTTTCTCTTACCTTGGACGTGGGGTATCTCTTCACGGCTGTTCAGCAAAGTGCAGCCGCTGCTCCTTACCTTGGACGTGGGGTAGCTCCTCTCAGCTTCCCTCGTGCATCATCGCAGCTGCTATGCTGGTGCACCAGCATAGCCCCCGAGAGGGATCCAACATCCGCTGGATCATTGAAAAAGCAAGAGAATTCCAAAAAATATCTGCCGCTGCTAAGTCACTTCAGTTGTGTCCGACTCTGTGCGACCCCATAGACGGCAGCCCACCAGGCTGTCCGTCCCTGGGATTCTACAAGCAAGAACACTGGAGTGGGTTGCCATTGACTTCTCTGCCAAAAAAATATCTATTTCTGTTTTATTTATTATACCAAAGCCTTTACTGTGTTGTTAACAATAAACTGTGAATGGATTGCCATTTCCTTCTCCAATGCATGAAAGTAAAAAGTGAAAGTGAAGTTGCTCAGTAGTGTACAACTCTTAGCGACCCCATGGACTGCAGCCTACCAGGCTCCTCCATCCATGGGATTTTCCAGGCAAGAGTACTAGAGTGGGGTGCCATTGCCTTCTCTGCCAAAAAAATATCTATTTCTGTTTTATTTATTATACTAAAGCCTTTACTGTGTTGTTCACAATAAACTGTGGCAAATTCTGAAAGAGATGGGAATACCAGACCACCTGACCTGCCTCTTAAGAAACCTGTATGCAGGTCAGGAAGCAACAGTTAGAACTGGACATGGAACAACAGACTGGTTCCAAATAGGAAAAGAAGTATGTCAAGGCTGTATATTGTCACCCTGCTTATTTAACTTATATGCAGAGTACATCATGAGAAACGCTGGGCTGGAAGAAGCACAAGCTGGAATCAAGATTGCCAGGAGAAATATCAATAACCTCAGATATGCAGATGACACCACCCTTATGGCAGAAAGTGAAGAAGAACTAAAGAGCCTCTTGATGAAGGTGAAAGAGGAGAGTGAAAAAGTTGGCTTAAAGCTCAACATTCAGAAAACAAAGATCATGGCATCAGGTCCCATTACTTCATGGCAAATAGATGGGGAAACACTGTCAGACTTTATTTTTTGGGGTTCCAAAATCACCGCAGATGGTGATTGCAGCCATGAAATTAAAAGACGCTTACACCTTGGAAGGAAAGTTATGAGCAACCTAGACAGCATATTACAAGTCAGAGACATTACTTTGCCAACAAAGGTCCATGTAGTCAAGGCTATAGTGTTTCCAGTGGTCATGTATGGGTGTGAGAGTTGGACTGTGAAGAAAGCTGAACGCCGAAGAATTGAGGTTTTGAACTGTGGTGTTGGAGAAGACTCTTGAAAGTCCCTTGGACTGCAAGGACATCCAACCAGTCCATCCTAAAGGAGATCAGTCCTGGGTGTTCATTGGAAGGACTGATGCTAAAGCTGAAACTCCAATACTTTGGCCACCTGATGCAAAGAGCTGACTCATTAGAAAAGACCCTGATTCTGGGAAAGATTGAGGGCAAGAGGAGAAGGGGACGACAGAGGATGAGATGGTTGGATGGCATCACCGACACAATGGACATGGGTTTAGATGGACTCTGGGAGTTGGTGATGGACACGGAGGCCTGGTGTGTTGCGGTTCATGGGGTCCAAAGAGTCAGACACGACTGAGCAATTGAACTGAACTGAACTGAACCGTATTTGATCAAATTTACAGTCAAATAATACAGTATTTTATGTGTAGTGTAAGAAACTTCACATAGTATACCTTCAATTTCCCCCTCCCTTCTTTTGTAGCATTATCATCATGAACAGTTTAATGTGTTTTAACTCCTTCAGTTCCTTGACTGTTCACAAGATGATATTCTTTCATGCCAGCAGCACTGCATCTCTCCTATTTCTTTTTTTACCTCTGGACTTCCTTCTAAGAACTCACTTTATTAGGTTAAGCCCACCGAGAACAATCTCCCTTTTGATGAAATGAGCTGGTTTGAGACCTTAATAAATCTGAAAAAAAAAAAATCCCTTTTGCATGTAATGTATCATAGTAAGGGTGTGTCAAGCTCTCAAATCTACCAGTCTTGCCCACACTTAAGAAGAGGAGATTATGTAAGAGCTTGCATCATTAGGGGCCATCTTAGAATTTTGCCTAATGCATCTGTTTGTTGTTGTTGTTCAGTCACTCAGTTGTTTCTGACTCTTTGTGACCCCATGCATTGCAGCATACCAGGATTTCCTGTCCTTCACTATCTCTTGGAGTTTGCTCAAACCAAGTCCATTGAGTCAATGATGCCATGCAACCATCTCAGCCTTTGTTGCCTCCTTCTCCTCCAGCTCTCATCTTTGTCAGCATTAGGGTCTTTTCCAATTTGTTTGAAGACCCTGTATTATAGTTCCAACATCTGTGTACAGTTCTGTTTATTAATTTATTTCTTGATTATGGGGTTTTCCTTCTTTCTCTGTGTGTGTGTTTGTGTGTGCCTTGTAATTTTTTTTTTTTTCTTAAATGCTGAACATTACAGGCAGAAGAACAGTAGAAACTGAAGTGAGTAGTATTTACATCTGTAAATGGAACTTCTATTTTTTGGTCAGGACTTTATTTTTAGAGTGTTGAGTAAATCTAGTTAAGAGTTGTGCTGCTTTGCTGTTACTAGCAAAACTTTCAGTTTACTATAGGTTTCAAAGTCATCTAGAGGTGGGCTGTTGTTGAAGAAAACTGAAAGTGAAAAATATTTTCTCAGTCATGTTCGACTCTTTGCAATCCAATGGACTGTAGCTCACCAGGTTCCTCTGTCCTTGGAATTCTCCAGACAAGATTCTGGAGTAGGTAGCCATTTCCTTCTCTTGGGGATCTTTCTGACCCAGGGATCAAACTCAGGTCACCTGAATTACAGATGGATTCTTTACTGTCTGAACCACCAGGGTCACTGTTACCCTGTGCATAATGTGTAGACTGAGATGCAAGACAGTTTTTCTCTATACCCCTGTTCCTCACATAAGCTTTCAGTGATTCCTTCTCACCTTTGCCAAAGTGGAAGTCTCTTTCCACACTCTTTTCCTTCCCTTCAGTAGGAGACAGAATTAGCTAGTTAATCAGTACTAGGCTTGTTGTGGGAGCAAACTAGGATTTTCTTTTATGCTTGTCTAGCATCAGTCATAGGTTCAATTCAGTTGCTCAGTCATGTCTGACTCTTTGTGACCCCATGAACTGCAGCACACCAGGCCTCCCTGTCCATCAACAACTCCCGGAGTCCACCCAAACCCATGTCTTTTGTGTCGGTGGTGCCATCCAACCATCTCATCCTCTGTCATCCCCTTCTCCTGCCCTCAATCTTTCCTAGCACCAGGGTCTTTTCCAGTGAGTCAGCTCTTCACATCAGGTGGCCAAAGTATTGGGGTTTCACAGCTTTAGCATCAGTCCTTCCAGTGAACACCCAGGACTGATCTCCTTTAGGATGGACTGGTTGGATCTCCTCACAGTCCAAGGGACTCTCAAGAGTCTTCTCCAACACCACAGTTTGAAAACAGCAATTCTTCTGTGCTCAGCTTTCCTTATAGTCCAACTCTCACATCTATACATGACCATAGATGATCAGTCACAGGTAGGCAGTTTTTATTTTGGCATTGAAAGTGAGACTTTCTCAGTATTCCTGCCCTTCCATGTCTTAGAAGCAAGATTGCAGCCTATTCTGGGTGAGAAATTCTTGCCTTTTGCCAGTAGAAGTAGATGTCTGCAGAGTGTTGGTATAGAATCTTGGGCCCATACAGGTACCAATACCTTTTGCAGAGGGGCTTCATTATTTCAACAGTTCAGTTAGTTCAATTATTTCTCCAGAAACTGTAATTCTTTGCATCTTGGAAACAAAAGGATTTGTTGCTCCTCCTCTAGTAGCTTGAGACTTTTGATTTGTAAAACAAAAGGGTCTGGAAAATCAGGCAGGACATTTTGAGTGTCTCCCAGTAGATGCTATTCACCTCATGCACACCAGCTCCATCAGAGGAGTCTCTCACCCTGCCCTCAATCTTTCTATCTTTCTTCTGAATACTTAGTGAAGGGTCAGGAGAAAGAGCTTGTAAGTATGCTTGATCCAGGGTCTTGATCCAGGGTCTTAGCTATTTCAAACTGACTAGTCAACACTTGGCCTTCAAGAATTTTTTTGGCATTTTAGCTGCTGCTGCTGCTGCTAAGTCACTTCAGTCGTGTCCGACTCTGTGTGACCCCATAGACGGCAGCCCACCAGGCTCCCCCGTCCCTGGGATTCTCCAGGCAAGAACACTGGAATGGGTTGCCATTTCCTTCTCCAATGCAGGAAAGTAAAAAGTGAAAGTGAAGTCACGACTCCATGGACTGCAGCCTTCCAGGCTCCTCCATCCATGGGATTTTCCAGGCAGGAGTACTGGAGTGGGGTGCCATTGCCTTCTCCGGACATTTTAGCTGAATTCTTCTTCTTATCGACTTGTGCTGGCAAGAACAGTATCACCTCCTCTTTACTGTACCAAGTGTGAAACTTTTTGTATCCCATTTCTCTCTGAAGGGATTTGTCCTTCCAAATTCAGATTACTTGGATGTCATGAGAAGACTTGAGCAAGAAAAGTTATGATTTTAAAAAAATTATTTGGCTTTTTCTTATTATTAGGGTGAAAGTGATATTTTTGCAGCTTTATATATCCTAGGCAGAAGCAGAAAGCCAAGGCTCTAGAGATGACGTAAATATAGTTTTGTTTATCAAGCTCTTGTTACTGGGTATGTAATAAGCAATTTGTAAACATTTATTCTTATTGATTGAAAAAAAGCAAAATATGAGAGCTGTGAGTTGTTTTATTTGGGGAAATATGAGGACTACAGCCCAGGAGATAGGACCTAGGATAGTTCTGAGAAACTTCTAAAGAGGCAGGGGAAAAGTCAGTATATATGTGATTTTGGCAAAGGGAGAAATATATGCAATCAAGCACATGTTTTTCCAAAAGATTTATACTGATCTTATGAAGCTTCTGCTAGGCATGAGAAACAGTTGTCACCATGAAGGATTTTAGTGCTTTTCTAGATATGAGGAGATATAAGAATTGGGCTCATGAAATCAGCTCCTGAGAATATCTAGGTATCTGAAATCCTGTACTACCAGTTATCCCCTGAGCACAGAGCACCTCATTTCTGCTCTCCACCTTGAACTCCTCCAGGGGGTGTGGAAGGTTGGCAACTGAAGCAGCACATGATCTAATTCCTGTTGAGGTAGATGGCAAGCACCCATGGCATGTGCCAATTTGTAATTGACATTCTCAACTTCACAGCAGCATCAAATGTTAGGTATTCTTGTTTCCATTTTATATATCAAACAATAGGCTTTTTTCCCCCAGAGGTTAGAGAAGTAAATGCCTAAACAAGGATGTACACTTAATTCTGTCTGAGTCTAAGGCTGATTTAATACTTGTTGCCTCTGGAACCAAAGAGTGTAGAAAGATAAAGTAAAGAAGTTTATAAAAATAGCCATGTAACAGTGGCTATTTTATACTGTGGTGACCTGATGTGAACAGCTGGCTCATTGGAAAAGACCCTGATGCTTGGAAAGACTGAGGGCAGGAAGAAAAGAGGGTGACAGAGGATGAGATGGTTATATAGCATTGCCAATTCAATGGACATGAACTTGGGAAAACTCCGGGAGATGGTGAGGGATAGGGAAGTCTGGCATGCTGCTGTCCATGGAATCGTGAAGAGTCGGACACAACTTGGTGACTGAACAACAACAGTGGCATAAATCCTATTATAGAGATACACATAGGACATAGGTAAATAAAAAAGAGGGATCTCCAAACTGAGATAATCAGAAATGTATACCAAAAGATATGATTTCTACAATCCAACTATCATCCTTGTTGGATGAGTAGGAATTAGGCACAAAGGGACAGATGGTATATGCCACATTTTGTGCCCACTCAGCTTCTTTTGAATATCTTCCTACATTTATTTTCCATAATATGTTTTCCTAAAGTGGAAGCCAGTGTTTGGTTTCCCTGTCTCCCTAGGATGCAAAAGGAAGAAGAGAACCGAGTTGTCACCTAAAACCACCAGTTAGATATTTCATGCCTGAAATTTTAATTGGAAAGAGGTCATGCTAGGAGCCTATTTCCTGAGAAAGTAACAGAATATGCTGGGAGGCACCTCATCTTCAGAGGCAGTTGAAACAGAAGTCCTAACAACAGTGTCCCTTGTCCAGTGTCCTTGTTCTGATATATGTGTCCACTGGTGGTTAGGGGCAGATCGGAGATATAATTTATGCGTTATTCCTGGCTGCTTTTCCTTCAGGTCTGACTCTGTGTTTCCAAGAAGTTTTGTGAATTCTCTAGTAATTATTAATAAGTTCACTTTTTGCTTACCTGGATGAAAGTGGTTCTGTTGGTTATAATTAGGAATCCTTTCTGAAACAGACACATTTCAGATAGAAGTAATAATTGGCAAAACTTAAAAGGGAAAGAACATCAAGTATTCTGAAAACGAGCTGTTAAGGTAATTTGGTGTTAATGGAATGAAGTGCAGATGAGAGAACATACTGGAGATATTTATAGGCTTCACAGAATGGACACTGAGTTATTTTAATCAGGAAGGTTATAGAATCATATTTATGTTTTGGAAAATTCTCTGACAGCCACATAGAAAATGAACTAAGGAAGATATAAGTGAGAAAGGAAGCAAGGAAACCTAATAGGATACAACTGTAGTAGTAACAGTGAGAGATCAAGTCTTTGATTAAGTCAGTCATTGTATGGATGAAGAGCATGGGACAGAGTAAAGAGATATTTAGAGTATGCAAGAAAGTTAAGATGTCGATATGTGAGAATGATGAAGAAAAGCATTCTGGAATCACTCCCACTTTTTAAATTTGGGAGACTAGATAAATGTTAGTGCCACTCACTGAGACAGATAAAAGGAGGTAGGAATGTAGAGTGACAATTTGACAAGTTATAATTAAGTCAAAAAGGGCTAACCACTAGAAAATTGTATAAGTGAGGCTGGAATGAAAGATAAGCATTTCTGAGCTAATATATAGATGTTTGTGGACATCTTAATGATGGTGAAATCAGCTGGGTGATTTATGTCCTGAGAAGAAAAAGGGGAAGAGGCTACAACCCAACCCTGGGTAATATCAACAGGTTTGATTGGAGGTAATGAGGAACATAAAATAGAATGAGAAAGAACAAACAGGGGATTAAGGGAAAACTATATAGACAGGTTAAATAAGGGAAAAAAGGCCACTCTTTTCAGTGACTAGGGTATGAAAGGAAGGAGAGAATTGAGTCATTATCTGGAGGAAGATGGGAAGGTAAATGATCATAAGGTCTGCTACATGTCTATTGGTATGGGTGACTTAACACAGAGTAAAAGAACTGCAGAGCCAAGGTTTCCATATATTGACCTTGACGTTGTTCAAGATGATAATAGAACTTGGAAAGGAAGAATAAGCCAAATGCCATAGTCCTTGGTGAGGCAATGACAGAGAAATCAGCAGACAAAATGGCCAAGTAGGCAGCCCATTGTGACAGCATGTTTACGTTTTATACACTTCAAAGAGGAGGGGTTTTTATGCATTGGAGAAGATGTGTAATTGGGAGGATTGCCATTCTTTCTCCTTCTAAGTTCCATTGCTCTATGTAGACTGATATTATTAGGATATTGGGCAGTGCTCTGGGGAGAGACTGTGGCTGTCAGGAGTTTCCTGACTTTCTAATGAGGATACTAGGAAGAAGGATGGCAAAGGATGGGGAGAGGGGGAAAACAGTGAGAGGATGAATGGAAATATGAGAAGCACAGGATAATGTCGGAAGGAAAATGTGGAATGAGAGAGAGGGAATATTGGGATAACTTCAAAGTGTAGCTGTGACAAAGAATGGCATGGATGTAGGCCTAGTGGGTTGAACATTTCAACTGAAGCTCAAGTCAAAGCATTAGAAGTTCCTGAACACATCTAAGACCCAAAGATCTGAAATCTTTGACTTTCTCTGATGGTGGTCTTAGAAGATTAATGATACTGATAGACTTTTATTGTATTTAGAGTTAGAAACAGAATATTATTGGGAAGGATGACATTGAGAAAGTCTCAGACAGATAGAATTAATCAACCTCCACATTTTAAAAGTTTGAAACAGCACCAGTTTTCAGTGACTAATGTCAATCTCTAGATGGAGACAGATATGGTATAAATTATTTCTAATACCTTCTTTGTTAGAAAATGTTGAAAGCATTCACATTTATGCAGAAAATTAGCTAAGGAGCTGGCAGAAGTTTCTGTATAGGCAATGATCATGATATCTTTAGTTGGTCTTCACTCATTAATTCCTTTATTCATTTAGTCAATCAGTTCAATCAATCATATATTGAAATGGTGATTGCCAGTGACACAGATTTCAGCCATTACTAAATGTTTAGGAACTTTAGAAGTGTTGGTCAAATGTATAAACTTTGAGAGGGAAGTTATAATAATTTACTTAAGTAGATTCTCTTTGTGTTTAGGATTATAGGATTACAAATCTTGTAAATAAATTCTTCTCTCAAGCCATGAATTGGACATTATAACTTAACAGATTATTTACTTAATGATGTTATTATATAATTAAATAATGATCTATGTTTTATGCTTTATTTTGTTGTTTATGATACTTTTAAGCCAGCACAGGTGGCTAAAAAACAGTTATGTGTTCTGGCCTACCATTTTCTTCAGATTCAGAAAAAAATAAAATGAATCTTCATTCTTTGCCATGTAGAAGGACAAGTCTCAATCTAGGTTGCTGCACATTTTTTTTTTTTGTGGGAAACAGACATATTATTAGGGTTACTTTTGGCCTAGCATCAAGCCAAACACAAGATTTAGAATTTTCTCCTTGACTCCCTCCTTTAATCCAGCCACAAATACCAGTCTAGGGCATGTAGGAAATTTTAATCTGCAGGTCATGAGAAGCAGAAATACATCAAAAATTAAATACCTACCATGGAAAAATCATATGCCATATATTCCTGTTCCCATAAGTTTTTTGGTTACCCAGGAGATTCCTATTGGCCTTTTACCTAAATTTCTACTCTCTTAATGTTGCTTTTTCCCCTTATCTTTTATTTTTCATTTCTCAGTCCATTTTTTCACCCAAAGGAAATAAAATCAAAACAAGATAAATAAATAAACAGGTTTATTCTTATTTCATGGAAAGTAATTTAGCTCTTTGTTTTTTTTTGAGATATAATTTCCAAATCTCATCTCTTGCTCTTCATAATTTATCAAAATATTTTCTTAAAGAGCAGTTCTCTTTTGAAAAGATTTCTGGTACTAGCTGTTTAGAAAATACATACACATACCACTGATTAAATTTGCATTTGGTTTTAGAAATGCTATATACTCTAGCCTCCTGGACTATATGAAATTAAAGCTTGTTCATGAATGTGCACAAAAAGGCACATTTTTCATGTAGCATTATATTCATAAATATAAGGAAAATGAATCTGTGCAATTTCAATTGGTCTTTTCAGAAACTCTCCTGGATATAACTTTTCATTTAGCCTTTATTCTTACTGATGCTTTATTGGTTTTTCCAACTGGGATATTCTATTTTCCAGGAAAACAGACCATTTTTTCACTGATACTGACTATATAAAGTTATGCTTATGCATTGAGAAATGTACTGAACACCTACTGTGTGTTATGCCTTTGGGAAATGGAATAAGTTGACAGTCAATGGGTGGACGACCAGGCAGCAGCCTGCAGCAAGCTTGAAGCAAATGCAAACAGTGTGCCATTTTCAATTAGTAGCTATTGAACTGAGTGCAATAAAGTGGTTCTCCTGAGGCCTCTATATCTTTCAAATGTGGTCATCATGTACTTGCTGATGTAGTTTCAAAATTGGCTTTTCCTAATATGTTCAGGAAGTTCTGCCCTAGATGGTGATCATGCTTGCTTGGTAATTGAGTTCTTTGCTTTATAGAACTAAGAGTTTCAACTTAAGTGTTTTTAAACAACATTTCCTAGTTTTATAGCATTTCCTCAGATTGGAGTCCAGACAGATATCACTTTTTAATACAGCCAAATTCTAAATTTTGTTTTTGGCAAAATTATTCTATAAGAAATACAGAAATTTAACTATATAATAGGATTATTAATATAGAAATAAAACTATAAGAAATATAACTTCTTAAATGTATACCACTAATCCACTCAGTGACTTAAATGAAAGCTACTTTTAGAAGTATGGCTAAAACCTTAATTATCTATGACAATTTCTCTAACTAAACAAATTATTTCACAAGTAGATAAAATTACATGGAATACCTTCCCATCTGGTCATAGAATTCATCAGATCATCTCTTTTTTAGTGTGGTAGACAGTGAAGTAGACAATGTCATGAAATCAGCCAAACTTTACTCTCCTTTTTAACTCACTGTGTATACTTAATACACATTGTTACTGAGAAAAAGACTGTTAATGAGGAAAGATGTCTTTTCTGTTTCTACTAAATTAATTTGATTCAATCCAATTCAGTTCATTCATTCAACAAATATTTATTAAGCACCTACAATATGCCAGGCACTGTGCTGGGTGCTGGGGGTACAACTGTGAACAAGATAGACACAGTCCCTGCCCTCAAAGGGCTTACAGTCTAGTAGTTAAACAGACAAGTACACAGGCAATTACAATGCAGCATGGTAAGTGCTGTGATGATGACAAAACATCAAAAGGGCACCTAGCTCAGTCTCATAGGCAGGGACTGGTAGACAGTCATGGAAATCTTCCCGTGACAGGTAAAATATGATTTGAGTACTGAAGGATGAGCACTAGTTAGTCAGGTAAAGAGAAGACAGGAAAGTGTTATAGATTGAGGAAATAGTAAATGCAATGTCCCTGCTTCTGAGGTTTTTCATGGGCAGCAGAGGTTGGATAGGAGGTGAAAGAGTTCATGGAAGAAATAAGTAAGGGTCAGGTTATAAAGTGACTCATTTGCTTTGCTCAAGAGCTTGCAATTTTTCCTGAGGGAACTCTGTGTGTGTGTGTGTATGTGTGTGCGCACACGTGCGTGTGCATGCGCCATCAGATTTGCACTTTTTAGGATTGCTCTTACTGCAGCACAGAAATTGAATGGGGGATGGGAATCTTGAGAATTGAAGCAAGGTGATCAGTCTTTCACCTTTTCCAATTTTGTCTTCCATGATATCACACCCATTTCTCTCCAAGCCCTTCCTGTTGCATACACTCTTTAAACAGTCCATTGACAATCTAAGTATTGGATCATCGCTCACCTGTAAGGCTTTCAACACCTATGAAACTCAGCTTATCCTTCAAGGCCAAACTTCCAAAATCATCCTATCTTGTGCTTTCTGCCAAGATCTCTAAGTGTTGCGATGTTTATCTATGTTGCACTTATTATTTCAAATGATCTAAGCTTTCTTTTGAACTGAGTTAATTTAATCCCTACATAACTAAGGTGATTTTTGTAAATAATCATGTATAATTTTCTTCACAATTTTCAATTGAAAACAAAGACTAATTCTTCATATGTTTTCTACCACAAACTGATTAGTGTCTTCAAATGATTTAAACAAACAATGGGAATGTGGAGAGAAGCTCAAGAGACACATTATTTTATGCAGCAAAATATAGCCAAGTAAAATTTCAGTACATAATTATGGGGTATGTTGTTATTATGACAATGATTAAATTCCCCAATTCAAACGTTCCATCTTTGACAATTTAACTGCTAATGAGGCAAAGATCTGTGTAAAAAATTAGCTTACTATGCAAAAATAATAAGGGCTAACTACATTTTCCAATATGGCCCACAGTTTACTTTTACTATCCCACCTATAGTCTCATAATTTCTCAAATAATTTTTATAATGATAAGAAAAAACTTTAAGCTCTGTAAATATTGTAAGAATGTAAATATTGTTTATTCTTTTTGGTGGGTACAAAAACCACAATTTTGTACACAGAACAAGATTATAAATAATATTGATAACATGAGTGACCCATAATATCTTCTGGTTCTACATTGTAGACTGATGATTTTTCGTTAATGTTGTCTTCATTTTGTTCCTGGTAGTGAGACAAATGCAATCTGTGGACACTGACTCATGTGACAGAGTGAAGGTTACAGCAAACAAAATGACCAACAACTTTTATTTTAAAAAAGTCTCTAAAGTTTATTACAGTGATGGCATTTATTTCAATTATTGCAATGTATTGTTCCCTAAGATGGTTAGAAAAAAGAATTGTGTTGTCTTCTACTGAATTTATGTCAGTTAAAAAGCAAGCATGTTTCAGTATTTTTTTTCTCCAAAGTAAGTGTAATTACTTCCTTTAAGTTTTTTTTCCACAGGATTTACATGTTTGTTTATTATTTCTTGTCAGAGTATAGTGATTTGTTTTCTCAGCTGGATAGTCTTCCATTGAATATATGGGTGTTCTGGAGACACAGGTTAGCATAGTCATTGACTTCTATAACTATTTTATGCCTTGAAGAGAAGACGGAGGCCTTTCTGAGCAAGAACTTCACACTTTAATGTGCTAACTCGCATGTCTGATTAGTTTTTAAGTCCACTCAAGTGAAATTTGTTGCTGTTGATACACCCATCCCAGCTCCTCCCCCGCCCCCACTACCCGAAAAAAATCTAAATTGTGAGTTTTCCTGATATAAAATCTGAGTTTGGGTTTTCGAGCTGAGCTCATGCACACGTTGCTGATGTTTGGCGCCTTAGGACGAACTTCCCGCTCTCAGCCAAAGGATTGTTTGAGCGAAGACTTGCGCTTAGCCTGTCCCTCAGGGCTGCGTTTCCATCAGTCACAAATACAGTTTAATTAAGGCACTCAATTATTTTTTTGGTTTTTATGGAAGGTCCGATGCAATGACAGCCAATCCTGAACTTTGTCTAATTGTAGTTCCAGTGTGTACAGCCTTAGGGCAGTCGGGTGTCAAGACGCGACCGTTTTCACCCACACTCCCAGTGATGGATAATCTGGCTTTGTTTCTTATGGCTTCAGAAAAGGTCAGCTGGGTTGCATGGAAAGGAAACAGAAAGAATGTGGAGTGTTACAATATTTCTGTCTTTTCAGCAAAATATGACACAACAAACACCAAAATATCAATAATTAGACATCTGCATTTTTTCCCGTACTCTTTTGGTCATATTAAAACTACTTTTCACAGGAAAAAGAAACTCAACGATCTGGAAGAATGAATCACTCTGGAGTTACTGGTCCTGTTTAAGAACTAATTTTCTAAAATCTTGCAAGATTTTGTTTGACAAATCTGGGCAGGACACATCTTTTAACTTGCTGTGCTCTACACCTTAGTATTTCCAGTTGAACTTAGAAGGTCCCTTAGGTTTGACAGCAATCTTTCTTTGTATCTTTTCTTTTTTCTGCTAGAAAATATCTTAGCAGTTAAATGATTGTACTCTTAAAATCATGATGAATTGTTTAAGAGAACTCAATGTAGACTATTTATAACAGATCTTCCTGTTTATAAAACACAGATCTATCCACAGGTGCTTTCACTCATTCCCTACAGCTGCTATAGACAGCTATAGAAAGGCAAATCAGTCACATAAAGTTCATTCTATGCTTATAATGGAAGTTAAGGCTCATATTTTAAGAAGCTTTAAGTGCTTAAAGGGAAGTGCACTGAAAGGGGACATGTTTCAATGCTTCATGAATGGTCATCACTGGGAAACTTCCCAGATTGATGTTATGGGGTCAGGTCTTTGAAATCCTCATTATATTCTTGCTCTGTCATATTAGGTAGCAGGTAATAATACTACACTGAGGAGAAACAGAAAGCATTATTATTGAAATCTACTGACTGTTCATTCATGCCTTTAAATTCTTTCTAGTTGCTGAATTTTAATGTTAACTCAAGAGAAAATAAGGTAAAGGAGATATTCCCTAAGTTTGTTGTAGTTTAGATCATAATTTTCTCATAATTTATATTGTATCTTAATTCCTTGCTGTGAATTTAAGTTTACCCAGTTCTTTTGGAATTTCCATCCTTGTATTTATTCCACTCTATACCTTAAATATTAGAATAATGATATATTAAATATGAAATAAAAATTGGATTAAAAATGTTATAATGAAAAGTTTTAATGATCATTTACCCTGATAATTTCAGAAACTTGAAGTCAAAATGCTACTGACATATCTATGATAAACACCAAGGTCATTATTATAGTTTGCCTTTAGTGAACAATCTCAAAAATTAAAATCTATTTATCTTTATAATCAGGAGTCAGGAGACAATCTCTACAGGAACTACTCATCACTAAATTAAAACAAACCAAGCAAGATGGCAGTCTGAATTCGTTTCTTCAGACTCCTTTTAAACATTTAATATTAAGTAAAACAATTATGTAAAAAATGTATTAGTTTTGTTTTTTTGAAGAGGGCATTTAGTATTTATTAATACTAATTAAAAGCATTGTGACTTTTCAGGAAGATTTGTCATAAAACCTGTTTCTTCCTTTTGTTTTCTTGATTGCTGGTATAAGGAAATGAAAATATCAAAAATGGGAAGGATTCCATATCCTCTCAAATAATCTTTCCTTCTCTATAGATTAATGCAATTGAGTGCTGACAATTCTGCCAACCACTTATTCTCTCTTTAAATCTTCGTGTTCTTAGTTCTCAGCATTCTTATATTCTACACTTAAATCTCCGGCTTCTTACATAAAATGTCATTTCTGTTCATCTTTATGCGACCTTATTGAGACTACTCAAACTGCAAAACTTTCTTATAAATTTACCATATAGTCTGAGTCTGGTTGGATTGTTGTGGCAATGGCTGTAACTTTATTTATGTGTTTCCTTGAGGGATAATTACTTTTAGAGTAAACATTCAGGTTTTGTTTTTGAAATTCTGACACTAAATATTATCTAAATTATCAGTCATTTTCATAATTATGCTCAGTAGAATTTTTGAAAGGAAAAAGCCATGTAATATGGGAGTACAACTAAAAACGCTTACTCTCAAATCTCTACAAGTGCATATCATTTAATTTGCTCCGAATGCTATTAAGTCTTTCTTATGAGAATGCATATCTCCTTCTAGCAATTCCCCAGGACTTTGTATTGAACTGTCATATGTGAGTACTTCTAGAATTTTTCTAGAATGCATTTGCTATGCTAAAGGTAAATTTAAAAATATATCTTATGAAATTCATCACAGAATGAAGTCCAAATAATTGGCTCTAAAAACTTGTCACATATTATTTTTCTGTTTGGAAAAAAAATCTTTCCTCAGTTCTGTAAATATTAAGATGAAAGCATTACTGTAATGACTAAGAAAACTTGACCTTATCAGTTTGCTTTTCTGCTATTAGAAAAGACATGCTATAAACATTCTGATATGAGTGAATTGACTATTTCATGATCAATTCTTTCCACAAAATTTGGAAAGAAAAACTTTGGGCTTGTCTATGTGCAATTGTACTCAGTCACTATTCTATTTCTAGATTATGGATAAAAGCAATTAAATCTTGATTTAAAGGAGTAGCTTTTGTTCTTTGCTTTAAGATGCTAACAAGTATTTCAGTAGCCTTTTTTGGGCTGGGCCACCTGGCCTGTGGGATCTCAGTTCACCTACCAGGGACCGAACCTGGCTGGGCCACCACTGTGAAAGCCTGGACTCCTAACTACTAGGCACCAGGCTACCAGGGAACTCTCTTAATAGCTTTTTTAAAATAAATAAATATAAAAATTGGGCACATTTATCTGGCATAACTTCAGGTATACATCTTATTCTTAGAAAAATTCTATTGGGTTTGACTCTAGGATACCTCAGGCACTAAATGTCTCTTGTGGGTTCAAATTTTCATTTATCATTGTAATCAGAATGGCTCTTATATACAATTTCAGAAAATGGGTTTTAGAGGCCTGATTTTAAGAAAAGCAACAACAAATGCTTCCAGATCTTATTTTAAATTCATTTTGTATCATCAAAGGGAAAAAGCACTGGACATTTAGAGTCTTAAAAAATGAACTTCATCCTGTGTTTCACTGAATGCTTATAATTTTTTTATTGTCACGTGGTGAGAAGATGTAAGAGACTGATCTGGCTCACTCAAAAGCAGTTGAAATGAAAACAAAAGTCAATAAAAACTCATTGCAAGTTTTATTTTTACTATGTCTCTCCTAAAGAAAATATATTGCTGATATTTTTGATGAAAAAATTGCCTAAAATGTTTATTCACCTTTTAGTCATGTTGTGAAAATGAAAGTTGAATTTCATCTAATAAATGTGAATTGTAGTCAATATTCTGATGGTCACTCCTGCCTAAAGGTCTGGTTCAAGGACTACTGCCAGATGAACAAACATCGGGGTTTCCCTCTAAAAATATAGAAAGATGGCTAATATAAAAGAAACCAGAAGAGGAGCTAAAACTCACCGAGTGTTTACTATGTGCCCTGGAGATTTTACATGTATTTTCTCAGAAAACAACACATCCTTATCAAAAGAGGCAACTGTCTAGGCTTTGATAATTTGAAAAAATTTTATGCTTATTTTGTTAGGATTAGATTGTTCCAGAGAAGACAAGCCTGTTCTGTGTACAAGAAAATTCAGATCTAATTTCAAATTTCTCCCAATTTTCAGATAGAATATACTATTTAAATCATTTTATTTTATTTATTTTTTTGACTTTATTTTTATTTTTTTAAATTTTATTTTATTTTTAAACTTTACAATATTGTATTGGTTTTGCCAAATATCGAAATTATTTAAATCATTTTAGAGAGGAATTCTGGAGGTTTACTTTTGTCTTTCAAACCCTTTCAATGCAGATATCTATTGGTAACATAAAGTTTTGAACAGTACATCTGCAGCCAAAGAAAACTGAACCACTGTGCACTGAAGTTTTCAAAAATATAAAGCTCTAAATTAGAAGCAAGCAGTACCATCACTGGACAGACAGGTCACAACACTCCATTTACAGAATGCATCACCCACTCAGTGTAGTGGCCCTACGTCCTACCCCTAAATTTTAATACTTTCGGTTCCATATACGTTGTAACCTTCTCTATAGGTTGCTAAATTCTGGGTATTCTGCGAGGAAGTTGGGTTAAAAGTCTGTGCACTCTTTGCCACCTTCATTCTCTTCGCTTCTGCCCTGGACTTGTAACAGAACTCTATCAAAGCCACCAGCATTGCCAAGCCCAAGCCGCCAACCAGAATGTAGAAGACGCCTGCTACGTTGCTCAGGCTCAAGGCACTCGTCTTGTCCTGGGGGGATAAAGACATCTCAGTTAACTGTGGGAAGTCACATCCAGAAGGTGAAAGAACACAGGAAATCCAAACAGCTAATTAAAGTCAATGTAATTTAACCTGAAATTATTTAACATGTATTAAGTCACTAATGTAACACTATGAATTTAAACATAAAGCTTATAGTTCTTGAGAGAAATGAAATTATGATGATAAACAATAAATTGTGTATAATTACATTCAATAAAATCTGTAACATTTTATCACTGTTAACTGTATAAAGAAGAGCACTATACTTAACCATATATAAGCATAGGGTAGCAGAAGTGGGCTTATTATTGTTAAGTTTGAAAATGACATGCTTAAAACCCAATTACATGAGAAGGGAAACTGTTTTCCCTTTCCTTCCATTAAAACATTTTTAATGTTTGATTTTTTTTTTAATAAAGGTAACTTCATGCTTCCTACTTAAAGAAGTAAGGGACTTTAAGCTAGTAGTTTCACATCTTGTTTATCATGAATTCAGTGAATATATGCAAACAGTGTAGGTACTCGTTATTTGTTCTTTTAGTCACATTTGTTTGGGAAATCTGCTGGAAAATGGCACTTTAACATATTATATACTATTTATGCAGCACATTGGTATCTTTAAAGAAATATACAAATTTTTCCATGATCAACTGAAAAATAAGTCATTTGTGGACAGAGTTAAAACTATTTTTATTGATTTTAAAATATGACTCTATTTCACTTTAATATGCTTAATCAGTTAATATTTTAGACATATATTCTCCAGAGCTTTCATATACATATTATTTTATAAATTCAGAAATAGTCAAGCATATTATTGGAAGATATTAAAATTATAACAATAATTCATATCTTTCATAAATTGTAAATATATATTATATAAAATTGAGTAGGTATTTTAGGTTGATTACCTGAAGAATGCCCTGAGGCCATCATCTTCTCAGTTGTGTGTCTTGTGCAACTTAATTAATTTTATTAGAGAATGTTTAACTTAAGTATTATGTACACTATATCTACTAAGCTATGATATCAACTGATTAGAGCAAAAATTTAGGATAACTTCATTTTAAAAATTAAGTACTTGTGCTTTTCTGACTTTACATAAGGGTTTGAAATAGCTTTTTCATTATTTGGCCAAGCTAGTCTCATTCCACTCTGGTTCAAAGGCAGACAAAAGTGATTAAAACAGAGGGAGATGCTTGAAAAGAGATCAGTTAATATTACTTTATCTCTTTCTTAAATTAATTGAAGTTTTCCTATATATGTAATTCACTTATTTAATGTCGTAGGATAGCTAATAGATTTTTTCTTTCTAAAAGAAGATATAGAAAAAATATTTCAAAAATCCTCAACCATGGCTTTTAAGCACTATGTCCTATTAATTTATGCAGGTACTTAGATTCACTGATAAACTGCCACAGTTTGTTCTTTAAATGAAAACATAACTGTAACACTATTTTCATTTGTACTCAACAGAATCAGACTTATAAGTTCCTGTATTGTTCTAAAAATAATTGATATAAGATCTCTGCATGAATGAAATCTTAGAAGTTGAGGGTATTATTCATAAACATTGATTTATTAAAATAACTTTGATAGAACAGAATTGGAAAATTTTACTCTGTTTATCTGTCAGAACGAAAATATAACAGATCATCTTCAAACTAAAGTGGAATGATTGGCAAAACAGACAAAAGACTGAACTTCTGAATAAGAAACATTTAATATTTAAAATTTTCTTTCTGTAGAAGACTACTGACCAATTTCCCATTTCCTGTTTTGAGAATACATCAGTTCTTGAAATAATAGATTTGATGTTCTTTGCCTCCAAAACAAATAAACAAAAATCAAACCTGAAAGCACTACTGTTATTAGTGGTACGTATATTTGAGAATAATATAGGACTTTTATTTTTTTATATATTTTTAAAGTAAATTTAAGTTTATTTAAAAGCCTTAATATTGGGGAGCAGTTTGCAATTTTCTGAAAAGATAATCCCTGTGGCTTAAATCATTGCATTAGTTTCTAGTTTAGATAGGTATAGAGAAACATTTAGTTTTTACTGTTTCCATATACTCTTGACAATTGCTCCCATTTACTGATTTGTGAACACAAGAGGAGGCCCCGAACTGCAGTGACTGACCTTGCTTCCAGAGTCCTTGGGTCCACATTCACCTTTATCGTACCACCATTTGTTTTTCAGCTTGTCTAAGACGCCTGCCTCACTGAGTTTCAAAACGGCAAGGTTTACAGGAGTTCTTCACGTGGAAAATAACATAAATAACATTATATATGTTATTTTATGTTATTCAAGTAAAACTACATTAGAATCGCATGGCAAAGTGACAGAGCAGAGGCCACAGTAGGTGTTATGTCTTGTACTGTAGGCCCAGGTTTCGAATCAGACATAAAACTGGGGCCTGCTCCATCGCTTTAGGTAACAGGCACATACTGCTAGGGAGGATTTTTAAATAAAATGTATGCAATTACTGTGAATCCAAAACTATTAGCCTGGATTGAGTTTCTTCAGCATTTTCAATTTTCCCACCATAAATGTAGAGTCATTCAAAATCTAGAATCTCTCTTCAAAAGTGGCTATAGGTTGACAGACTTAAAAAAATAGAAGCTAGATAGAACTGGTTTCTTGCAGGCATCATTATTCAGCTAGTGGAATTTTCTTTATGCTTTAAAAGTATGCTAAAGTGGAATGATTGGCAAAACAGATAAAAGATTGAACTTCTGAATAAGAAACATTTAATATTTAAAATTTTCTTTCTGTAGAAGACCACTGACCTCTGCCACGCTCATCCAAGACCTAATTTAAAGATGAGGGTGATTCTGATTCAAGTGTTACTGACACAGAGCCACCTTATACAGAGGAAAGTCCTTATAAGACAAATATGTAAATCATTATTTTAAAGTGTAAGCCAATGCTGATACTTTCCTTCTGAATTGCAGTATTTAACTTAAATATCACCAGAAATAATTTTCATCTATCTTAAATCTACCATATGAATATATTCTGAAGTGCAGTGACTATTTTATATTCTATACATTCTTACCAACAAATATATGATAGATTAGGAATAACCAAGATTTTATAAATAGACTCTTCATACGATAAAATTCCTTTTCTTTTTTCTATTGTCTCTGAGTCCTTCAATACTAAATATTATACAAGGAGTCTCAGAGAGGAAATGTTCACTGGTCAGTCAGTATCAGTGTTCTAAGGAGTCTAAGAATTCTTCTTTCATTCCCATGTTAGCCTCTGTGTGTAGAATAAAGGCTAAGGAGATGGATGGCAAGCAGTAACACGTAGGACCTTCTGTTGTTATTATAACAACAGATATTATTATTCTGTTTTTTGTGGTTGTTTGGTTTTCATTTCTTTTTGCTTTTTACAAACATTCAAAGAGAGACTGCTTGCATTCCTCTTGACATTTTTAAGGCTGCCACAATCATTTTGTCTGCCTGTATCACCTAATGCCTCACTTTTAGGAAATGTTGAATCCATTTGGAGAAACACAGTATGTATCTATTTGGTTACAAGGGAATTAATTCCACAAACCTATCTACAAAACTAGGTAATGCACTAATAATGATGCTGATGATGGTTCCTAACACTTACTGAGCACTTACTATGTACCAAGGGACTACTAAAAGTATTTTACATGTTTAGTTGCTATTATCACCTGTATTTTACAAATGAGGAAATCAAAACACAGAAAGGTTAACTTATCTAGGCACATCTAGGAAGGAGCTGAATCAGGGTTTGTAATGGTCTACTTTCATAGCCTGCGTAATTAAAAATATTAACAACAGAAGACTCAAGAAATAGGAATTTATGGTTTATTGAGCTTTCTGATTAACAGTTAAACTAAAATTCACTTTTTTAAGGTATTGTTGGTTCTGAAAAAAGTTTCTAAAGTATGTTTTTCTTTTCAGTTATATGGTTTTTGAATTCAATTTAATTTTTGTATCAATGTTATAAGATCTTACAAGGTTTATTTTCCAATTTAAAAATATGCAATTGCCACATTTTTAGAATATTATATTATTTTTTGGATTAAAATCTAACGTTAGCATGATTTAAAACTTTGTACTAAAAACTGAGTTTGGGGGTGGGGTGAGGTGAGGATTATGGATAACTGGAGTCCTTGGTTAGCCCCAGTTAATCTAGATTTTACTATCTATAACCTCCCCACCTCCACATACATCTACCGCTTCCATTTATTAAGTGATTGTTATAAAACCACACCTGCGTGTTGGTTGGTGAACTGTGAGCTTAGAGAATAGAAGACATATATCATTCATCTTCGTAAAATATTTACAAGGGTATCTGACTCAGGCTAGGTGCTCTGTAAAATTATTACATTTGAATTATTTTGAATCCAGGACAAGCACTTTTTAAAACTGACACTAAGGGTTTTTTGGTCATCAAGCTAGCCCACTAAAGCCTTTTTAACACATGTACAGAGTACATTATTGGAATAGGAAATGGCAACCCATTCCAGTGTTCTTGCCTGGAAAATCCCATGGACAAAGGAGCCTGGCAGGCTACAGTCCTTGGGGGCACAAGGAGTCAGACATGACTTAAGCGACTGAGCACGCAAAGAGTACATTATATTAGCCCACATTGCACTTCTTGAATGGGCTGTGATGGGAAGAGGAAGATTTAATGCTGAAAAGAGAAGGAAACTGAAAGCAGTTTCCTTAAAGTTTCTTATAGAAGGGACAGCTAAATGCAAAACTGTGGATTAAATGAAGACTGCCTTTGACTTACCTCTCTCCCTTCCTAAGGTATCATTTCTCCTACCTGCTTCATTTTTCCCTTGCCTCTTTGTCCTTTCTGCTATTCACTCCAGTAGTCTGGTTTTAGAGGATAAAATTAGATTAGAATTTTGAGTATAAGACATTTATCAATAACCAAACTTAATGGTCAAGTGGTGGAATGTCAGACACTGAGCAAGGAATTCATTACTAGGAAAATCCTTCTCTAAGGGTTAGCTTTCCTGACTGATCTTTGTTTAATACATTTTTTCCTGCTTATGAATGCATGTTTTCCATAATAATTTCTTTTTTATTGCATTTGTTTCCATGGCTGTGGATAAGGCCATTTGCAAGTATAACATATTTTAAAGTCAGGCTGTATTCTTTAAAGTGTCAAATTAAAAACTATATATTATGGGATTTACTATACTCCTAAATAACTCATTATTTGGTAATCACATTTACAAAATGGCTTTAATATAAATATCTATATCTATGAGTATGCCTATTTTTTTATATATGTATGTTTTATATATATATATGAGGAGAATAAAGTATAAAACAAGCAAAAAATCAATAATTTTGTAGGTAGTATTAGCATTATGGGTCATTAATGTTTCTAAACATTGCCAAAATTTCCTATTAGAACCTGGTTTAAACAATTGACACAGAAATAGGGATAAAATTCTGTGTATGGTTTGTGCTCAGACTAAATCATATCAGATTAATCAAAGGGGATATGAGTTTTAGACACTGCAATGAAACTTATAATTTGGTTCATTGTCAATTAGGGAATTTCTGTTATTCACAAAAATGAGTATGGTTTTCTTATGATCATAAAAATGGCCACAGCACAATAACATTCAAATGAGTAATTTTTCAAACAAACAAATTCATCCTCTCCCAAATCATGCCTTTCCACTTTATTTCATTTTACATATCAGACTTTTTTCCTTATTTCTTTTGTGGAACCTCTGGTTGAGGGATACTTTGGTCATGTTCTGGGAACGGCTATCAGTTGAGCTGATTATTTTGTAGCCATGGGCTGAAAATGGAAGCTGTCACTGTGACTCTAAATAATTTAGTTGTTGATTATATTAAATCATAAGCTCCTTGATGGAAAGAATAGTACATAATTTTTTTTTTTTTTTTACCCACAGATACTGGTGCATGGCCCAGGTAAAACACAACTTTACTATTATGCCACTGTGTGAAAGTCTGGAGATACCCTTCCTTGTTACAGTCCTGTAAATAACAGGTGGATCAATTGGCTCCTCCTTGGAACCTGTTCATGTGTGGTACAGCTTCCCATGCTTTTTCCCCTTCACCAGATGAGTCACTGTTAGGAAAGTTAAGTTTTTCCTACTAAGACTGTATATCTCAAAATCAGATCACATCAGATAATTGTATACTTGTGATGAGATCTCTGAATGTGCACTGTACACAATGTGCATTGTAGATAAACTGGCAGCATTTAATTTTCTCTTCTGCTTTGGCTTTATACTTATCAAAGCCCACAAGCCAACATCATCTTCCAATTCAGTATTTTTCCTCCTTTTACCTTTTTCAATAAAGATCAGGCCAAATGGAAGGGGTGAGGTAAGTTCAAAAAGAAAATCAGTCACCCAAAGAAGGTACAGAACAAAAATTAAAAAGCAGCAACTGCCTCCTGGTAGTCTACTTTGATTCTAAGTTAGGTCAGGCCAATTAAAATATCATTTTTTAAAATAGGTGCAGAATTATTGTTGTTCAGTTACCAGTTGTGTTTGAGTCTTTGTGACCCCATGGACTGCAGCATGCCAGGCCTCCCTGTCCCTCACCATCTCCTGAGGGTAGTATTATTATTACCCATTCTATTGGTGACAAATATTATATCAGTATACAATCTACTAAAATTTTTTTTGTAGTATGAAATCAAAATTCTTGAGGGAAAATAGAACATAATAACATGCATTTTATGTTAATTTTATAGCATTTCAGAAAATGACTTATTAGGATATGAAATAATATTTTCATATCTTAAATTTATATCTAAATAAAATTTTAGAATATTATCTTAGAGTTTATGTTTGGTGAAAGTAACAGGGGCAAGCAGTTTGATTTTTGAAAACTACAAGGTTGGCTTTGTATTTATTTCTTTAGATGACAAATATTTACTTGGTGTCCATTATGTACCAAACAATGTTTTGGATGCAACTAGATTAAATTCAACTGAGCTGTCCAATCCCTTATTTAAATAAATTAAAATGACTTTTGTTACATAGATTTTTTTCCATTATGTATACATTTCTGCTTCTGTTTGCTTATTTTTCTGTGGAACGAGTTTTTAATGTACACTAAAACAGGAATTCATTATTTACTTTTATGGAAAACTTTGTCTGTTAAGCAATATTATACTTTGTTTATATTTGTGACAAAAATATAAATTTGCAAACAATTTCTTTTTCAAACTGAATAGAATATCTTCAATTTTGTTTTCTCTGGTTCTATTAGAGTATATTTTCTTACATTTCTAATTTGCATAGAGGAGTAGGTTATTATTGTAAATGAGTAATTTTCTGTTTATGTGTGTATATATGTATGTATTTATATTTTATGAGAATGACCGGAATGTTCTAGGCAAGCTGGGGCACCAAAATACAAAAGAGTTAGCACTCCTAAAGAAAACAAACAGTTGGTGTCTTGAATGGAGGTAGCTTAAAGGGGAATCATCTCAGAAGAACCCCGATGACTCTCTAGGGGGCTCATATTCTCCCTTAGGACAGTCGATGAATGATGAGAATTGTGTCCACACCATTTTGTTTTTTTGTCTTCTTTCCTGCCTCCTTCTATTGCCAAAATAATCATCTGGCAAAGTTTATTCTTTCTCTTCCTGCAACAGGGCTGGCAGGATGCACAAGGGAGATGAATTTGAAAGACTTTTCAGATCAGGATCAAGGGGGAAGTTATCAGCATTGAAAGAGGGTGAGGTTAGCAGTTTCCTTGACTGATACTCCTTTTCTAAAAAATAATTATTTTAATTGGAGGATAATTATTTTAAAATTTTGTGATGGTTTTACATTATCATATGTAAAATAGACAGATACTCCTTTTAAATAGAGCATCATTCTTTGGGCTTGGTGGCCAGACAAGTGAGATAATTTGTAGCCCACTGAAGAACCTGAAGAAGAGCAGGGTTTCTTGTTTCGGGCAGTACTCTAGAATTTAAAAGAAAGGCAAGAATGTATATTTTAAAATTTCAGTGTTCTTACATACCGATTGAAGATATGTAAGGAAAGAAATTCAGTCAGAATATTCCCATCTCTAGATTGCTTTAAGTCTATCTACAGTGAAGAAGAGTTCTGAAACACTGGTTAATAATTTCTGCTAACTGTATACCTTTTTTTAAAAGACACTGCTTAGAAATAAAAATAAAACATTATTTTATGAAGCTGGAAATATGACATGGATGCAGTAAAGATAAAGCTGAGTTGGTCTTGTTTTTATAATCCGATCTTTCTTTAGTTTGATTCATTTATGGAAGGCAGAAGCGTATAGTTCATAATTTCTTTTGATTTGTTATGTAATTTGCTATTTAATGGAAGCCTGACAGTTTTACGTGGAGAAATGTCTTTCTGGAAGGTACCTGGTCTAGGTGAGGCTAGACTATTGCTATTATTCAAAAATATTTTGTGGCAGCTCTGGTGAAGAAAACAAGACAGACTGACCCTTTCTGTTCTCTCTCCTCATCACTTTCAAAAGCCTGCTTTCTCACACCAAGGTTCCTAGGACTATGTCTGATCTGTAACTTCTTCCAAACCAGAGATTTAAGTGACAGTTTTAGTTAGGTTTGTTAGTGTGTCCCCAAATTGATATTGTTTGCAAATATTTTTGCTTTGACAGTAATTGCATACTTAAGTTTGTGAAGGAATTTGGCGATTCCCATGGTATTCACAGGTCTGAATTGCGTCTCCTAGCAGATGCACCTATTACTTCACACACTGTTACCCGCTCTTGGTGACATTGAGGCTAACCTTGGAGTCACCTCCCCCGCTGCCACATTCTCCTTTGTCGTACCACCATTTGTTTTTCAATTTGTCCAAGAGGCCTTGTTCATTCAGTTTTAAAACTGCGAGGTTAACAGCATTTCTTGAAACGATAAAACATATCTTGTAAGAAACTGCACAGCTGTTAAGATGTTAGAAGGAATGAGGGTTTAAGCTCTTTTATAAGCTTCTCCCAGATGCTAAATAAACCTCTCATTTTGTCATCCTGCAGCCCCTTCTACCAGGCAATTGTAATTTCCTTCAAAGTATATTAAACCTATGATATCTGGTGCTATTCACTTTCACAGTTCATTTATTATCAAGTAACTGACATCAACATCAAGCAATTACATGAATTTTCTTGTTTGCAAAACAGTAATAAACTTGAATTTACTAGTAATTGAGAAAGAATTTTGTCTTGAATTCCCTTGCTTCTAGAATGTCAATGACCAATAGGAAAAAAATGAAAATACATTCCCAGAAGGAAAAATATAATTACACAAACAAATCAACAAATCTGCAACTAATTTTTGTGTACTGACTTCCTAACAAAGAGTATGGCTTAATTATTATTCCTTTTATTATTTGTATTGGTTCAGTTTTCTGGTCTGGAAGTCATAGGATGGTCAAAAGAAAGGTAGTAGCAGCTCTCAGGGAATTTATATTTGAATTCTGTGTTGATTTTTAAAGTCACTAGCTGCTATTTAGAAAACAGGATCATACATCCAACTTGTTTGTTTAAATTATATAATTAAACCCCAGGAAAATATGCTGCATGTGATATGGGCAAACAAACACTAGATTAGATTTCTTCCATGTGTATCTCTATAGGGGATAATGGTGGCATATTCTAATTATTTTCTAAGAGGATTAAAAAGATGTGTCATGGATTTTGCTTCCCATGTACTTGGTTTCTTTCTTGCTTTCAAGGTATGGGTTTTAATTGAACCATCAACTGTTTAAACAAGTTTTCCCAGAATTTAATGAAATGACTGTTAAATCTAGTGAGTGGCTTATATACTGAGCGACTTTGAGTTCAGTTTGGGCCATTCTATTTGATAATTGCCCAGTTTGGTGATTGATTAATGACAAATTAATTATATTTAATACTCAATTTATTATTATACTTAATAATTAATAATAAAATAAAAACAACCTCATGCTAATGGATAGCATTTGAACATTGATTTGCAAGTTAAATATCATTTAGTTGATTAATAAAATGCATTGTTTGTTTAACCACAAATCAGCCTATTAAAATATTTATTCTCTTAAAATGTGTTTGTAATATTTCAGGTAAATTATGTCCCTTTTCTAGTGTTGTAATGGTCTGATCCACTTGGAGAGTAAATATTTCCCATGAATAAACCACATACTTTGAGAGGATGGACACTTTCTAAGAGTTAGATTGCCATTTACTAAATGCTAATGAAATAGTTAGCTGTTCCCACACTCCGAAGTAAGTCCCACGCTAGTAGTGTAAAATAAGTAATATACTTCCTGAGGTGAAAAGTTATCAGTTTAATCAGCAAAAGGACCAGGCTGAAATGTAGGAATAAATGAAAACTCAGTGTGGCTAGAGACATCTATTTTTTAAAAAATACTGTTAGGAGAAAAGAATTGTTTAATTTTACTTTCCAAAGAAACTAAATTTGTCTTTCAGTGAACTGAAACTAACAAAAGTTTTCTATTTTGGAGAAAATTGTTTTTATAATCCATTTTATTTTAGTCTTAAACATTTCTATCAGATTCTTTTTCAGTAAAGTGCTATCCCAATTATTTTATATGTTGGTTTAGACCACTCCTTTGATAAAACTATAATCGTTTCATGAGAGGGTTATTTAACAGGGTTATTAGCCATATCCAAAAACAGTTTCACAGCACAATAGAAAACAAAAAAGCAAAATTAAAAAATGGATAAGGAAAACAAGGTTTATGTTGAGAAAATTGTTTGGAATAAAGCTTTCTACAAAGTTATTCTAAGACATTGTCTTTCTAATAACATCTAATAGGCCATGTAAAAACAGCTCAGTTTCACACTGCTATCCATATATGTGCATGTATGTATATCTATATTAGTCAATATAACACTCTTGACCAGTAGGTTAAGTCACTGCCCAGTTTACAATTAATCCACATTTTCTTGTGGTTCCTCAATAGAATTCACTTAATACTATCACGTGTAAAATGTACTTTCCATAAATGAAGGCACTTTGTAATTAATATTTAGGGACAATCTTTAGGATTTTGAGGACTTCTCTGATGGCTCAGATGGTAAAGCGTCTGCCTACAATGCAGGAGACCTGGGTTTGATCCCTGGTTCAGGAAGATCCCCTGGAGAAGGAAATAGCAACCCACTCCAGTACTCTTGCCTGGAGAATCCCAGGGACAGAGGAGCCTGGTAAGATACAGTCCATGGGGCTGCAAAGAGCTGAACACAACTTCACTTTCACTTTCACTTTAGGATTTCAAGATTTCTTTGCCTTTTAAAAAGGCTTGCTATTTTCTGTAATTGTCTGACTAAAGATGTAATTTCTTTGTGTAATCAGTTTAGGTCTAACTGTTTCCTTAGACTGCTATTTATAATACAGCACACACCACATCTGTAAGGACCATTTGAATATCTGCTCTACTTTATGGAATGCATCACGTTTACATATTATTAATAAGAATCATCAACTGACTTTTAAAATATACATAAAGTTACTTATGATGGTCTATAGTCCCTGGGGTCACAAAGAGTTGGACACAACTGAGCATGCACACACCTAAAGTTACTTTACTCAGTTTTCTAGATTAGATTAAAAACCATTTTTTATCCAGGTAAAAAGGGAAAGGAACACTGAAGACATAATTACAAGCAAGCCTAAGGAACTCAGAAGGAGTCAGGAAAATAAAGTACATAGAAAGCAGATCCTTGCTGCAGCACATTTTACTACTGCTTTGAAATTCCCTTCATACATTTCAGACATAGATTTTGAAATCTATGTCAACAAACTAAAATTGATGATGAGAATATTCTTGTCTTGGTTAAGCATTAGAGAAGTTGTAATAGTGATCTGCCAAGAAGATAAGAAAAAATAAAAATATTGAGGGTTATTTTTTACATTAATTATTCCCTTCATTCTATTAAATGCAGCTTTTACAGAATAAACAAATGAAATAAATTGCTTTCATTTAAAAATGGAAGGAGAGGAAGAAACAACAAGTGATCACATTGTTTTTCTAGCGATATAAACCACATTTGGGAGCCCAGGTATGTTGACCATGACCGTTTATAAGACTACAACAGGGCCTATGTACCATACTTATTTGCCTAGTCCGTTTATGACTTAGCAGAATCCTAGGTAAGAAAAACCCGTCTCCAGATAGCTTTTTCATAGTGGTGAGATGATGGGGAACACAATTCAGGGTTGAAACAAAAATGCTCACTCAGACAAATTCCAGGAACTCTGGAAAAATTTCAAGGGTTTTCATTCCTGAACTGTTGTTCAATTGAGTTTGAGATTATGAAATCCATCTCTCATTGCCCAAGGCTCTGGGACCCATTTTTGTTAACTAAACAAAAGCTATACAATGGGAACTAACAGACTTAAACTTTTCCATTTATTAATTTTGCATAAATTAATCTAATGCAAATTAAGATTTTCTTGTTGAAAGCGTGCTTAATTCAGGCTAAGATATTTATATTTTCCTCTCTATCCTCCCATAAGTAATTTATTATTAATCTGTAGATTTAGATATTTTTTTATGCTTACTTTATGCCTTACTCATTGTATTTACTTCTAGACCATAATTCTTATAGTTTATTTTCTTCTGTTAGTGAGATATTAACATTCATATAGAGAAAACTTGAAAGATTTGTTTAATAAAGTACTCATGATTTCCTGGATTTGAGAATATTATCATAAAGAACGGATATATAAGCTTTAGATACAGTTATTGTTTGTACACAAGAAATTTACAGTATATATAATTTCTAAAATAAAGTCAGCAATATTATATTTAGTCTAGTTAAAGCAAATTCAATTACATTTTACTTAGTAGGATGAATACTTCATTATTGTCTATGATATCAATAATATATGGGCTTAATGGATTTTTTTGTCTAAACTATGTAATTTTGCTAATGCATTATTATCCTTATAAAGAGGGATTCATTAATTATATGCACATGAAAAAGTCTCCTTAGTTTTAGGCCTGTACTCTTTTAACTTGAGTATTCTCTTCATACTTAATTCTCTATAAAATTTAAATATCAGGTGTTACAATATTCAGAATATTTACCTGAATGATGCTACAAAGTATTTTCATAGTCCTAGTAAATTTTAGTATTATGTGACTCAACAAGAAATTGTGTAAAATACCTTAGAAAATCCTTTAAAATCTGCAAAAGACATTGGTAGATAGTTTATGCAGGAAGAAGTACAAATCATATAAAAATGATTTACTCTTACTTAGAATTAAACTAATGTGAATCCAAGAAATGCAAATTTTTTGCTCTTCATATTAGAAAAGCTAAAAATAAGGATAATATTTAATATAGCCAAGGATTTAATGTTGTCCTGAAATTAGAATACACTGAAAATAGAATAGAAAGAAAATAATATGGTTTTATAAAACAAAAAAATCCAGTTCTTACCCTTGCAAATTATTAATAACAATTCCCCTTTGAGGAATCAATCCTAGGAAATAAATCAATGATGTTGACAAAGTAATATGATAAATGTTATAGCATGTTTATATAACAAAACATTGAAAGCAACTTACATGCCCAACAGAAAGGGACAATTAAGCAGATTTAGTGTACAACAGTAGTTTTCAATCTTGATTTAAATGTTAGAACCATTTATTACAAATACAGATGCTCAGGACTAACTTGCTGTATCAGAATCTTCTGACATGGTGGCAGCGTGTATACGTTTTTAGAAAGCTCCCTAAAGGATAGCACTGATAAGCACCAATAATCCATATGACTGAATGTTTAACAATCATTACAGGATTTTAATGACAAAGGAAATGCTCAATGTTGAGTGAATAAAAGAAACAAATTGTATATTCATTGTGATCTTAATTTTAGAAAAGATATATAATGTTTATATGTATGTGTATATATATATATATAAGTGCCATATATATTTTTATATATAATTTAAATATTTATTTAAATGCTATTTATTTGTATGTATAGATGTTAATGAAAGTCGCTATCTGTAGGTAGTAGGATTATGATTGATTTGGCTTGCATATTGCTCTTTGTGCTTTCCCACTCATTCAAAATTTTCTTCAATGAAAAGTGACACTTTAGTAAAGAACAAACAAAACTACTCTCTTAATTATTTTATAATATGCATATTAGAATTGTTTCATGCAAATTAAAATATATATTCTATTTTGGATCAAGAAAGATTAAGGAAGTTAGAAGTTAGAAATTTTTCTTAAGGATCTCAGAAAAGAATTCATTGTTTGACAGTATGGTTTGCTTTGGCTCACTTGGTTTTGTGTCTCTAGTCGAGGCTGGATGGAGAACATGTGATACATTTGGCTTCTACAAAGGTTCTACCTTATTTGAGGGGAGCAGGTCTGTCAGAGAGGTGTGAGTCTACCCACCAGAAAGGATCTGCGGGAGGTTAATGGAACTCTCAGTGGCCTAGAGAGAAGCCTTGCTGTTTCACAAAAACTACATAGACAAGGTGAATTTTTCCCCTTAGGACAGATTAAATGAAGGTGATTGTGACTAAACTTGAGTCCTGCTAAGTGGGCCATTATATATATATAGCTTTGTTTTTAAAAAAGATTATACGGTTGGAAGTTATGTTCTTTTACAAATGAACATTAAACTCTAAGAAAAACTTTTTTTCAGGGGTTTTAAAAAAGGCAATTAAAAAAAAAAAAAAAACTTCCATCATACAACATACTTTTTCTATCCTTCTTTTAGAAATCATGCTAAAATTGCAGGTTGAAAAACTCATCTGATTTAAATTTTGTTGTGCAGCAGGTAAGTATATGCTGAAGTTTTTCCAGGGCCACTCAATAGGAAAATACTAATTTCATAAAATATAAATAATAGCCAACTCTGTATAGATTAGTCATTCTGATATTTAAATGGCTGCATTCTCAGTATTTTAACAAGTGTTATGTACATGAAAGTTCATCCCATATGGAAGATGAAATAGGTAGACAGGAGCAAATGTCACAGAGGATTTGACTTTTGTGGTTTAATCATGTCCTCCTGTTCACTCCCCACTCTTACATAAAGGTAGCTAGAGGAAATTAGCAGGAAAACTGAGAATTTACAACAAATTCCAGAACTTTGTATACAGGCAGTTAATAACTACTTGAGAAAAAGAACTATTTTATTACTCAAAGAAATATAGAAAGTGAATAAAAATCAATAGGCTATCAAACAACTAAATATATCTGATTTATGGAAAAATATTTGTTTTCACAGTTCTACCCTTTATCTGCTATGTAGGCCTGGAAGACGAGCTAATTCTCAACATTTATCAATGTTCCACTGTTTTCAGTTTAACTTGTAGCTGTGCTCTCATTACTTTTCCCTCAAATTATTCCTTCCAGTAAATAAGCACAAGCCTTTTTTTGCTTCATTGGGTTTGTGCGCTCATTTCCAAAGGAAGAATTTGGGCCAAGTTGCTCTATATGTATATGCAGACATTTTTAGAAAAAATATTAAGTTTTCACTCCAGTTTGCCTATGTGATGACAGTTAAGGCTTGCATAAAATGGCACTATTGATCAATAATTTAACACCAAAATTCAGAGGGAAAATTATTTAACATGAAAAGACAATTCAGACCCAGCAGGATTTATAATGAGTATTTGAAAACCATTTTTGTAATGAGGGATTTCTTGTTTTTATTTTGGAGTCTGGATGACATATATATAATTAAGTTATATATAGAGAAATGTACATCATGAGAAACGCTGGGCTGGAAGAAGCACGAGCTGGAATCAAGATTCCCAGGAGAAATATCACTGACCTCAGATATGTAGATGACACCACCCTTATGACAGAAAGTGAAGAGGAACTAAAAAGCCCCTTGATGAAAGTGAAAAAGGAGAGTGAAAAAGTTGGCTTAAAGCTCAACATTCAGAAAACAAAGATCATAGCATCAGGTCCCATCACTTCATGGGAAATAGATGGGGAAACAGTGTCAGACTTTATTTTTTTGGGCTCCAAAATCACTGCAGATGGTGATTGCAGCCATGAAATTAAAAGACGCTTACTCCTTGGAAGGAAAGTTATGACCAACCTAGACAGCATATTCAAAAGCAGAGACATTACTTTGCCAACAAAGGTCCGTCTAGTCAAGGCTATGGTTTTTCTAGTGGTCATGTATGGATGTTAGAGTTAGACTGTGAAGAAAGCTGAGCACCAAAGAATTGATGCTTTTGAATTGTGGTGTTGGAGAAGACCCTTGAGAATCCCTTGGACTACAAGGAGGTCCAACCAGTCCATCCTAAAGGAGATCAGTCCTGGGTGTTCATTGGAAGGACTGATGTTGAAGATTAAACTTCAATACTTTGGCCACCTCATGCAAAGAGTTGACTCATTGGGAAAGACACTGATGCTGGGAGGGATTGGGGGCAGGAAGGGGACGACAGAGGATGAGATGGCTGGATGGCATCACCGACTCTATGGACATGAGTTTGGGTAAACTCCGGGAGTTAAAGTGATGGACAGGGAGGCCTAGCATGCTGCGGTTCATGGGGTTGCAAAGAGTCGGACATGGCTGAGCAACTGAACTGAACTGATAGAAATGTTTGTATTTCATATTTCAATTGAATGAAAAAGAACTGAACAAATAGAGTTAACACTGGGCTAGATTCCAAGAATTGTCTCTAAATTGTGTTCTTTGGGATTTGCATGACTAATTCCTATTTGAGAACTAGGCCCCAAGAATGTGATTCTTAGAAAGAACACTATTATTTTTTGTGAGGATATCTGCCACTGGTTTAGGTAGCACACTAGCTAGAGATTGTGATAAACAACAAAAAATTTTATATTTTAATATTGCAGTTTTTAAATGTAATCTTTACAAATATTTTATCCAGCCTGATTTCTTGATTTTTGTCAGTTTTAGGTCGCATACTAGAATTTTTTGCCCTCCTTTGGTCATAGACTTCTTTTAGAAGTCAATGAAAGCATGTATACTTCCTCAGGAAAAATACACAAACATGCAAAACTCAGACTGATACACAATTTTAGGGAACTGCATGGAAACAAAATCTGCCATGGCAAAATATATCCGGCATGTGGATTATTTCAAGATGAAAATAATCATGGCACAAAAGATACAAGAAGAAACTTTGATCTTCTTGCTAACTGCCTTAAGAATTGAGATAGTATTCCTCTGTTACAGGAATAGAGTTACCGCCAGGGATATCTGCAAAGAATATTGGCTAGGTAGGTATCATGGGGGAAACTCTTAGAGATCAGGGTCTATTTTGTATCCCATTGTCTCTGCCTGGCCCTGCAAACATTTGGTTCCCAAACATTTGCTTTTCTATCTCTATGTGAATTGCCTTCCTCTCTTTTGAAGTTCCAAACCTTTACCCACAACATCCTTTTTTGTCTTTTGCTGAAGATGGTATTTAATGTGAGGATGTGGGCCACTTTGGCTAGTTACTAAGTTTTTTTGGGTCTCTGCCATATATATATGTTATTAAACTTTTGTTTGATTTTCTCCTGTTAATCTGTCTCATGTCAATTTAATTTTTAGAATAGCCAGAAGAGCCTATAAGGGTAAAGGAAAAGTTATTCCTCCCCAACAGATAGGATTCAACTTTATTGGCTGAACACTACTCCCTATAAAGCTGCTGCAGTTAAGAGACCCTGGGGCACCTGACAAAAGCCAGCACAAGGTATTATTTGTTATCATGTGGGCTAGTCTCACAAATCTCTGGCTGCACGGTCTGTTGGAAAAGAGACTAGTTTTTCTCTTTTTGAAAATTAGATTAACAGGAGAAAATACTTGTGAGGCTAGATCCTTGTAGTTTGTGACTCTTGGTTTAAAGTTTTATAAAGTACTACCCTTGGTTTGTTGATCATTTTTCCCCAGAGATGGTCACTGATTTTCTTTGTCTTTGTCTTTTGTGTCATTTATTTTAAGGAGAAAACCATTGGTGTGATTAAGTTTTCCTTTTGTCTTGTTCTATGGCTTGAAGGTTTGGTTTTTATCCTAATGAGAAAAATCTCTCTGGTTTCTGGCATCCAAAAGGTACACATACCAGTGTTCATTTAGCAGCTAGTTAAATAGGCTGAGATTCTGAGCAGTCTCTTTGTTCAGCTGTGCCAGCTCTCACAGGGAGTTTTGTCACAAGGGGTCAAGTCTATAAGGGGCCTTTCTCTTCTCAAACTTTTTTGGCTATTTTGAGAGTCACAAAACATGGGGACTAAATCATCTATGGCTTTACTTCAGGACACCTGTTGTGTCCATGATACCATGTCTAGAAAGTTACTTCAGGGTCTTTCTATAAATTGGCTTATTGGTTTAAATCACTATTAAATTCCTACTCATCAGTGGTCCTCCTTCATAGATCGCAGTCTTTTCATGGTGAAAGGGCTTGCATAACTCAATGTATCCATGAGCCATGTCACGCAGGGTAATCTAAATGGATGGGTCATAGTGAAGAGTTCTGAAAAAGTGTGGTCCCCTAGAGAAGAGAATGGCAAACTACTACAGAATTCTTGCCATACAAACCCTATGAACAGTATGAAAAGGCAAAAAGATATGATACCAAAGACGAGCCCCTCAAGTTGGAAAGTGTCTGATAGGCTACTAGGGAAGAACAGAGAACAATTATTAATAGCTCCAGAAAGAATGAAGTGGCTGGGCCAAAGTGGAAATGGCACTCTGTTGTGGATGTGTCTGGTGGTAAAAGTGAAGTCCGATGCTGTAAAGAACAATATTGCATAGGAACCTGGAATGTTAGGTCCATGAATCAAGGTAAATTGGACATGGTCAAGTAAAAGATGGCAAGAGTGAACATTGACACCTTATGAATCAGTGAACTAAAATAGATGGGGACGGGTTAATTTAATTAAGATGATCATTATCTACTACTGTGGTCAAGAATTCCTTAGAAGAAATGGAGTACCCTCATAGTCAATGAAAGAGTTAGAAATGCAATACTTGGGTGCAGTCTTAAAAAGGACAGAATGATCTCTGTTTCCAAGGCAAATGGTTCAACATCACAGTAATCCAAGTTTAGGTGCCAACCAGTGATGCTGAAGAAGCTGAAGTTGACCAGTTTTTGTAGTGATCTACAACAATAAACTGTAGAAAATCCTGAAAGATATGGGAATACCAGACCACCTGACCTGCCTCTTGAGAAATCTGTATGCAGGTCAGGAAGCAACAGTTAGAACTGGACATGGAACAACAGACTGGTTCCAAACAGGAAAAAGGAGTACGTCAAGGCTGTATACTGTCACCCTGCTTATTTAACTTCTATGCAGAGTATATCATGAGAAATGCTGGGCTGGAAGAAGCACAAGCTGGAATCAAGATTGCTGGGAACAATATCAATAACCTCAGATATGCAGATGACACCACCCTTATGGCAAAAAGTGAAGAGGAACTAAAAAGCCTCTTGATGAAGGTGAAAGAGGAGAGTGAAAAAGTTGGCTTAAAACTCAGTGTTCAGAAAACGAAGATCATGGCATCTGGTCCTATCACTTCATGGGAAATAGATGGGGAAACAGTGGAAACAGTGTCAGACTTTATTTTTTGGGGCTCCAAAATCACTGCAGATGGTGATTGCAGCCATGAAATTAAAAGATGCTTACTCCTTGGAAGAAAAGTTATGACCAACCTAGATAGCATATTCAAAAGCAGAGACATTACTTTGCCAACAAAGATCCATCTTGTCAAGGCTATGGTTTTTCCTGTGGTCATGTATGGATGTGAGAGTTGGACTGTGAAGAAAGCTGAGCGCCGAAGAATTGATGCTTTTGAACTGTGGTGTTGGGGAAGACTCTTGAGAGTCCCTTGGATGGCAAGGAGACCCAGCCAGTCCATTCTGAAGGAGGTCAGCCCTGGGATTTCTTTGGAAGGAATGATGCTAAAGATGAAACTCCAGTACTTTGGCCACCTCATGTGAAGAGTTAACTCCTTGGAAAAGACTCTGATGCTGGGAGGGATTGGGGGCAGGAGGAGAAGGGGATGACAGAGGATGAGACGGCTGGATGGCATCACCGACTCGATGGCCATGAGTTTGGGTGAACTCCGGGAGTTGGTGATGGACAGGGAGGCCTGGCATGCTGTGATTCATGGGGTCGCAAAGAGTCAGACACGACTGAGTGACTGAACTGAACTGAACAACACCTTCTAGAACTAACGCAAAAAAAAAAAAAAAAAAAAAAAAGATGTCCTTTTCATCATATGGGATTGGAATGCAAAAGTAGGAAGTCAAGAGATATACCCAGAATAACAGGCAAGTTTAGCCTTGGACTACATAATGAAGCAGGACAAAGACTAACAGAATTCTGTCAAGAGAACATGCTGGTCATAACAAACACCTTTTTCCAACAATCCAAAAGATGACTCCACACATGGACATCACCAGATGGTCAATACAGAAATCAGATTGATTATGTTCAAGATGGAGAAGCTCTATACAGTCAGCAAAAACAAGGCCTGGAGTTGACCTTGTGTCAGATTATGAGGTCCTTATTGCAAAATTAGGCTTAAATTGAAGAAAGTAGGGAAAGCCACTAGGTCATTCAGGTATGACTTAAATCAAATCCGGTATGATTATACAGTGGAGATGACAAATAGATTCAAGGGATTAAATTTGGTAGACACAGTGCTTGAAGAATGATGGATGGAGGTTCATAACACTGTATAGGAGGCAATGACTAAAACCATCCCTAGGAAAAAGAAATGCAAGAAGGCAAAGTGGTTGTTTAGAAGGCTAAATGAATAGCTGAGAAAAGAATAGAAACAAAAGGCAAGGGAAAAAGGGAAAGATATACTCAACTGAATGCAGAGTTCCAGAGAAGAGCAAGGAGAGACAAGAAGGCCTTAAAAAAAAATGCAAAGAAACAGAGTTAAACAATAGAATGAGAAAGACTAGAGATCTCTTCAAGAAAATCAGAAATATCAAGGGAACATTTCATTTAAGGATGGGCACAATAAAGGACAGAAATAGTAAGGACCTAGCAGAAGCAAAAGAGATTAAGAAGATGTGGCAAGAATACACAGAAGAAGTATACAAAAAAGGTCAAAATGACCCAGATAACCACGATCGTGTAGTCTCACCTAGAATTGGGCATCCTGGAGTGTGAAGTCAAATGGGCCTCAGGTAGCAATACTATGAACAAAGCTAGTAGAGGTGAAGGGCTTTCCAGGTAGTGCTAATGGTGAAGAAACCCCCTGTCATTGCAGGAGATATAAGAGACAGGAGTTTGATCCCTGGGTTGGGAAGATCCCCTGGAGAAGGGCATGGCAACCTATTCCAATATTCTTGCCTGGAGAATCCCATGGACAGAGGACTCTGGCGGGCTATAGTATATGGGGTTGGAAAGAGTCAGACATGACTGAATCGACTTACAAGGCATGAACAGTAGAGATGAAGAAATTCCAGCTGAGCTATTTAAAATCCTAAAACCTAAATCCTAAAACTCAAAATGCTACACTCAATGTGTCAAGAATTGGGAAAACTCAGCAGTGGTCACAGGACTGGAAGAGGTCAGTTTTCATTCCAACCCCCCAAAACAGCAATGCCAAAGAATGTTCAAACTGCCATAGAGTTGTTCTCATTTCACATGCTAGCAAGGTTATGCTCAAAATTCTTCAAACTAGGCTTCAACAGTATATGAACTAGGAAATTCCAGGTGTTCAAGCTGGATTTAGAAAATGCAGAGGGACCAGGGATCAAATTGCCAACATTTGTTGGATCATGAAGAAAGCAAGGGAGTTCCAGAAAAAACATCTACTTCTGCTACACTGACTGTGCTAAAGCCTTTGTGTGGATCATAGCAAACTGTGGAAAACTCTTAAACAGATCGGAGTACAAGACCACCTTACCTGTCTCCTGAAAAATCTGTATGCAGTTCAGAAGCAATAGTTAGAGCCTCACATGGAACAACTGACTGATTCAAAATTGGGAAAGATGCATGACAAGGTTGTATATTGTCACTCTGCATATTTAACTTATATGTGGATTACATCATGTGAAATTCTGGGCTGGATGAATCACAAGCTGGAATCACGATTGTCAGAAGAATATCAACATTCTCAGATATGCAGATGATATCATTCTAATGGCAGAAAATGAAGAGGCACTAAAGAGCCTCTTGATGAGGGTGAAAGAGGAAAGTGAAAATGCTGGCTTGAGACTCAACATTCAAAAAACTAAGATCATGGCATTCAGTCCCATCATTTCATGGCAATAGAAGGAGAAAAAGTAGATTCAGTGGCAGATATTATTTTCCTGGGCTCCAAAATCACGGAGGAAAGTTACTGCAGCCATGAAATTAAAAGATGCTTGCTCCTTGGAAGGAAAAATATGATAAACCTAGACAGCATATTAAAAAGTAGAGACATCACTTTGCTGACAAAGGTCCGTATAGTCAAAACTATGGTTTTTCCAGTAGTCATGTACAGATGTGAGAGTTGGACCATAAAGAAGGCTGAGCACCAAGAATTGATGCTTTCAAATTGTGGTGCTTGGAGAAGACTCTTGAAATCCCCTTGGATTGCAAAGATATCAAAGCAGATAATCATAAAGGTGATCTATCCTGAATATTCATTGGAAGGACTGTTGCTGAAGCTAAAGCTCCTATACTGTGGCCACTTCATGAGAAGAGCCGACTCATTGGGAAAGGTTGAAGCAAAAGGAGAAAGTAGCAGCAGAGGATGAGGTGGTTAGATGGCAGCATCAACTCAATGCACATGAATTTGAGCAAACTCTGGGAGACAGTGGAGATAGAGGAACCTGGAGTGCTATAGTCCATGGGATTGCAAAGAGGTGGACACAACTTAGCAACTGAACAGCAAATGGCAGTAACATCAATGGCCAGATGATGGATCTTTTGAATTGGAAAAGCTTCTAAATTGGTCAATATTTGCAAAGCGCTCATCGTAGATAGGTGTATTACTAGTATCTATGGAAAGACCAAATTAAAAGTTGGATGCAAAGAAATATAACAGCTAACCTTAAAAAGGTCTCTTAGTTTTAAAAATATAAGAAAATCTTATAATCTTACTAAAGGATATTCTCTAGACAGGAAACACAAAAATGGTGTATAAACTCGAACCCAAAACAATAAAGTAAATGGCAACGGGATCATACTTATTAGTAATTACCTTAAACGTAAATGGGTTGAATGCCCCAACCAAAAGACAAAGACTGGCTGAATGGATACAAAAACAAGACCCCTACATATGTTGTCTACAAGAGACCCACCTCAAAACAGGGGTCACATACAGACTGAAAGTGAAGGGCTGGAAAAAGATTTTCCATGCAAATTGGGACCAAAAGAAAGCAGGAGTCACAATACTCGTATCAGATAAATTAGACTTTAAAACAAAGGCTGTGAAAAGAGACAAAGAAGGTCACTACATAATGATCAAAGGATCAATCCAAGAAGAAGATATAACAATTATAAATATATATCCACCCAACATGGGAGCACCGCAGTATGTAAGACAAATCCTAACAAGTATGAAAGGAGAAATTAACAATAACACAATAATAGTGGGAGACTTTAATACCCCACTCACACTTATGGATAGATCAACTAAACAGAAAATTAACAAGGAAAAAAAAAAAAAAAACATGTATCTATAAAGTTCACTAAAGCAAAGCACAGTAAAATGAGGTATGGCAATAAAAGGCGTTAAATTTATCAAATAAAAAAATAAAAAATAAAAAAAAAGTATTTATTATGGATAATACTGAATATAATCAAATGTAAATAGAAGCATGAGAAGAAACCCAAGGAAACCCATGCATCCTTCATTCAGATTCCTTCTCCACTAATCATTAATGACATGACTTTGAACAAATTAACCAAACCCAATGAATTATCTTCATCTGTTGTATGGTAGTAAAATGCTCTCATGTTTTGCTTAATTTGAGACTTAGACAAAAATGAAAATATTACACTATAAACAACTGGCACACAACCTGGTGCTTAATAAAAGTTGATGGCAGTGCAAAAAAGAAAAAAAATATAAGAAAATCTTTTCAGGAAGCTTATTAAATTCATATTCTAAGTGGGTCTTACAGGTGCTAATAAAAACATTATTTATTAATAAACAAATGGAAGGGAAAGAGTCTCTTTTTGGGAAAGAGACTCTTCCCAAAAAGAAAAAAATTCTAAAAGAGTTGTTAAATAATAAAGTAAATAAAACAAATAATGAAAGTGGGAATAAAGAGGAATCAGAAAGGGAAGAGTCATGGGACTAATCAAAGCAGAATGAAAATCTTTAGATGGTTGTTAAGAATTGGGATAAATAAAATGAGCATTTGTGGGATCAAAACAAAGGTTTTATAATACAGTACTACCTAAGATTGTGTGAGTCCAAAGGACCCCATATTGGTTCTCTCCAACAGTAAAGATCCCAAACAAGTCTACTCTAATTACTTCAGTTTAGATAAATTTTAAAAGCTGGAAGGAAAAGATTAAGAAGACTGAGGAAACTGAGAAAACTGCAACTGTTTCGGGGCAACAGTTAGGCCAATTAATCGAGTTAAATATTGACAAAAAAGCCTTGGTCCCTTGGGTCTATCCCTTACTGGGGTCATCAGAACCTTTATATAGGAATGAAGCAAATGGCTGGGGGATAAAAAGTTTCTGGGACTCCTTGTAAGACTGAGACTTGTTGATGGCATTTTATTGGAAGCTAAGGTTACAGAACTGATAGAACTGAGATGGAAATTTATTAAAATTTATGTATTTGAGTGGACTTTGTGTAAGATGGTTGCATTTCTTTTGCCTTGATGATATTGTAGGGATGAGCATGTTGTCTTCCTTTGCCTGGTTTTGTAAGATGGGGCAGGTAAACCCATTGTTTAGGGAGTATTAATTGAATAAAGGAAGCTGATAGTGCTGAGCTCACATAGTATGAGATGGAAACCCAGAAACTGGGCACTGATATTTAGGGGCTAAAAGAAGCAATAGTGGAGGATTTTGCCCCGAGAGTGAACTGGTATGTGGAAGTGCTCTCTCACAGGAAATCTAATTCACATCCTCCTTAAAGACTTATCAAGGACAAGTATATGAGTTTTTTCCACAAATAGTAAAAAGCCTTAACAATCTGAGCATAAATAATTTTTTTCCAATTTTTATTTATAAATTAGTGAGTTTGTGATATACCTGATTCATGACTTAAGTTTTACAGTGAAATCTATGAGAGTTCAGGTTGTGTTTATGTTTATGTATGTGGATTATTGATATGGCATTTTTCTATCTCCAAATGATATTATCAAAATTAATTTGCAAAAGAGCTCTTTTTAATTGCCTTAAAACTAAGTGCTTAAGAATTAAATATTTCTAAATGTAGTAGAAACTAACCCAAATGTTTTCCAGTGTACCTGATTTAAGATTAATCTTTGATAAGTAAAAGCAAGTTTAAGCTTGTTGGTTTAAGTAAATAGGCCTATCTCAAGAGTTACCAGCATTAATTGTAGAGCTTATATTCTACTAGGTTTCAGTTCAGTTCAGTTCAGTCGCTCAGTTGTGTCCGACTCTGCAACCCCATGAATCACAGCATGCCAGGCCTCCCTGTCCATCACCAACTCCCGGAGTTAACTCAAACTCATGTCCATCAAGTCGGTGATGCCATCCAGCCATCTCATCCTCTGTCATCCCCTTCTCCTCCTGCCCCCAATCCCTCTCAGCATCAGGGTGTTTTCCAGTGGGTCAACTCTTTGCATGAGGTGGCCAAAGTATTGGAGTTTGAGCTTCAGCATCAGTCCTTCCAATGCACACCCAGGACTGATCTCCTTTAGGATGGACTGGTTGGATCTCCTTGCAGTCTAAGGGACTCTCAAGAGTCTTCTCCAACACCACGGTTCAAAAGCATCAATTCTTTGGCGCTCAGCTTTCTTCACAGTCCAACTCTCACATCCATACATGACCACTGGAAAAACCATAGCCTTGACTAGACGGACCTTTGTTAGCAAAGTAATGTCTCTGCTTTTCAATATACTATCTAGGTTGGTCATAACTTTTTTTCCAAGGAGTAAGCATTTTTTAATTTCATGGCTGCAATCACCATCTGCAGTTGAAGCCCCCAAAAATAAAGTCTGACTACTAGGTTTACCACAAGTTAAATACATTCAGATATCTCTGTTACAAACTTTGTCAGCAAAAAATGATAAATTTGTATGATAAAATTTTCACAAGTAATTAAATAAGTTTAAATGAAACAAAAGTTTTTAGGTGAAATCTTTAATAATAATTATGTTTTATGGCATAGCTACTTAAAAATAGTTTCCTCAAATTTGTTTTGGTAACTTGAAGCTTTAGAGTTTTGCTAAGTTAAATGATGGGAATTTCTGAATGTTTAGATCATTTCCAGAGAAGATAAAATGCTGAAACATTAATTGTTAAATAAATCTATTTTTTGTCTTCTTATTACAGAGAACTAAAGATATTTGGGTTTATTAAAATGTGTCATGGATCACACTGAAAAAAATTATGCTTTAAGGGAGTCTTATTAAGAGATAAAGTTTTCTTGGAATATTTGTATATATATGTATTTGCCTTTGAAATATTTTATTGTCACTTTGGTTAAGTGAATAAGTATTGCTTTACAGTGACCTATAATCGTATTTGTCCAAGTGATTTAAAATATTTTGATAACTTTGACAAAGTCTCCCAAATCAAAATTCTAAATAAAGTCCCTTTGAGCCTCTACTTAACTTTGAGATGTTTCATAGGGCCCCTGAAACATCTCAAAGAGAGATACTAAATTAAAAACATTGTACATTAAAGTATATGGAAACCATTGTTAAACGAGCAATGATAAATCTTAGGTGTATCGTGTGGGTAATACAGGTGTTCTAGAGGTTATATGAAATTCCTAAAATTCAGATATGTCCTGGTATGTTATCAGTCATATTTTTAGTTATTGTCTTAAAATGTTCCATGTCACAGAAATAGACAAATTTCCATGTCAATTGCATTGCAATTAGATCTTTAACCATGTGATTTTAAGTTTTTGTCATTCATAGATAGTTTTTGTTTTACTAAAATGCTCTTAGAAAATGAAGATGTTCATAGAAATGATTTTTGGACAAATATAAGTTTGTGATAACTTTTAGATCACGACACTAAACTGGTAAGAGATTATAGAATTCTAATGAAAAACTTAATGGCTTCATAAAACTGTTAATAAAAGATCAAGATCAATAAGAATTAATTATATGGAACTGAATGAACTGATGAATATGATTTATAATTTTTATAACTTTTTATCTGAAATATTACTGGCATTTTCATCATTGCTTTCCAGATACAAAGAAATATTTCCTCTTCTATTAACTATGACTTATAGCAATTTGGCAAATTGTACCAATGTAAAAAGAATTGAAACATCTTTTTCTTCCTACCTGATCCCATCAGAATTTAGAAACTCTTAGTGAGTATTTTTATATTTTTTTACATACTATAAAAATACTATATTTTTTTACATGCTATATATTTGTTTACATACTTTCACTAAGAATTTGTACTCCTTGTATTAGAAGACAATAGGAAACATTGGTATATTATCAATGCTTTGACTGGAAAGTCATGTTTAAAAATGTCCAGACAGCTTGAAGGAATTAAGATCGACTGTATGGAGCCATAAAACCCTTTGGAAAAATAGCCTGGTAGTTTTCTTATATGGTTCCTAGCAGCCTTACCAGTTGAGTAAGTAAGGTTATTTCCTGGAAGGCAGAGGAAACTCAGGATATTTTGGAGACCTTGTGGCTTAACTGGTAAAGAATTCGCTTACAATGGGGGAGACCTGGGTTCGATCCCTGGGTTGGGAAGATCCCCTGGAGAAGGGAAAGGCTACCCACTGCAGCATTCTGGCCTGGAGAATTCCATGCACTGTGTAGTCTGTGGGGTCTCAAAGAGTTGGACACGACTGAGTGACTTTCACTTTCTCTTTCAAGACGAGAAGAATTCATCCAAATTTATATATATTACAGGTAAATCTGGTAGCAAATCCTTGGCATGGTTTCATGGTATGAGAGGCATTTAAAAATTTAATCTGGAGATTCCTTTGAAAATTTCCAGCAAAGCAGATCAATTACTGTTTTTGCTGGACTTAGGTAAATAACCAGGGCAAATTTAATGGCATTAATTTTGAAAACAAATTAGTCTTAATTTGATTTTCTTTGATAGAAGTAAGGGTAATTTTTAGAGAAAAAAAAAAAAGCGTAGTGTTTTCAGTTTTTCTTCTGCTTCTTATTTTAACTTGGAATCATTGAGAATAAATGCTGCCCTTTTCCTGAAGCCCTTCAAACTGAAGCCGAACAACTTGATATAAACTTGAGCGATCACAATAATTGCCTATATTTAGACAAACTTCTTGACTATTGCTGTGTAAGATTCTCAGGAAATTTACCTGAATACCTAATGACATCATTGAAGACATTTCATACTGCAAAACATGCTTCAGTCCTGATATCTAGAAATCTTGACTGGCAGCTCTCAGGACTCAGATACTGGGTTTATAGTTTACTCCAATCATTAACCTTTGTGTTTTTTTTTGCCTCCATACAAATACCTCCTACCTGATTGTTTGCACCATATAGCCCTAACTTTGAGAGCCCACCTGCATCATGGCCTCCTGAAATAAACTGATTAGTTGTCAGACTATGTGGTTGATTTGATGAGCTATAAAGCAACATATAAAATCAAATTCTGGACTATGAAATGTCTAAAAGAAACTTCAAAGACGAGACTATAGGTGAACAAAATCTGTTGCCCCCAAATATTTCTGGCATGCAAATTATTTCAAATTGAAAACAATCAAGGCTTGAAAGGCTCAGGAAGAAACTTTGACCTTGCTAACTGCCTTAAGAATTTAGGTAGAGGGCCTTTTATAGGAATAGAACTAACACCGGAGAATATGGGCTAGGTGTGTTGGGAAAACTAGAGATCAGAGTCTACTCAGCATCCCACTCTCTCCCCATGGCTCAAGCATTTGTTTCCCAAATATTTGCTTTTTCCTCTCTATGTGAATTGTGTTTATCCCCATTTGAGGTACCAAATCACTACCCTCAACAATCTCTTTTGTCTTTAGTTGAAGATGGATTTAAGGTGAGGGTTTGGGCCATTTGGTGAGTTACTCAGTTTTCCTGGGTCTTTCCCTGTATACATGTTATTAAATTTTTGTTTGATTTTCTCCTGTAATCTGTCTCATATCAATTTAATTCTTAGCCTGGCTGGGGTAGAGGAAGGGTGTCTAACTCTCTCTGACAATTCTAATAAACCTATTGTAAAATTAATTAATGACTTTTCAAGTATGCTTATTAAAGATAAATAAAAATATTTCTGTGACCCATATTGGCTCCAGAATTTTAATAGAGAAGAGGTTTTCAGACTATGATTTGGCAGAAATGAATTTCCAAGATAGTAACTCCATTTGTGATCATTCTGAAAACACATCATATGTGGGTTTTTTTTAAAGGACTCTATGTTAAATCAATAAAAATTTAAAATAAATGTTGTCAAAAGATACTTTTATTTATCCTTACATAATATTTAGAAAATGTAGTCATATTAAATAATGTAAATTTTATTTTATTTTTGGTGGTCTTTTGAGTGTGCAGTTTGAGATTATATGAGATAAAGTCCCTGCCCTAAGCCACCCCATTGTTATCATTATCCATGATCAAATTGTACAAAAGAGGGTTTTATTTCAAGATGAGATCATAACTATCTAGCTTAAGTGCTTCAAGTTACCTCTGGTTATCATTCACTTTTTAAAGTTGTGATTATCATCATTCTAAAGTAAAACTTCAAAAATACTATGCCTTTCAGAAAGATGCTTTGTCTGGACTGTCATTTTCTATGTGGACCCTGTCCCACCCCCAACTTTAGATACTTTAATCTCCTAGACCATTCTCTTTATTCTCTTTACACACCTTTCAGAATTCTAAACTATTCCATTCCATGTACCCCGACCATGTTTCCTTCTTCCATCCTTTGCCAGTTCTTAAAAGCTTTCATTGATAGTTTAAAGAACTAGAATCCTATAATATTTGAGTCAAACTGTGGTTTAGAGGTTGTCTACAACTTTCTCATTTTATAGATGTGGTCACTGGGGTCTAATGAAAGTTAGGTGACTTGCTCAACAAAGCCCAGCTGGGACACAGGTCTTCTGCCTTCTAGTCCAGTGCTCTTTCCCACAGAACTATGGTATCTTTGTTTTCTGTCATCCTGTGAAGTTAAACTGTTTACTCATCCTTCCTATGGCTCTCTAAGGAAACTTTCCTTTTTCCTGAGATTTTTATGCTTGGTAGGGGTTACCTTTTGGTTAAGCTTTGACTCATATGCCTTGCCCTATTAAGTTGGCAACTTCTGTTCTCTCTAAACACTTGTTGAGCTGAGATAAATCTTAAAAAGCAAATAATCTTGTCAACTGGCCTGATCCTTCCTAAAAGAAATTACAGTAGATGACTTTCTTTAAAAAACAATACTAACAACCTAAATGATGATTTGATTTCATTTGATGGTAACATTTATTTTCTCCTAAGGTTAAAATTGGATAGGTTTTTTTGATACAAGGTTCTTAATGATTTAAGTGCTGATCTTTTACAATATGTAATCTTGAGTTTCCAAGAACAGCATCATAATGAAGCATCAGTATAATGAATTAGATGGTCACAAAAACTTGGTTTCATCTTTGAATTTTTGTTTCCTCTCCTTTCTCATAGTCGATCATCCATTAAGAACTGTTTTTCTGAAAATGTCACCTATTTGCATTTCTATTACATTGACACCACCTTATAAAAATCCTTATCACCTGAGACAAAATCCACTGACTCAGTCCCTTCTCAGATGCTCACAGTCAAAATAACTTTGCTTCTTTGCTCATATGTAGTGCTTTGTCAAAAACTTTCAGTGATTCCTGATTGCCTCTAAAATACTATTCTAATCTTTCTGGTATTCATGGCTTTCCAACAATTCAATTTACATATGCCTTTACAATATAATTTTATTAAGCCAGACTCTGTGTCAAGTTATGTTTATTCTCACTGAATCCTCATTGAATCCACATGGCTGCTGCTGCTGCTGCTGCTAAGTCGCTTCAGTCGTGTCCGACTCTGTGCTACCCCATAGATGGCAGCCCACCAGGCTCCCCTGTCCCTGGGATTCTCCAGTCAAGAACACTGGAGTGGGTTGCCATTTCCTTCTCCAATGCATGAAAGTGAAAAGTGAAAGTGAAGTCGCTCAGTCATGTCCGACTCTAAGCGACCCCATGGACTGCAGCCTACCAAGCTCTTCCGTCCATGGGATTTTCCAGGCAAGAGTAGTGGAGTGGGGTGCCATTGCCTTCCACATGGCTAGTAAATGGCAAATGGAAATGGAACCTGGGTATCTCTAACACAGAATCCCAGCCTCTTAAGCACTAGTTCACCAAACAGAACTTCTCTTCCTCTAGCCAGTCTTATTTTCTTATAGTCTCAAATATATTTTATTCAGAATGAATTCCAGTCTCATGATAGAAAGTTCACCAGGAATTCTTTTTATCTCTTAGCTTTTCTAAATTTCTTATAATTTTCCAGTAATCACTCATTGACGTATTCATTCAACTGGTACATCTGAACCTATTTTATCAGATCTTTCCCAGATATTCTAATTACCTCCTGCTTCTTTAAATTATCTATATATTATGTAGCACACTCAAATTTGCTCTAACATTTCATTACAATGTTTGTACATTTTTTTCTCCTTGGAAAGCAACAGCTGTGTCTTGTGATACTTTATAACATTTTCAGTCCCAGTGCAGGGCAAGAAATAGAGTAAGCAGGCAATAACTAAATGTAGGATGATATCTCAATGAGTTGACTTAAGGTGGTAGTTTTCAAGCAACCATTCAAATGAAAGCATAGTGTGTTATACAATGAAAGAGAATCTTTCAACCATGGAACCTGATAAATTTTGAGAAGACCTGATATGAAGAATGTTTTAAAACAAAATAAAAGAAAGCAAAAGGCTTCAAAACTGTCTGTTAAATATTGGCAAGAGGAACATATGAAATTACTGACTCTAGAACTTTTGTCCACTGTATAAACAAAATAATCTAAGAAAATATTCCATATTCTAGATAGTTAAAATAAAGGGATCGCCAGTTCAGTTTGTGTAGCCAAAGAAAGAATACTAAAAGATAAAATCAAATATGTTTGTTTGTGAATATCAAGGGAAATCTGACACTTTCAATGAAAGTCAAAGATAAAAATCACAGATACTAGTATTTCTATAGTTCAGTTCTAATCTATTTTAGTGTAGCAAATAAAACATACTGCCTTTAAAGATATTTTTTCTACTTAGAACAATATAATTCAGCATATTTCAGAAATTAAAAATTTAATTTATCATAAACAGATTTTAAATGTCAACTGTATTTGGTTTAACTTGATTAAGATTTATTTTGTTGTACATATAAATATGTATTTAATTCACTAAATACATCTACTTAATCTTTATATACAAATACTTTAAATTTCTTATCAAGTTCTTGAAAGAAAATATTAAAGTTTTAATTTTTCTCTTTCATTTCAGGTTTCTGTTTTTTAGTAATAGACTAGCTTCCTAGGTGGTTCTAGTGGTAAAGAATGGCCAGCCAATATAGGAGACATGAGTTGTTGGTTTGATTCCTGGGTCAGAAAGATCCCCTGAAGGAAGGCATGGCAACCTGCTCAAGTATTCTTGCCTGGAGAATCCCATGGACAGAGGAGCCAGGCAATTGACAGTCCATAGGGTCGCAAAGAGTTTGACATGACTGAAGTGACAGAGCATGCATGCACAGCCTTTAAATATAACTTAAAATATATAGTTTAAAGTATCTTTTAAGTGATCTTGTTTCATATATCTTTAAGTTTTGACTCAGATTTTGGTTAGGTGGGAGAATAGCAAAAACAGAAAAAGGAAATTGTTTGGTAAAAATAGGGTCTTGAAAAGAAGCTATCTGAATTTGCCATTCAAAGAAGGCTCATAACTAGGAGAACATGTGGCTTTCCCGTTATTCTCTGGAAAGAACTGAAGACTTGGATTTCTAAATACATTTGTCTGTGAATATTATAAGCTTATGCCATCCTAAGTGAAATACAAACCTCTTATCTTTGAGAGCGACAGGACATACAATCATATTTCAAAACAGAAACATATTCTCTCATTTATTTTTATTAAAATTTAAATAGGAAGAAAGTTTAAATTATTAAAATAGTCTCACCTTTGCTCCTATTGATGTTAATACTAGAACAATATCACACAGTCTTTTAGCTATTAGCTCAGGGGTTGGATATTTTTTAAATTACCAGTTTGGGCACTTTCACCATCTAGTCTTAATATATTTAATAAATTGAATGCAGGTAACATGAGACCAGTACTTTCATTTTACTGAGAAACTAAAAAAAGAAAAATATGATGTTTTATCTCAATTTCAGGTTATCCAAAAGAACTAGAAATCACTGAAGAACCACCAATTCTTTCTTAGAATGAGATTATCATGATATATTTTATAAGAATTCAAAGTATATAACAGATCTACTTGACATAACTAATGTCTGTGTGGGTGTCAAATTCTAACACATCAATACTTCACTAAAAATATTTTGAGTCTTTTTTCTTTTTTTTTTGCTTAAGCAATCCATGTATCTGGCATGATAAAATTCAGGAATAAATACATTAGGAATAAATAATGTACCTTAAATATAGCCTATACTTTTCACTAAGAGAGTCAGTGAGTGAGAAAGCCAAAGTTAAGTTCTATCTGACAAAATGCTTTATCTGCTAAAAGTTCAGTAATTAGGTTTCTGGATTTGATGACCATTGCAACATCATTGGGCTTCCCCAGTGGCTCAGTGGTAAAGAATCTGCCTATAATGTGTGTGCCACAGGAGACTTGGGTTCGATCTCCTGGGTCAGGAAGGCTCCCTGGAGGAGGGCATGGCAACCCATTCCAATATTCTTGCCTGGAGAATTCCATGGACAGAGGAGCCTGGTGGGCTACAGTCCATGGTATTGAGAGAGTCATACATGACTGAAGTGACTTAGCACGACAAGGCAATATCAGTAATCTACATAAATGTTGGTATAAAATCAAATTTCTAGTTTGTATGTGTCCTCTCATGTACATTCCTAGTTACACGACTAGTATGGTCCTGCTCAGAAGGCAACAATCTCTAATAATAATATATCCTTCTGAAATGACTTTCTTTCACTAAAACCCCCCAAATCCAATTTTAATCTGATGTCAAGATTCTAAACATATCTGTAACAAAGAAAAAACTGCTTCTGAAAGATGATTATTTACTAGCAACTCACTGCTTGAATTCTCATTCTTTCTGCACATGTCTTTTTTTTTTTTCCTAAAATTTCCTTCTTTATCCACAAGTGTCTTAGTTATATGATCCTAGAGCTTTCTTAAAATCTGTTTGAGTCATGTAAGATCTAGCCTTCTTGAGAGTAACAATAACAAAAAAATATTACTGGATAGAATCTGGGAGCTGATCCCTCCATAATCCATAAGACTTCTTCAAATATCTCAAATTCTGGATGTTTTTATAAATTCTCACTTTGGATTTCACTTGTTTCTCACTTTGCACTTCTCCCCTATGGAGGGACCAATTTGAAATAGGGTATTAAATTCGGGAAATACTGATGTTATGTTTATGGATAACAACATAAAACATGAGAAGTAACACTGGAAACCGTTAATAGCAATGAAAGAGGCCTGGTAAGCGCTTCTATAAGCATGGAGAAATACTGGTTGAAACAATATTACCTCCCTTTCCTCTTGGATTTTTCTAACCACAGCTTTCAAAAGGTACCTTAAAATTTCACTAATATATATTACTTCACACCAAGTCTAACCTGACCATATTTACAATTACATATCATTTAAATTACATCAGCTGCTTATTTAAAGTAAAAAATTTCTTAATAATGATATATTTTCTATAGAAACACTTTGGATTTTACCAAAATTTTTGTAACCTTATTATCCATTATAGTTTGATTGTCAGTTACCATCCATATTTTACATGTAATAAAATTCCAAACTGATGACAATTTCCTAAGACCTATATAAGAATCTAATCCTTAATAGAAGACTGGCACTGATGTTTAATGATGATAAAAAAAACCTTAGCATATAACTGATAAGACGTGTGAAGGTTTTTTATTCTGCTATTACATTTGTATGTGGGTATTCAAATAACTATTATGCACAGGTGGCAAGCTGGTTTCTTAATCCTGTTAAGTTAAAAAAATATAAATGTATAAAGAAAATAGGATTAAAAATAGGTGGGGGAGGGGTTTCCTTCAAATAAATGGAACCCATTCTTTTGAAAGAAAACTCCCCTCTTACCTTAGTCCTGGAGCTGGTTAGTTCTCCTCTGTCCTCCTCCTAGGGGAGAAATACCCAAAGTTAAACAATAATAGAACATGGTCTTGTATTAAAGTCAAGTTCAGTTCTGGCGGATCCTTTTCTCATGTCTCACAAGACACTACCAACTGTCTGATATACTGGAGCGTTCACTGAATTGAACTTAAGATCCATTTAAGGATTAAACCAACATTAGCTTTGTAAGGGGGACAAAATTGTCTGCTCTTTAGTCTACTTTATTAGAGCTCCAATAAACTGAATACTGATTTAGAGCAAAGTGATTTATGGAAGAGCATTGACTTGTTAATTTTCATCAGCTGGAGTGAATTATGTGGGGTGTACCATGAGAGTACCTAGAGTTCCCCAGGTAGGGAGAGGCATGCTGTGATGTTTCAACCCATTTCCCTGATGTTCATGTCTTTTGAGGGTATGATAGTGCTAGAGGCAACATCATGTTTGCAGCAGTACTAAATCTGATACGAACTAGAATTATTGTAAAAGTGAAAAAAAAAAAAAAACCCTTAATAGGTCATTAGATTGGAAGACTAAGAAAAAGTCTGGGAGATGAATATGATTGCAAATTATGTGATTTAATTTTTCAAAACAGGGAATCGGAGGTAAGATAAATATGGGATTTTTTTTTTTCTTAACGTGTCTATCTAACTAGGACTCTTGGCTTCTTTGGAGAGAAACAAGATAGCATAGTGAAATGAGCATGAATTTGGTAATTATACAACAATGGGCTTCTATTCCAGTTCTGTCATTTCTCAGTTATTTGACTTGAATTTCAACAACATCATCTGTCCAGATGAAGATACCAAAAAATATGTTCATATATGTATGCTTGATATGTAATAGATATTATTTTTTTAATTTTCATTTATATGGTCTCTGATATGGTCTTTTTTAAAATTGGAGTTTTTGCTGTACAATAAAGTAAGTCAGTTACACATGATATATTTTTTTCTTACTTGAATGACTTCATCTCTTCAGAGACCACTGTCTAATTAATTGATCTTAGAGCCAATTCCTGGATACCCCTTGACATAATTTCAGGGATAGTGACTGGCTCCCATAAAAAAATCAAATACCAGACAGTTAATTAAATTCTGTGAGACATGGAGGAAAGTGGAGACCAAGAATGAGCCTGAACCCATACAAGATCATGTGCTATTGTTATTTAACTTTGGGTAACTTATTAAAATTCTTTATCAAGTAAAATGACATCAAGTGAGAAAATGGATGTACTTTTGGAAGCTCAGGTTGTCACAATATATTCCAGAAATATCAAAATGAAGGATGTTGTAGCTGTTACTCAAATGGCTATTATGAATATATGCAGGGAAAAAACACTGTATGGAAGATTCTGTATTATACATCTATTACTATTACCACTTATTTAGCATGAGATTCACCCTATGATCTTTAATCACTTTAAAGTTCCATAATATTTCTATGGCACAATAAAACTCCTCCAACTACAAATATGCACATTTTTCTCATCCTTAGAAACTTTAGCGTCATCTCTTTAATGAATATTCTAAGAATGGCTCTTTTGACAAACCTGTCTTTATCCATTATATTCTATAAATTCTAAAGAAAATATACAGAAATACTTTCCTTGTTTTTGAAAAAGATACATTCAGAAATCATAAATATATGCTATAAATATAAAAAAAAGAGTATATTTTACGAAACACCTACTTCGTCCATGGAGACCACTTATATGACAGAGTTTTGACAGAAATACCTTTATATTCCAAATAATCTGAGAATCTATGAAAAAGAAAAACTGTAGGTACACTGCCAGGCTTGGTTACAATCACAATGGCTGTGCAGTCTTCCTGCTTCAGGGCATTAACTGATGGCTATTTATGATGAAGGAAAAAAAATGGAAAAGAAATTAAATAGTAATAAAGCTGTTTGGGGATATTATGGTGCCCTTAAAAATCAAAACTCTCAAGTATTACATACTGAAACAATACAGGATACTATATTATATAGATCAATTTTTTAAATCATATCTAGATATGGAAAAATATGTTTCATTCTTAAAAAACAAAGAAAGTCCTTCTACATACATGTGCTTCACTTTAGCTGTTTTACTACCACTCATATAATTCAAAGGATTTTGTCAGATTTGCATATTGCCCCAAATTTGATGTCAGTATTTAATTTTAAAACTCTATAATTATACAAGAACTGTGTCTCTCTGGTTCTCTCAGAGAAGTGGTTTCCTTAAATACTTTTCCATTTCACATTGTAGACAGACTATGATAAAAGCAGCTATTTACTTAATTAGTGAATTACTTAATCCCAAAGCCTAATGAGCTTCTATTGAAATTCTGGGAATGAATTTCGCCCTCGTGTTATTAAGTGTCCACCGCTTCAAAGAGGTATAACAGAAATTTTTTGGTTGTTTTCCTAAAGACAGTTCAGGACATGACCCAGAATCTCAGACTCTCAAAATGAGACAGAAATTTAGATGTCACTTTCTGTACTCTCTGAGATGTGAGAATCTCTTCTATTTGAACAATTTGGGAAACATAGCCCATTTCCCCTCATTATTTGAACCAATTTTAATTGTTGTAAAATCTTTCTTTGTGTTGACCTGAAACCTACCTCTGTCTAGTTTGGTTAACTTAGCAGAGTTTCTTTAGTTTATAATATGAATTAAATATAATTTCTTGAGCTCTTACATGGGTACTTTCAATATACCTTGAAATTATCAATATTAATGAAACTACAACATACAATAATCATAGAATCTATTCAATAACCTTTCAAAGTAAACTATAGTTATAGTAAAGAGGTTTTTTTTTGTTGTTGTTGTTATTGTTGTTCTTTTCCCTTAAGAGCACTGGAGAGAGTCAGAAGATCTCATTTCCAATCTCAGCTGTGTGGGACTGTGGGCAAGTCACTTAACATCTCTAATTTACATCTTCCTTTATAATAAAATGACATCATAAGAGGGTTAAAAGGAGCAGGTAAATATATATATATATGTGGTTTGAAAGCTATAATGCTGTATTTTTACTAATATTATTTCATTTCTGAAATAGCCTGCCCAGTAATTTTTATAGTTATACATTAAGCTAAATTCAAACATTATGTCTTAGAAGTGAACAAATTAAAAATATTAAATGATAGACTAACATCTGATTCTTTGCCTTATATTATCATTACTTTATCATTTCATAGAAAGTAATTCTTTTCTTTTGTTTGTTTTTAGTCTATGCCCTTCATATTTACTCTGGAAGACAATCAGGTCCATTTTTTTGGGATCCTATTTACTTCTGGCTAGCCTAGCCTCAAACATAAGCCAAAGGTTGGTGTATTGATTTAGGGTTCTCGATACTGGTTTAATTTTAAGTTTTCTATTTCTCATGGTTTTAAAAAAGCATTTGCTTTTCATGCTAAGTCAGTAGCAATGACTTTTTGATAATACTTTTTCTGTGGTCCTAGTTACAAGTGCCTAAAAAGAGAGGAGACTAGGGACTGGGGATCTGGTGATATCTTCTCTTATTTACTAATAGTATTCTAGCCTGTTACTCTATCAAAAAGGATGTTCAGAAGTTGTATATCTCTCAGCTCCAAATATGAAATGACTAGGCTTCTATAATAGCAGAGGCCTTGCAGATAGTTCTTGACAGTTTTTATATAAACTTGCATAGTAAAGCAACAATGGAGAGGGATCCATTTACTCATATCGCTTTTGAAAGTGAGTTGCTTGTGTTACACTTGTTTGATTGACTCCAGTTTGATTTTTATTTTGGCAAACTCCCAGAGAATTAGTGCTTAGAGAAAACATTGAATTTTTACCATTTCTGTAAAAAAAATACTTGTGCATTTTCTTCATTGAGAATCTTAGAGAAAAAGCAATATAAATAAAACTATGGTTATTTCAATATGATGTCATGATTTTGGTCAGTAGAGTTTCAAACAATAGATTTCTTGCACATTTTGGCATAGTATACTTTGAAAGGCACAATTTAATGCTAAGAATATTTTTATGCCTTTAATGTTTTTTCATTGTTGAGTCGTGTGACGGTAAAGAAACGTGTTGAAATGGCTTTACAAAGTTTTTAAAAGTGTATTTCATTCTTTAAATGAGTCCTAACAATATTTTAGGTTTTCAGAAAGTATGGTACCTATTCATTTAAAATAAACTACTTTTAATCATGAAAGGAGAAGGCAGTGGCAACCCACTCCAGTACTCTTGCCTGGAAAATCCCATGGATGGAGGAGCCTGGTAGGCCGCAGTCCATGGGGTCGCTAAGAGTCGGACACGACTGAGCGACTATACTTTCACTTTTCACTTTCATGCACTGGAGAAGGAAATGGCAACCCACACCAGTGTTCTTGCCTGGAGAATCCCAGGGATGGGGGAGCCTGGTGGGCTGCCGTCTATGGGGTCGCACAGAGTCAAACACGACTGAAGTGACTTAGTAGCAGCAGCAGCAATCATGAAAAAGCTGTTTGTGGTATTAATGGAGGATAGACAATGTATTCATAGTATTTCTAACTTCTGTTTGTATAATTATTATTTATAAAATGTTCTTGGAGTCAATATACTGTCATTTATGAGAAGGTTTGAAGCCAGGTGAGGTATTTTGGAGAGCTGAATGGTGACTTTCTAGTCAGGTGTTGCCAGGTGCATATGATATTATGCTTGTAGCAAAGCTATCTCAAATGTATCTTATATCATTTTGAAAACAAAAGTTATAGGACTGAGTTTTGGGGAGAAATAAACATTTATAAAATAAACAGGTTACAGTTTCTTATTTCTACTTAAAACAGAATATAATTATAAACTATAGTCTTTACAATTTTCCAGTTCATTTCAAATGACTGTCAAAATATTTTAACTTCCTTCTCTTACATATGAATAACAAACCAGTCCAAACAAACTCAGCTGATATTATCTTAGCTGAACAGACCCATTGTTCACTTGCTTTCTTGCTTCTCTGTGTCCCCTTTATAACCTGAACACTAATACTGCAATTCTAGAAACCAATTCTTGTAGTGAGATGTTCCATAAAGATGAGTGACATAATATGGAACTTGTTCAGCTATTAGACATATACCAAGAGGAAACACATCTACAGCATATTTATACATATCAGATTATGAACTTTGGTCTTAGAGACAACTTTATGTTTCCTAAATATATATGCCATGTGTAACTCAAGGTTATAGATTCTGCACTCACATTAGTTGTGAATTAACCTGAATTTATAGGATATAGATATTCTTTGGGGGAATTCTTTATACTTAAGAGTATTTGTTTACAAGATAGTAGTGTGGGATGAAAGAACAGCAGTGTGGAATTCTGGCTTTTCACTGCACTGTCAAAATGGAGATTTAGTCTTAGATCTCTTGTTAAATCAGTTTGTGAAGGTTTACCTTCTTTTTTATCAATTTTATCTTGTTAAATTTAATCCTCTATGAAGTAGTATAAACTAAAACAGCCACATATTATTCACTTTTCTCAGGCAAGTTACTAAAATATAGCTTCTAAATGTAATGGAGAGCTGAATATTGGATTTAGAAACACAGCTGAATATTGAATTTAGAAGCGGTTAAATGGTGTTACCTAGCTAGCCACAAAACATCCCTAGAGAGAACAACTTGAAATCTATTTGGTAAATTCTCAGTTGGAACTCAACAACCATTTGTTGAATAAATTGGCAAATGAATGAAGGCAAATCATATTAGCATTTTTTTTAATAAGTGGGAAAAATGAAAAACGTTAATATTTGATGAATTTTAAAGAAATGTAGAAAAATGCAAGATTTTTTTCCTTTGCGTGGGAAGTTGTAATTTTAATCATCTTTTAATTGTAGGAAAGAGTTAAATGAAAAACCTAAAATTTTAAATGGCAGTGGAAAGTTTTATGTTTCCTACTGTACTCAATATCAAGCAAGAGAATGATGGAATGTATGAATGCTAAAGAGGAGTATTTCCCCCTGGGACACATTTAACACTGATACCTTTACCATGTGAATGTGAAATACTTGATGTTTCCACATCTCTAACAGCAAATAGGGTAAGTGCTTAAGCATATCACAGCCAGGGGGAATTGCATGTGTTTGTATGCTGAGAGGTGCTATTGATGTCTGTATGAGTGCATTTTTCTAATCCCTAGGCTAGGCTATCAGACTAAGTTCCGAAATGTAAAGAGATCACAAGAACTAAGTTTTTGTGTAAGATTTTTAAATATGTCAGTTATCTGTAGCATTTTTTAATATATGTTATCTGTAGCATTTTTAATATGACACCAAATGAAATGAAGGATATTTATAAATGAGAATTTCTCTTTTTTCCCATAATAGTTAAAAAAAAAAAACACAAAACTGTGTACTAATCTTCTGTAATTCATTTCCAGAAAACAAATTAAAAGTACTTGAGGCCGAGTACTAATAAGTACTCAGCTTTAAATTTCTGCACTTTTAAGTTTTACTAGTGTCTACCTTAAGTGCTAAAAATTGACTTGTTACTAACACCAAAAATAGACTACAATTTTATTCTTACAATTTGAAGAAACTCCTCCTTTCTAAACTTTCTAAGAACTCCTGAACTGATGATTAAATATGTCCCACAAATTTTACATAGGAAAGTGGTTGTTTACAGATAATATACTTTTCACACATGAAGTTAAATGTTAAATTGAATACATCTGCTCTAAAAAATACTCCAAAGTGGAAGAAACATAATTTGGCATACAGAGAACTCTATCTACTCTGACACAGATTTAGAATTGAGCCGAGTGTCTGATGAGGGCAATGATTGTGTTAAACACTCAAATAAAAAGTCAATGAAGATGTGCCCTGCTTTTCCCATTCTTAGTACTTCGTCCCCTCCTGCCACGCTATTACTGTGGGGGTTCTAAGCTGGCTTCTTTCAAACTAAGCATGATGTGCTTGGTTTCAAAGGATCAGCTCCCAAGTCCAATTGGACCTCTTTTCCCTCCAGATTTCAAACACTGATGAAGTTCTGAAGTTCTTTTGGGGCTGCTTTCTCTTGGAAGACCCTTTTTTGGACAGATCATTAGTTTATACTAACAACAGTTCCACAAATACTGCATAGCTTTAGAGAAGGTAACCTGTGAATGGGGATTATAAGTATTGAATAATAAAAGTAGAGGAAATTAGTTTTTTCCTTTTTAAATTTTATTTTTAGTTGCACTATGTGGCTTGCAGGATAGTACTTAGTTCCCTGGACAAGGTCTGAACACGGGTCCAGGGCAATGAAAGCAACAAGTCCTAACCACCAGACCTCCAGGGAATTGCCAGAAGACTAGTTCTTTAACTTGACTTCAAGTGTTAAGGTCAAGTATACACATTCTTACAAAGGCCAGGAGAATTCTGAAGATATGATCTACTTCTAGGTTCCCTAGAGGTACTTGAAGATTCTAGATACCATGAATATCTTTAAAAAGGGTATTCCTCATTTAAAAACCATGTAATAGCCAACAAATCTGTATTAACTAAATTATGATTCACTCTAAGGAATCTTTAGCAGTTTACTTATTGCATGGCAAAGTTAAAAGTATAGAAAGTAGTGTAATATAGATAGTATACAAAAGAAAGTACTATTTTGATAGTAAAGTATACAACTTTACTATGTATACTTATATAGAAGGAAGATTTTTTCCGTTTCTTAAAGTCTCATGTTGCCCATGAATCAAAACAGCAGCATTTGAAAGAAAGCCATAATTAATGACAATGAAATAGACCAGTCTCACTGTATCCAAAACTATTAACCCAAAAATCCGGTTAAAAAAGATCTTACAGGAAAATAGACTTAGTCTTAACTGAACAAATAAGGAAGAAAGCTTTCAAAGATACTTTGATGCAGGTGTACCCTCTGGATTTTGCTCTAAGGACTGTGATTCTTTTGCATTTTCTTTTTTATACAGAAGCTGCCTATTAGTCCATCTCTACATTCTTCTCTACGTTAGTTTCCCTGTTTTGAAGCAGAAGGTTACTGGTTGAATAAGAACAAGAATTTAAGCTTAATGAGCCTCCTACTCAGCAGGGCTAAGTGTGAAGGAGTGAAGAGGTGTGGGTAAGGTGAATGCTGGTTAGCCCTCAGTGCCCTTCCAGTATTCTCAAAGGCAGGACAAAATGACTGTTTTTGTCTTGCAGGGGCCAGCTTGCTCAGGAAATTGTGGCATGTGTAAAGCAAAGCACATAAACAACTCTTCACCCAGGAAGCTGAGTTTAACAACTGCCTCATTAACAAGATCCAGGGAAAGACAGGAAAAGCAGGGGGAGGCCAGAGCTGATTATTATACAGTTCTAGACAGATGAAGTCCTTCAGCTTCCCCCCAAACAATCCCTGTAGTGTGGATTTGACAAAGTGGCACATTTAAGACGGGAACACTGTTGCTATCAATGGGAGTCCGGCGCACCAGTATCTGCAGGCCAAATTCAGTCCCTGGAACTTGCCTTTATCAGTAGACACAAGACAGAGGACAAGGCAGCCACATCCACAGAGAATTAACTAAGAGCAAATGCTACATCCAGTGAATGCAATCAATAGTCTGAACAGTGATCTACATATCAACCACCATAGCTGTCTCCTTTTGGGTTTTTTAAAAATAATTTATACTTTGTACTCTTGTAGTTACTATTTTGATGGAGATGTATTTGCCACATGGCCTCACTGAGATTACATCTTTCTTATATTTCATTAAACAAAATAAACCCTTTAAAGACCAAATACCCTGATGCCTGATTCTGAATAGCTAACATGTTTTGGGGTAGAATTTTATCATGGATAATTGATTTATTTATTTTGATATTTCACAATTCTTTATTGATCTATACTTTGCCCAGCATTATTTAAGAACTACAGATTCCTCTGTTATAGTTAGAGGATCCCCATGGATAATTTATGTTGGACTTCCCCCTTGCACAATTCTCCAGTTTCACATGGGAAGTATGTTTAAATCAACCTGACTTCAGAATTGCCAAAGTTTACACTCAAATTTGTCTTTACTGGCTAACTTTTTTCTATCTCTTTAAAAACCATCCCTTTTGAACATAACATGAAACCACTCTCTAATTGTTACAGTGTTGTTTACAAGCACAAAATATTGGTTTAACACAACTTTTCAGTACTAGTATTTGTTTCTTATATTTGTCTCAACTCCTCCACCATCCAATACAGACACCCAAAGCACTCTGCAGTTGCCCCTTGGAAACCAATCATATATTATTATATCGTTTTCACTCTTAACTAGGCAATAGTACAGGTCTTATTACCTTAATTTTCCAAGGCTTACCAGAAACATCATTTCTCAAGATCAGGTTCTTGGTTAATTCCTTTAGCAAAGATTCTGATTTCCTCTTGAATCTGTGCTTTGTATGAATCTCTCCTAAACAGCACTGAGACCAGAGTAATTTGTCAGTTGTCACTTTTGACCCTGGCTTTATTCTAGCCCCAGTAACCAAAAAGCAGCCTTTATTACTTAAGGAAAATAGGAAACACTGCCTCCTGGACATAAACATGTGGATTTTCTATGTCCAGGACCAAAAGGGTAAAAAGGGCAGGTTTTACCAACATTTCCTTAAGAATTAAAGTGCCACTTTTAACACTTGTGGGCTATTAACCACATGTGTGATGCTTTAGTCATAAGTCATATTTTAGGGGTCTATGTGTTAACAATTTTGCATTGTTATTGGGTCTAATTTTACAGATCTTACTTACGCCACACTCCCTTTGCAACAGGTGAGAGTGTGACTTGAGTAAGCACCATAAAATCAGAGCCCAGTTTTCCCTCCTGCATTTTTAAATAAATGTGATTTGCAAAGTTAGCATCAGTACAACATCAGGATTTTCTAAAAATATAATGATGTCATAATAAATGAAACATTGAAATGGAAAAAAAAAGTGTTTTTCTAGAAGATGTTGATTTCTTCATAGAAACTAGTGGGCAGGCATACTTTTAAAAAATAATGACAAATGTAGAATTATTACTGACACAATGAGAATGTAGATTTCAGTGACCAAAAAAAGTTGATGAGCTATAGAAGCATATGCTACCCATGTTTTAGGCCCACTGGAAGCAGCTAGTGTTCAACCAGTTTGGTTTTTATATGGCCTTAAAAGATATATGTCGATTATGATGAATTATTCTAAAATTAAAAAAAATTACCTGGTTGTTGACCAAAAAATATGAAATGGAGAGAAAGAAAAACAAACAAACATACCATGTTCACACAGAAAACAAAATAATTCTCTCAGGGACATCAGGGAAGGTGGAATATTATAACAACACATGTCATATTGTTATACTATCCCACCCACCTTAATGAAGAGCCCTTGGGCGTTGCTACTCCATAGCCTTTTGAATCCAGATTTCCTCCAACTTTCATTGTGTCACATGGCTTTCGCTGCTCAATGTATTCATTCATAGTGGACTCCAGGAGAAAGGCAAATTTGCCCTTGGATTTTCGGACACGAGCTACTCCCTCAGCTGTAGTCCTAGTGAACACTGATGGCTCTGCTGATCGCATGTAGGTCCACATCTTTTCATACACTGCTATTTTTGATCTCTGGAGGAAATTAAAATAAAATTAAATACAGGAAAGAAGGGAACAAGATGTTAATATTGACTGAACTGGAATCAGGATAAAGCCTTTTACATTACCCCCTAATTCCAATTTGTCATAATTAGAAAACTGCCTTTTACCATTAAGAAAATCAATGAAATGAAAGATATTTAAAAGTGATATTTGATGAAAAAGGTAGCTCATGTCATAATTACCCTAGTTAACTGCTTAAAGAACAACTTATTGTTTTTATAAAATATATACATCCATAGAGAGAGTTGTACTGAATTATAGCAAACAAGGAGGATTGTTACATTGTTTTATTTTTATATTTTTCCATGTCTCCAAGTGTTAGTGAGAACCATTCTAAAAAGATACATACAAAATATGCAGTTCCTATCAAGTCAGTAGTTGAGCACCAAAGGAGGAGGAGAAATCTGCCCTAGTTTGTAAACCAAATATCTATAAAACAAGAATCAAATTTTAGGTCCACCAAAGCATTTTTAGACCTTTTCTAACAAAGTGTCCAAATAGAACATACATTAAACTTAAAGAGAAATGATTCCTGTTTTTCCACTTTCTATTTTGGTAAGTTAGTTTTTCTAATCCCTTGACTTCAGTAAAGAAACTTTATTTTTTTTATTTATTGGCTCGATCTACACTGCTTTTTGTACTTAATTTATTCAATTCCTTTTGTGGGTATCTGCATTTATATTAAATTTTTTTATCCACACATTCTTTTTTTTTAATTTGAAAATATATCCAAGTGAATGCAAATGTCCCTAAGGATGTGTTTAATAAAATAGAAAAGCCTGAATCCTGTTTGGTGTTTGTTAATACAAAGATACACACAGACTTTTATCTGGTTTAGTTATTTTTGTTCAATAGCAAAGTGGGGAAATTTTGCACCTGAATTAAAACTAAAAGCAATGGAGATTTCCACCAAACTTGACTCTATGCATGAGGCCAAATTCTGAGTATCGTGTATACTTATTTAAGCCAACTTTGGTTACGAGAAGATAGAGTCCAACAAGAAGCAGATATTCAATAACTGATAAGGAACCTGAATAGCAAACTTAAGAATACATGTTCTGGGCAAAAGCAAATTACTCAGATGATTGATTAAAAGTGGTGTTCAAAATTTTTGCTTCATAAGATGGGAATTTAGCAATCAATAAACCTGTACAATAAACCACACAAGATATTAGCATATGTAAAAAATTGAACTCCAGATATTTTATGTTAATATACATTCAGATAGTGATAAATATCAGATGGGAAATAGATATCCTGAAAATTTTCAGGAAATAGAAATTATTTATTTCAGGAAATAGGTATCTGAAATGTTTTTACATTATATACTTAAAAATATCTCATGATACAGAGATCCTGATATATTTGTGTATGTGTGTTCAGGTAATGACAGGTTTCTTCTCACTACAGAAATCCTCATATTAGGAACATTCTATGCCAACTATATTTCAACTGAAAAGATTCTATGTGGTTCCAGGGCAGAAGATTATCTGAATTAATAAGATCCACTAGGGAGGCCATATTGCCTGGCCTCATTCGTTTCATCTCTAATAATGAAGTTCTCTTCCAGAGAATGAACTATTCCATTTTATAGTGAGTTCCAATCTCTGAAAATCATAAACTCTCTGGATTACTTAATCTTGTCTTTAAACATCTATTCTGGTTATTTTAATTTAGAGACTTGATGGTAAACATCTATCAGCCATATAGTAATATATATATATATTTGCTTCACTGTGTATACTAAATTGAAACTAGAAGAAATAAAATCTGAGTATTATTTTGATCAAAATTTCTTTAAAAAAATTTAAGAATACAAGAATCATGCTTGTTACTTGCCAACTTTCTTATTATTCAGTATCTCGTTACAGGAACAAGAAACAAGTAAACAAAACTAACACAGCAAAATGGAAAAAAGAAAGATTTTAGGGCTTGGTAATTATGCAAGTAATTTTACAATATAAATGCAACAGAAAATTAAAGCAAGTGATTTTTGTAAAGGAATAAAATACCTTTGTTATTGATATTTTATTGTAGTCCATTCCCATAATATTAATGTGAGGAAGATTACTGCTGTATTTGTTTAAATCATATTGATTACATATACCGTAAATGCAAAAGAAACTAACTCCTTTACAATCCTGAAGAAAGAGGAATCTTTAGTGTAATTATGCTTAACAGTTCTTATGTATCAGTATAATATAAATTAGGAATGATGAAAGAAATTTTTATAAAAAATTTATATGGTGTGTCACAATGTTAGTGTTTAAAAATTCTGATTCTGATTTAAAAGGGGCATGGTTTAGAAAAAATCAAATCCACATGGTGGAGAAGGTGAAGTGGGAGAATTCAAGAAGTAAAGCACTGGAAATAATATTGCTGTGCCTTACCTGTCACTGTAAGAGAGTGTTGTTAAGGAACGAGGGCAAGGTAATCGTTATAAATTTGATAAGACAGGCTAAACTCAGGAAATTTCTGCAGACCCAGCAAGTTCATAAATGTAATGATAATAGCACGTTTAATATCTTCATCTTCAATTGTAAAGATCAGGTTTGGGGAGTGAATATGCTCAAGGTAATAAGCAAAGGTAATATATCACCATTTTTTAAAATCATAAAATTAATGTCAGTTTCATCTTTATTATGAAACACAATATATGGGAAGCTATTTAATTTAGAACACTATTTTATTTAAAATAATTCTTGGAGATTTAAAAATGTGCTTTCTTTTTAATTTCTCAAAATTAAGTATTTTGCCATTTTTGCTTTTAATATAAATATAAAAATGTCATACACTGTAGTTGATATTTACATTGTTATCATGTGAATTATTTCCTGCTTTTAGTAGCTTATGCAGCAAGACTAAAGTTCCAGTAAGAGCTCATCAATGCACTATGACCATATTATAACAACTGAGATACTAATCTAATTTCACTGATGACAAACAGGCACAGGATAAAATTGCACTGAAATGAAAATCAGTGTGTTCAAATCAGGTATAATGTAAAAGTGCCTTTACAAAAGCCAGTCATTAAGTGACAAACACAAAATTTATTTAAATGCCTTTGCTGCTGCTGCTGCTAAGTCGCTTCAGTCGTGTTCGACTCTGTGCGACCCCATAGACGGCAGCCCGCCAGGCTCCGCCGTCCCTGGGATTCTCCAGGCAAGAACACTGGAGTGGGTTGCCATTTCCTTCTCCAACGCATGAGCGTGAAAAGAGAAAGTGAAGTCTTTCAGTCGTGTCCGACTCTTCGCGACCCCATGGACTGCAGCCTACCAGGCTCCTCCGTTCATGGGGTTTTCCAGGCAAGAGTACTGGAGTGGGGTGCCATTGCCTTCTCCTTAAATGCCTCTATGTGTATGCTTAACAAGGTGCACATAACAAGAGACTTATCAAGTTTCTTAATGGGGCAAACCCAAGGCAATAGTTGAATTCAGATGTTATTTTCCCCTTGGCTTAAATCTTTTCCTAGAACAACGGCAACATTTTTTGAAGTCCTGAGTATAGATAACTGCCTGAGGCAATTTAGTGAAGCTGACAGATGTACCATTACTGTGTTCCTGTAAGAAAACATTTTGATAGGGATGAAAATACCTTTCATGGTCTATTTCTTCAGTCTATCAGACAAATAGTTTATTTAAACCAGGTCATCATGTATGAGAGAGGAGGAAGAACACAGGGTAGGAAATGAATGAGGTTTTTATCAGAGAAACGAAATTTATGAATTCCTGGAAGTGTGCTTCCAGGGAAAATGATTTTCTTGTCTCATTTGGGTTCAACTTTTCTACAGCATAAATACCTATACTTATGAAACTCTTTCAATTTTAAAATTGGAATTGGGTAGGACAGAAAGGAGATAGGGCATGGTGACTGAACAACTTATATGGAAGACTCTGTGTCTAGGAAGCAGTTTTCTTTATTCCTATATTTTTAATCAATATATTCTCTTATCTACCTCATTAGTTTTTTAAATTTGAGAAGTTTTTAAAAATTTTATAAAGATTAGAAATAATATTTTCAATATACTTGATGACAAAGAGATTTACAGAGAGTCAGCTTTGAAATATTTTCAGGAAATCACTCTGATGTTTCTTTTCTCCTTTTCCACTCAAAGCAGAATGATGAACTTATAAACATTTGCTTTATTTACATGAAAACCAGCCATCATTTTTTAGTAAAATGCAATGAATAGAACAAATGTGTATACTATTTATACTGATTTTTAGACAAATCACTACATTTTACCTACTTTCTTTTGTGTGAAACTTTAATGACAACCCACTCCACGATTCTTGCCTGGAAAACCCCATGGACAGAGGAGCCTGGAAGGCCGTAGTCCTTGGGCTTGTAGAGTTGGACACAACTGAGTGACTAACACTTTCATCTTTTAGATTTCTAGCAAGGTTTTGAAGTTATGCTCAAATGTATTAGAGCAGTATGCTATTATATTAAGCTTTAGAGACTGGGATGCACAGTAAGTTAAAAAAGTTTGGCTAATTAAGTTTATTCATAGCGTATGGTTAATAAAATATATTGTCATGACTATTATTTATAGTTTTAGAAAAATCTACAAATACTTTATAATTAACTTAAAATTTTTTATCTCTTTGTAATGTTCCAAATTGTGGACAAATATGTTCACTGTCTGTTTTTTTCTTTTTTAAAAACACAATGTGCAGGGATGGGTTGGACAGTTTTAGAATAATTTGCTGTGTTACATCAGTGATTTAGTTTTACATCAGTGATTTAGTGTTACATCAGCATTTATAGTATATAAGAATACTATAATTGAATTTTTTTAAAAAAGAGAAATATCTTATCAAACTTCAAGTGCATGAAACTTAAGCCTGGCTTAAGGAGTAACTTGCAACCTGAATGAGAAAACAATAAATGTATACGTTTAAAATGAAAGTATAATTTCCCAAGTACTATATATGAGTGAATTTGCTTTAAAGGGCTATCATTAATTTTACATAATAGTTTAGGAAAATAGTGAAATATATCTTGTCCTCTAAATTGTTAAATATCTAGTCTCTAAGCAATTGATGTTTAATACTAATATAAGATGCAATTATTACCTAGCTAAATATCTGTGAATATGTTACCCTTACTACTTTTTAGTTTTTTGGTTCTGAAGTCACAAAATGAACCTTTATCTCTGATCAGATATTATGAAATTTATATTTCTGGATTTAAGTAAAACAAGAGTAAAAGAGATTCTCTGATCAAAAAATTCATCCTTAGAGTGGCACTAGGGGCTGAAAACCAAAAACCTCCAAAATACTTGCCATCCTGATGGCAAGCCAAAGGAATCATATCCATATGTGAAATGCAATTATATCAGTTTGAGCAATTTTATCTGCAAAAGCAGAGAAGTCAGCTCAAATGAAATACCACACAATGTTTTACAAGGGTGCTAGAACTTAGTAATTATTGTTCTCTTTATCTAGTGAGAAAGCAAATATATTGCTTTGAAATCCATTGTTACAGAATACATTATGGAACAATAAACCTCATATAAGTATTATAACATGCTATTAAGGCTTTGATACTCAAATGCAGTAAGGTTATTGTATTTTTTTTATGCCCTGTTTTCATTTTTATGCTCTAAGTCCTAAAGCATAGACAAATCCAAATCTTATCAGATAAAGTATCATCATGGCATTATCTGGAATCTTTGGGATGAATTATTAAATAAAGTTTCTTTATTTAACTTTTTTGCTGTTACTTTTCCTTAGTGAGGGTCCCTCTTGCAATGTGAATAAATCAATAGGCTTTTGCAACTTAAAGTGACTAAAATCCAAGTAGAAATATACAGCATAGCTATGTTTAAATATAGCAGTTACCATTGTGTTTGCAAAGCCTATAATAGCTAGAGCCCGTAGTATAATTGTTTGCAGAATTGCTTAAATTTCAAAGTTATGAACATTTCCTTTTTTGTTTTCCCCTCAACTTACTCTGAAGAATTCTTTTGTTGACCCTGAATCCAGTGTTCCATAGGCAATTTCTGTTTGTTTGGCCAAATCTTCTGCACTTTCTATGGGGGAGACCATTCTCTCAACCGTCAGGAAAGCAGCGAGGTTAGCAGTATAAGATGATATAATGATGAGTGTAAAGAACCACCAAACACCTCCAACAATTCGTCCTGAGAGGGATCTAAACATGGATAAGATAATGTACATTTTCCTTTCTATAATCAACATAAAGAAAAGAAATACCATTGTGTATGTTTAAAAATAATTGCAAGTGTCATTTTATGTTCTGAATAGTCTACTCAAGAATGATTCTAGTATTTCTGTATCATTTGATATCTTTCATGCTATATTGAATGTATAAATACCATTTTAAAAATACTTTTCCTTTTAATTGTTTACTTGGCAGAAATGTAGAACCAAATGCCATTCCTTCAGATCCAGAGGAGGAACACTTGCTTAAATTCATTGACTCCCCTCTTACACTTCAGTGTCTCTGAAATTAGGATGCAGCCTATGTTTGATGAGATAAAACACAGTATCACAGTTTGATTGGCAGCACTATTATAAAATAGCAATACATCTTAACAACGGGTAAGCTCTTAGATTTGATACAAGATGCTAGATGCTTTTGTGAGAGAACTTGTTTTTACCTTCAGTCAGAGGTATGCAAGGATAGATGGGACATATGCCAAGGTAGGGCTTGACCAGAAAAATACCTAGGATTGGTCTCCAAGGAACCATAGTTGAGAACATTTTGTTTGTTTGTTGGATAAGAATATTCTATTTCTTATCTGAGTGGAGGATGAGATATGTCTTAAAGTGCTTTCCACACGGGTATAAAAGTGTTCTCTTTGCCACTGCTTGCATGAGACCAAAGAATGTGACTTTTCAATGTGCAGTATGACAGCACTGAAAACTGATGCTAGAGCTCAAGAGATATTTTTTCTCACCCTTTCTCTGGCTATCAAGGATGTGTGAGTGAGCAGAGGAAAAGTGAGAATGAAATGAATAAAAAATTCAGAGCATAGTCATAATTAATTTCACCCAATAAGACCATCGGACTACCTAAAATTCCTGTGACAACTATTTTAAAATATTTTCTTAGTATTTTTCATGGCATTTCTAGCTTAAAATGCTCTCTTCTTAATGTTACTATATAAGTGGCACCTATTGGTTTTAACTTAGCATTTACTTAATCCTGATTTTTAAAACCATAAAATTATTACTTGATTTGTTTTGATTTCTTTTCATTAATTGAAAATTATTTATTCAAATTCCTATACTGGAATTTATGCACATTTATAGTGTTCCAGTAGTCATGTATGGATGTGAGAGTTGGACTGTGAAGAAAGCTGAGTGCCGAAGAATTGATGGTTTTGAACTGTAGTGTTGGAGAAGACTCTTGAGAGTCCCTTGGACTGCAAGAAGATCCAACCAGTCCATTCTGAAGGAGATCAGCCCTGGGATTTCTTTGGAAGGAATGATGCTAAAGCTGAAACTCCAGTACTTTGGCCACCTCATGCGAAGAGTTGACTCATTGGAAAAGACTCTGATGCTGGGAGGGATTGGGGGCAGGAGGAGAAGGGGATGACAGAGGATGAGATGACTGGATGGCATCACCGACTTGATGGATGTGAGTCTGAGTGAACTCCATGAGTTGGTGATGGACAGGGAGGCCTGGCGTGCTGCGATTCATGGGGTCGCAAAGAGTCGGACACGGCTGAGCGACTGAACTGAACTGAACTGGGTCATCAGGAATACAAAGTGCATTGTTGCTAAAATGTCTCTTTTTAAGAAAGATTTCTTAAAATGATACACATATATGTGATGCCAATATGTCACTATTTAAATTTAATTCTTAGCTTCTCTTGCCTTCACCTACTTTTCTCAGAGAAATTTGATATTTTTCTTGTAGCAGTAGGTTGGCTGCATTTTTGGCAAACTTAACTAAACTATGTCTTAACTGACATGAGATGTGATTCCACAGATAAAACATATATAGTATTTACATTTCTGACTCCGTATACTGCTTAGCTTGTTTATGATTGTTTAGAAAATAGTATATCTGGAACTACTATATTCACTTAGGTCTTAGGTAATTTCATGGCAGATATTTCCATTAAGCTACACAGGATTTACGTTGAATTCAAAACTAATCCTGAAAAATGAACAATAATGACAAAACATTTGATTTTGTAAAGGAAATAACATGAAAATAAATTTCTTTTCTTAAGAATTTAGGTTTAGTTTCCACCTGTCAAGTCACCATTAGGATATATTAATACTAAATGATTTTTGATGGGTTCTGATGGGTTCCATATGTTCCTTTTCCAGTGGGAAATTAACCTTTATGATGCATCCATACTTTGTGCTAATCTGGAAAAATTGGTTATGAGTATATTTAGATTAATTTGGGGGGTACAAAGTCTTTCTCTGTTTTAGGTAATGCTCTGCCTCTAGAATAAGAACATATATAGAGAAGTTATGCACAATATTTAGAATTACTAGGGAGTTGGTGAAGAACTTAAGGACTTTGAAACTAACCTGGGTGAAATGTCACATCCTTGCTGCATAAAAGCACCCAGGGAAAACCAGAGGCTGTTAAAGATGCCAAACTCGTTGGGAGGCTGGTCGCTGGGTCCTTCCTTCCCATCTTCTGGCTCTTCTGTGTGCCACTCGTATGGACTAAACCTACTAACCAGGAACAAGACCACGCTGACACCGATGTAGGCAAAGACTATGCACATCCAAATCTCATAGGCCAGAGGATCCAAGAAGGAAAACACTCCTGGTTTAGATTTCTGAGGCTTTTTGATCATAATAGATATGCCCAAACTCATGAAGGGCTTAGAGAAGTCAATGACCTCCTCTCGGACCAAAGTGATTGTCAGAGGGGCAATAGCAATCTCTGCTTTCTATAAAAGAAAAGACACATGAAAAAAATGTAGGTTAATAGATTCCATGAGCCATTTACTACCAGATTGATTCACTCAAATTTTAACTTGTTAGTATTTATTCTACATATTTGGGGAATACCTACAATAAATAAGGCCAGTGACAAAGATGAACAGTAGATTTTTTTTCATAAGATATTATGTCACTTTAATTGCAAATATATTTTTATTTGTGCTAGTAATTAGATAAGAGGGAGAGAAAAAGAGAAAGAGTAGGCATAGCAAAAATAGCTTAAACTCAAATAACTGCATTAGTCTTTAAGGGTCTGACATAGTACAGAGGAGGACACTTGAAAGTTTTCCCATATGGCTGAATTTATGAATTTCTTAGCTAGAATTGCTGATATTTTGCAGTCTTTTCTATTTTATTTGGAATGTTGTCACTAAGTCATTACTTGGCCATTCCTTAAAATTATGAATTGCAAATTTCAAATAGCCTTTTCTTTTTTATTCCTTTCCAGTTACGAGAAAACCTAGCATGAAGCTTGTGTTTGTAAAATAGAATAAACCTGTTGTTTGACAACATTTTTCAACTCAGAATACAAACAAAAATCTGGAAATTGGCATTTATTTCTTCCTATTTACATACTTTGACTTCTGCTTTCAATTTCTAAAACAGATTTTGGAAATGGTACATTCAATTCTTATAAATTTTATTAATAAGATACCAGCTTCCATTTTTATGTTGTGATTCTGAGTAACTTTTCTGAACCAGTTTCCATATCTCCAAAATTAAGATATTTTCTTAATGTTTACCTCATTACATTATTGTGATTATTAAACAAATCTGAATAAAACAATAAAACATTAACTGAAAAGTTACTGAGATTTTATGTCTATGTGGATTTAACTGTTTTGAATGGCTTCTCACTTAACCACCGTAAACAGATAAACAATGTTATGCTTATCATTGTTTTACAGATGGTTGAGACTGAGACTCAAATTAGTTTTACACATCATAGCAGCTCTGCAATTTGAGATTGTATTTCTGTTAAATCATGCCATCACTAAAATCAAATGAAATGAAGTATGGTGAAAAAACTGTAAATTGTTACATGATCTACAAATGAGAAAAGTTTTTTTGATTATTTATTTTAGAAGGAAAATATTTGGTACTAAAATGGAATCTGAAACACAGACATATATGTTCTTATGCCACTTTTATATTCACTCTATATATCTTTAGGCCCCTGGATTGATATGATGGCCAGCAGCTTGGTACAAAGGCAACTGGAGGGTTAGAGTGGGAAATGTACTCTTGCTGTCATGCTTTCCACAGAGTGTCTGAAAAGTAACTGCATATGTTTTCAAGTGGGAATAAATTTAGTTCACATCAAAAATGCCTATATATCATACAAAAGTCAGAATCATTTTTGAGAGGTTATTACTTCCCCATTATTATTACTATTTGTTTAATTTTCATTATACAGTGATATATGAAGTAGATATAGGATATAAAAACAGAAACAGAAAATTAAGAAAAGTTATCTTCATTTCCTTCATTACTCTTATTTTTTAAATATGCCCTATCAGAAATTATTTTATGAATATTATTTTTGTTATTTTAAAATTGGATAATATACAACATGATATTTTATAATCCCTTTTCTCAAGAGAATATGATGAGGTATTTCAACATTATTTCAACATATATAGTAAAAATAAGTCTTAATGATTGCAAATATTTTATCATGTTAAAGTATCAAAATTTACTCATTCAATTTATTTTGGGGGGATATCTGTATTATTCCCGGTTTAACACAATTTATAACAATGGTGATATAAACAACTTTGAAGACAAATCCTTACATATATCTTTGTTATTTAATGCTTATTACATATTTTGCCCAATTTTTCTCCCTAAAGATCATGCAAATTTGTATTGTTATCAGCACTGTGTGAAAGCACCTTCAGCTTTGAACCCTGGATATTCCCTGTGTATTTCCAGGGGATTTTTTCATTTATTCTCATTTATCTTCACCAATTTGTTGATCTCATTGTACTGACTTGAATTTTTTAAATTTTTGTAAAACTGACAATTTTACTCCTTTTATATATTACTTGTCACAGTCTTCCCCACTTCCATAGGAGCTATTCTTTTTTTGCTCATTAATTTATGTGTTTTAAATATGTTAAAATATTATTTTCCATATATATTTTTAAAATATTCTTCCTAGTCATTGTTTTGTTTACATTACGTGGTTTGTGATATTTTATTTTAGTATACATGATTTAAAATTTTGTTGTAGCCATATAAAATTATACTTTTGTATTTTCAGCCTTTGGTTTCATGCTTAGAAAAATCCTTCTCATAGTGTATGATCAACCTCAATATATACTTTATTCTAGTACCTATAATCCCCCTATAATTTATCTAGCATATTAACATAACAATGTATTACAAAATTGTCCTGCTTTACCAGTAGGGATAAATGGATAATGCTTCCTTTCTCTGATGTGAAATACCACCTTTCGAATACTACACTGTTCTGTGTAGTATCTTCTGAAATTTTTTGCATATACAAGTGGCCATTAATGAGACTAAACACTTTAAAGGTAGAGGAGCATGAATAGAAATAAAAGAGTCTCCAGCACATAAAACTAGGTGCAATGGAAAGCAAACATTAGATAACAGTGGTTGATGGCAATGCTCAATAAGGACACACTTGAAATTCTGAAAGAGGCCAAGGAACAGAAGATATATTTGAGTTTTCTCTGCTAACTTTGGAGATGTTGCATTTGCCTTGTTCCATTAGTTCTCAGTGATTCCCAAAATTGAGAAAAATGTCCTTTGTAAGAGCTTGATAATATTTGGATTCTCAATGACTTCTGGAGTGAGGCTGATGAACCAGCATTCTTGTGGTATGACTTCCCTGGTGGCTCAGACGGTAAAGCGTCTGCCTACAATGTGGGAGACCCTGGTTCGATCCCTGGGTTGGGAAGATGCCCTGGAGAAGGAAATGGCAACCCACTCCAGTTCTCTTGCCTGGAAAATCCCATGGATGGAGGGGCCTAGTAGGCTACAGTCCATGGGGTCGCAAAGAGTTGGACACGACTGAGCGACTTCACTTTCACAAGTAATTCTAGTGTTGGCAGGACATGGAATTTGCTCTGAGAAAAATCTCTTTGGTTAAAATATGCATACAGAAGTACAGTAGGGAACAGGAAAAGGCCCTGGAGCAGTATACCACAGAACATCCTATGAGGAATTTGTTGCAGTGTGCAGTAGTGACAGGCAGAAAGAACCTGAAAGTGTAAGGGAGGTTTTGAGCTTTGGGGTAACCACTTGGTGGTGTGCTGAGATCACATCTAAGTGTCTGGCAGATAATCTATTCCTAACAATTACAGTAACAAGGTTTGCAAAGGATAAAGTAAAAAAAAATAAATAAATAAACGGACTCAAAGTTAATCATCTTGCTGGCTTTGTTGAGTAGAAAAATATATACAGAGTTTTACTTAAGGCTTGTAAACTGAGAATTCATGTGTGCATTAGCAGTAAGAAAGGAAAAATAAAGTAGTTGAGAGGCAAGTAAAGGCTTTGCAGACACCAGAATGGAATATATCAAATCTGTGGAAAGTATATGAGACATGAACAAAGATTCTTTTCGGGAAAAAATTGGACAACTCAAGTGGTAAAGATCAGATTATTTAAATCCTTGCAAACTGGCTGAGGAATCAATAAAGAGTAATAACCATTATGTTATCTTCTCTCTCTGAGAACAGCCTGACTTTGTGACTTTCTGTGCCATGTGACACATGTACTAGTGGTACAATTTTGTTGTTTGTAATTATACTACTCCCTTTATATCACTTGTTTTTACTATTTAAACAATATTCTCCCAATAAAACATCATCAAGAACACTTGCAAAGGAGTGAGCCTGGGTTACCAACTTGGTAAGGACTCCAGAGGAGAGATATGTAACAATTGTAGAAAATAACTGATTAGTTATCTGGTCTGAAATTAACTGACAATTCAAGAATGCGTTTTTGAGATGAGATACTCAGTAGTGTTTTCTGAAGGTAAATGAATTAGTGTAGTTCTAGGCACTAGGTTAGTGTTCACATTTAAAATCTTAAAATTTAATACATTACCAACAAACACATGCTTTAAGAACTCTTTTTCTTTGAGAATTAAAGCTCAGTATCAAACCGTTGATGAGCCCGGTGGTAAAATACTTTTTGATTTTTTAAGACTGAAAATTTTGTTTTCCTCATTTAGGGCACCTAACTAGTCAGCAGTTCTTTCAAATGACTATAAAGCTAATGAATTGCTTTTTAATGCCAAATAATTTCCTCTTACTGCTATAGCTGTTCTGTGCAGAGAACGTTCATTTTTTTCATGGTCTGAAAGCAGGATGTAGAAACGCAAAAGTATTGAACTGCAGTTCTGGCTCAAAAGTAAGCCCCTCTAGATACTTCAGTTATGTTCTAACTGGAGTGGGTTGCCTTGCCCTTCTCCAGGGGATCTTCCTGACCCAGGGATCAAACCCAAGCTTCCCGCATTGTGGGCAGATTCTTTATCACTTGAGCTGCCTGGGAAGCCCAATGTTCTAACTTGTTCTACTTTTATTCTTTCCTGGGGAAGGATTACTTTTGTGTAATTCTTAGGTTTTAAAGGGAGTCTTGGATAATTAATCAGAGAGAATGTGTTTTGAACATGAAATTTGTGAAATGTAAATTGGCTTATAGGGAATTTCAGAATACATTTCAAGTGTATATGACTTTTATTGGTTACTTGATGGATAGAACTCACTGTGGGCTCTAGGTTTGATTTTTGGGACTTTGGAAATATATCATCACTGGCAATTGATAAATACTGGCTTGATTTTAACACTGCAATGTTAGCTGAAGAGACCAATCTTGTTCTAGTTCAGGCAGGAATGTCTACACTGAATTTGCCCTTGGCTTTTAATATGTATGACTTCCCTGGAGGCTCAGATGGTAAAATGTCTGCCTACAGTGTGGGAGACCCAGGTTCAATCCCTGGGTTGGGAAGATCCTCTGGAGAAGGAAATGGCAACCCACTCCTGTACTTTTGCCTGGAAAATCCCATGGACGCAAAGTGTGGTAGGCTACAGTTCATGGGGTCACAAAGAGTTGGACACGACTAAGTGACTTCACTTTCACTTTGAATATGTACACTAAAAATCTGGTGAACGCAAAGGGAAGGGCCTGACATGCTTTCACGTGAGGCCCACTATGGAATAAATTATTGCTTTATGATGTCATTGCATGTAAGTTTAAATTTATTGTGTTCAGCAGAGATGTAAGATTTCACGTTATTGGTGAGTCTTTAATATATGCTAACTAGTTTGCTGATTGCTTCACTAATAATTTAAAAGATATTTACTTGTAAATACAAGCAAATAGAAATATAAATAATTAGCTAAAATAAGGCTCAACTTTATGCTGTTAAAGGAAATCTGCTCCTACAATTATCAAGTAACAGATAAGTAATGGAGCTGTTTTGTAGCTCTCAAAACATGTTTCTGATATAGCAGCATCAAGCTTAAGAAAATAATCATCATAGATACTGAAGTTAGTGTTTTTTTTTAAATAGAATATCATATTCTGAATTTTTATCTTTTTAAAGTTATCAAGTATTAGTTTCCGTAATTGTTAGGAAATTACTAATGAAATATAGAAATATTTGACATCATATATGCTTCTTTGAATGTAACTGCAAATTTTAAAAAAAACAACAATAGACATTTAACAATTGATATGTGCCCAAGTGAAAAAAACTTTCGGGTTTATGTAAGTAAATTTTCTAATAGATTGATTTGCTTACCCCGTAAACAAGTTCTCCTACCATCCCATTCCAGATTTTTGTGTCTGCATCCCTTGCTCCATATTTTCCATCAGGGACAATGGCAATTTTATATTTGATACCAATATGTTTTGCAATTTCAGATGCCAAATCTACACAGTATCCTTCATACTTGTCATTTCCTTCAAACATTTCATGATTTTTCTTGTACATAACATATGGGGATTCCTATAATGAGAGAAGTAGAACTGTAAAGGAGAAATTATGAAACATTCAAAAATTCTATGCAACTTTCACTTTCAGAACTTAACAAATGGATTATATTTAGTACTAATACACACACTGGTTTTGTGTGGCAAGAAATTGATAATAAAACAGATGAATATATAACTATGCTTAGAAGTATATTAAGTTGCTTTATAGATTCTGTTTTTATACTAAAAATAGAATCTTTAAAATAAAGTAAATTTCTTTTGAGTGATTATTACATACTTAGCACTGTGACTGTGATAGGAAAAATATATGTTAATAATTGACTAGAGAAGCATAAATTATCATCTATGGGAATGGGATTACCATTTTCAAAGTATCTCATGACCTGAAGATTACTTAGGAGTCAACTTTGTGTAATAAAAGACTTATTCAAAGTTATAGGTCTCTGTATTCTGCATCTTGTTTAGCCACATTCAACTGTGACTCCCTTCAGGAAAAGAGCCATATTATTTTTCTTTGCTCTCTGGGATTTAGCAAGATGCCTTGGTCAGAGCAGGTATTTAGCAAGTGCAAAGAAGAAACAAATTACAGTCCTTAACATTTTATATACTAATTTGTATTAAATTGGTTTTCCTAAAATTGTCCAGTATCTTGGCTTTAATTAAGGTTGTGATCCAAGAATTTTTATTCTATTATAAAAATATGTTCCCAATGAAAGCTAATAATTTTTCCCAATTGTGAAAATCATAACTCTTCAAGTAATATTTTTAGTAATATTCTCATTTAGTTTGTGAAGCAATAAGACGAAATAGGATGAATTATTGTGAAATGAAAAGATTACTGCTAATTCATAACTGAACAGTTTTGGGTACATACACACACACACACACACACACACACACACACATCCCTAAACCAAACCATTTAAAGTCTGTGAAACTAAAGCACTTGATTTTATAAATAAAACCTAATGCCACCAACTGAAAGATAGGCTCAGTGAACATGCAGTACATACAGAACTCCAGGTCACACTTCAGATTTCTTAATTATTTGCAGACAAGGAATGACCACTTTTGACTACAATGTTATTGAAGTCATGATTTATATTTTACAAAATAGCACTGTGATATTCATTTAATAATTTTAATACATATCTTTTCTTTTCTCCCAGCAAATCTGTAGTTGGGAAAGTTGAACTTGCTCTTAGAACTCTGGATTAGAAGATGATTTACTTTGCATTACATGGCAGACTACACTAATTCTGATTTTGTTTTAAAATACTTTGTAACTATAGAAACTATTTTAAAAAGCAATAGAAGTGTAAATTATATAATATGTGATTTTCTCTTAGAGATGCCCTAAATAACTCTATTGTGGGCAATTGTTCAGGATTTGCTCTTATATTTTCTTAAATCCTGCCTTAAGTAGACATGGCCAAAAGAACCAGAAGTCTCTCACTTCTTCCTTGAATTTGATGGATATTCTAACACTGGACTTGGTTAAGAAATTTCTCCACCTACAAAATAAAGGCAGCTAATTATCTCTTTAGATAGAAGAAAATTATTTGTTAGCTTAAAGAAAACATTCTCCAGATATAAATCATTTTGTAAAATATGAATGTGGTTATAAAAATTGTAAGTTGTTGCAAGATTGTTAATTTCTAAAATATGTTATGGAATATTACTTAAAATGAACCAATACTTTCATTTTGCTTCTTTTCTTCTTGCGATAGTTAATTAAAATATGGAAGAATATGTATGAACAAGCACAAATTGCATATTTGCACAATCCTTAACATTCTAATTAAAATGGTTGTTAATAAAGCAAATGAGAGGTTTTCAAAAGGAGTATTGCTAAGGTTTACACTTGCTACTAAGATTGATAAATTCTAGAGTCTGAAATACTTGAACACATGAATTTTAGCCCTCAAATGTGTATTAGCTTGTGTACAGAAGTCTCTTTAGCTAGTATTATCATCTAGCTTGCAAAATCCCCTCTACATTATATAGTGAATAATTTGTTTCATTAAAAGCTGCATTTTCAATGTTTACTCAAATATTTCATAAATACCCGCTGTGTGGAAGGCAGCTTGCTGGGAACTAGAGGGTATAAAAATAAATTATATATGTTCCTCATCCTCTTACGATTATGATTAAATTCTTTGTAATAAAGGTACAGGAGTGAGAATGCTGGGAGACCACCATATATAATAAAATATATAGGAAAAAATAATACAAGCCCTCAGTTATTTAGTGCTTGTTCTGAGTCAAGTACAAAGTTATTTAACTGTTATTTAATGGTATCCTTTTATTTATTTTTCACACTGCCATTTCGAGGTAGGCATTTCCCAATTTGCAGATGGAAAATTTAAGCTTAAAGAATTTCAACAAATTGTTCAATTTCACAGAACTAGCAGGAGTGGAAATTGAACCCATAATTTGAATGTCTGGACATTTTTGAAGCTACTGTAGCATCTGTCAAAATACATGCAACTATTTGAGATTTCATGTGATTTAACAAGAGAGAAGACAAGATTAAACATATGAATTTCTGTATTTTTAGTGAATGAAATTTTTGAAAAAACAATGTATTAATACCTTTCCATATTTCCTCATAGTGTCTGCTACTCAATAAATATAAGGTGTTCAATAAATATAAAGATTTCCTGGTCTATCAATGCTTCCTAAATAAGAATATCATGGCAAGGTATTTATATTAGAACTTCTGGTTCAGGGGTTCAAAATGAAAGTAAATATTAATGAGTTACAGATCATCTCTTTTGAAACAGGCATGTGTATCTATAAATACAAATTTATTTAGTGTCTTTGATATTTTTCACTTTCTTTTTTGGACAGCAGCACCCATCAGATTTTTGTTTTCCTAACAAACAAACCAACAAAGGCTAGAGAAGCCTTTAGTTTATTGAAAATGTTGATTAGAAGTTTGCTGCTGTTCAGTCACTAAGTCATGTCTGACTTTTAGGGGCATGAATAATTGTTGAGATTCAAATAGTGGTGCATGCAAATTAAGAGAAATAAGATGATCACACTCAGGAAGATGGAAGAACGAAAGGAGAGAACAGCTAGGCGTTTCTTGAATAAGATCTCTCATAGCTGCTCAGCTCTTTCCAGTTTCTTTGAATCTGTCTCATTTCCCTTTTCTTTCATGTTAAATCCAAATTAGCAGCAAATCCTCAACATGCTCTCAACCTTTTCATTTGTCCCGTCTCAAACCTGATAATTTATGTACAAGTAGCCCTTCAAACACTGCATACTTGAGGAGACTCAGTACAAAGTTGTGCTGAAGAAAATACCAAGTCTTTTCAGTATAGTAAAAAATGAGTTATAGTCAATCATTAAGGGGTGTTTGTGAACCATCTTTGATAAGCAACCTTCTGGAGCCCCAGGTTCTCAACTGTGAATTAAAATGGAAGGCTATAACCTACCATCTTTGTTATCAATTGCTATGTTCTGTGGGACAACAATTCCTTAGAAGTTATTTGAAATGCATTACTTCTTAGTGATTATGAGTTTATTAGTACAATTTCCATAATGCATAGTGTTCTACATCTGCTCTGCTATTTCAGGAAAGAAATCAATCTCTGTTTAAAGCTATGGCATTAGGGTTTGCTTATGAAAATGCCTATATAAATGAATTAAGATGATTTTCAATAAAAAAAGTATCATTTTCCTACTGGAGAAACTTTTGTTTGGAATATTTGTCTTGATATTTAGCAAAAATAAAACTGTCAAAGTATATATTTATTGGAAAAGCTTTAAGATTTTCTAAACATCACAAATATAATCATTGAAACCACTAGTTGAAAACAGGTAAAATAATAAAATCAGTAATATCAAAAGTTATTTGCTATGTGGATATTTGCTTTTATCCAAAGAATTTTAATGTAGATAATTTATCCTGTGGGTAAAATTCTTATAAATGAACATTAAAATGTTATTAAGAAATCAGTAAATTTAATAGTGGCATAATTTTAAGTTTATTAGAAATAACATTTAAAAGCATTGAGTTATAAACTCTTTGGAAGCAGATGCATGTATTGGGAAGATTAATATTTTGTTCAAGAAAGAAAATAAAAAAATTGTATAGATATTTATATGTATGTATAAATATGCACTTGTATATTGTATATGCATATGTATCTACGTGCAGTGCATTTACAAAATTCCACATAAAAAGATAAACTACCAAACAACTCATAAAAAGAATAAAAAATATTTATGGAAGGACTGTTATAAATAAAATTGTTTTGAGGCTTATAAAGTAATTATGATACTGCAGTGAATATATTTGGATTTTGTGGAAAAATTTCCAAAAGGATTGTTGAGTTCATGAGATGGTAAGAAATGCATTCTTAGTTTAGTAATGAGTTATGTTTCATTTACTTTCAGTGAAAGATTTGGGGAAAAATGAGATTGACTGAAATTTAATTGCATTTCTCCTTTTCCAGAGAGTTCAGCCAAAGAAAGTAGTGAAATTGCAGAGGAAACCACGACCCCAATGTCTACTGCAAACCACTTTTCCCTCAATTGCTACATTTAGCTAAACCACGTGGCACAGATGTGGCTTCCTTAGGTTGTTTTTTTGAATGTAAAATGTTAAATTAACATGGTCATAGTCTCACAAATTTTATAAAATTTTTAGTCAGTAAGACTTAAAGAGAAAAAATGTTGAGCATCTGAATCCAAAACTTTAGATCTTTCAATTTTGTAGTCATGATTCTCATGTGATTATAGTGTCAAACTTACTTTTATTTAGATTTAGTTAAGTTATATTCAGAATGACTATATTCAGGAAGAATAAATTAGTCATTAAAATGAAGACATAAAACAAATAGATTTCAGCAATGCAAAAAGCTAAAGACACATTTTATTGAAAAATGGTATCTACTATACTTATTATATTTTTTGTCTACTTTCTCTCATTAGAATTAAAGTCAATTGTAAGTGCAGGATTTTGGTCTGTTTTCTTGTCTAACATATCCCAGGCTTATAACTGTGCCTAGCAAATAGCAGACGCTTAATAAATATTTGTGAATGAATAAATAAATTTCTCAATCAACTTTATTCAACAATACCATATACTATTACAGTGCATCAACATGTAAATAACAACATACACAAAGGAAAGACAAATGGTAGAACAGCAAAGTCATAACAATTCTGATCAAAATGAATGAGTTCTAGTGCCACAACAGCCTTCTTTTTATGTCTAGATATCTGTCTTGCACATAGTTTAATATCTAACCAATTCCATTCCTGTTGAAAGTTTTCAACTTAATCTGAGGGATTATAATACACCAGTGTCAATATCTCATTCATCTACAAAAAAGCACATTACTTTCAAGATGAAAGAGATGATGGAGATGTCATAGGTCCTGGGATAATATCAACAAAAGCAAATACAAGGAACACTTTTGGCGAAAGGATGCTAGCATTTTTGTTTTTGAATTATTGAAGTTGCAAAGATCATAGGTATTATTTATATAGAGATTACATTTTTATACAAAAGACAGATACTAGTACTGCACTATTTTCATTGCAAAAATATTGGTGACATCACTGTCAAAGAAAAGATAACTGTACAGAATAGTCTTTAGATATATAGGAAACAACTGGATTTTTCAATCATTTTTTGACAGCGTGCTTTCTGAAAAATAGCCATGCTTGCAAAACTAATTCAATATTGTGGCCTGAAGAATTGTATCTCCACCCCCTTTAATAACAGAATCTACATTATACCTATAATGAACACTAAAACACCTTATTTCATGTAGAACAGGCAAAATTTCAAAAAAAAATTTAAGGAAAGCAACTATGTGTATCCAGAAAAGAAGGACACAAATTCATAGATATTTACTTTTAGAAAATCTACTCTTGGCATTAGAAGTGTTAAAATTTCATCATTTATGTACAATGACCTCATTTCAAGATATGGGAATAAATACGTCAGAATTAAGTATTATTTTTCAACATTTAGTTTCTTGAAAAAGATGAGGATTAATTCTTCTTTGTTCTAGTATCTCAGGAAAGTCACAGAACTTAAAAATAAGTGTGGTTTTTTTTCTGGTAGTCCAGAGTTGATCATCCAAGAAGAATCCCAAATGAACAATTAGCTTAAATTTACTACACAGAAGAACAAGACTTGAGCTTTAGTTAGGAATAGTCGAACAACGTGGAGCTCATTTCTTTCTTGATCAATTTCTTAAAATAGGATTCTTCATCAGAGGCTGAAAAGAGGAGGACTGTACTGAAGTATGACTTTCCATTACCGTCTTTTTTAGGAATATATATATGTATATGTACATATACATATATATACATATATTTAAGTCCCATGCATTACACAATTAAGTTAGAAGATATTTATTTTTCATTCATACACAAAAGCTCCTGTTGGTTGGTTTGAATTCTAAAATTATAAACTTCCAATTAAGGCTTGACAGATTAACATTAAGTTGCTAGCTAGTGGCGCAACACTGATAAAATTAATTGCAACATGTGAAAGCTTTTCTCTGGCATTTTCATGCTTTGACCTCAATGTCAAAATGTTGGAAATAATTTGACATTACTAAAAACATAAGTTAAAATTACGTAAGATAAAAATTAAATTACAGAAAATAGTTTTTCTTCATTTAGAGTAAGGGCTTTATAAAAATTAAAAAATGTGTCCTGCCAAATGAGACAGTGAGCTGTGGATATGTAACTTAAAATTAGATAGAAACAGTTACCGATTGTTGATCTCCTTTGACTAGCATTGACTATAAAGAGTATGTTTGAATTTAGAAGAGAAAAATATGAGATACACTATTTAAAAGATAATTTCATGAGAATCTCTTTGAAAAAGCAGACTTAAGATTTAGAGTATTTTTAATTTTATAATGTGACCGAATGAAGATCATATTTTTGTTAATTTAGGAGAATTTCAATAAATTTTAATGCATTTTCCCCCCACAGGTCAATGAGAAAAATAATCGGTACAAAAACTCCTTTGTGAAGTAAATATAAATATAGAACAAAATTTATTTTTAAAGCATACAGTTGTCTAAAACATGCTCATTAAAATCTTAACATTCATATCTCTATTATAAAGACAATGCAAATCATTATTAAATTAATAAATTACCTGAAAATCATAATTTTAAGCACTATTAGCTATTATTACATTGATGTTTAAAAACATAATAACAATATATGATGTTTAAAACTGGGTATTTCATGTGATTAGTTGTTGATCATTTTCATGTTCATTCTTTTGTCCTTTGAAATCTTAGCATTTGATTCATTTCCAATGAAAGATTTTCAGTTTTTAACATCTGAGCATTTTTCCAAGAACAATAATATAACAAAAGATAATACAAATAAAAGTACCGAAATGAGTTCAGGACAAACTTATTCAAAGCCTCAATAGACTTTTGTTGATCAGAACATCAATGCCACCATCACTAAGATGCAGCCTTCACATAGCTGGGAATTAAAATTGCCTACGGGCAAAACAAAACATCATAAAACACAGACCAAAACTTACCATAATAGTGGTTACAACAACTGTTCTGTTTTCAATAGCTGCTGTGTCATTGCCAAGTGTGGGTACATCTTGAATCAAGACTAATTTATCCATATCATTCCAGTATCCAACCTGCCAAATAGAAAAAAATCTTGAAAGCACATTTTAGAAGAGTTTTCTCTAGTTCTTATTGGAACAATGAGAATTATTAATAAGAAAACAAAACAAATTTATGAAGCACACACAAAAAAATGTGTTTGGAAGTTTTCTTAATTGATGATGAGCCAGTTTTCCTAATGTTAATAATACTACTTACTTACACATTTGCCAACTTTACAATTTATTAATACACTCATGGACTAGCTAAGACATTGAGAATGAATGGGTTCAAAAAGGAATACGGATACAGATGGAATGCCATTTTGTTCTGATGCTCTTGTAGTGAAATTGATTGGAAACTTCTATACTTAGTTTACATGATTTTTATCAATAATGTTACAGATTTTATAGTAAGGAGAATAGATTTACATGGGGCACATGTACAGGATGTTTTAAAAACATAGATTTGTGTATTTTAAAGCAATATAGAAATAGTTTTTTGGTTTCATATGTACAGGATGTTTTAAAAACATAGATTTGTGTATTTTAAAGCAATATAGAAATAGTTTTTTGGTTTCATATGTACAGGATGTTTTAAAAACATAAATTTGTGTATTTTAAAGCAATATAGAAATAGTTTTTTGGTTTCATATAACCTAGCCTCTAGATAAACTAGAGGCTAGTTTATCATTTCTAAAATGCTAAATATATCAAATGTTAATGATTATTTAATATTTTCACTTTTGAAAATTTTAAATTTGTATTTTTAAAATTTCAAATCCTTATATTACTCGTTTAGACTCGAAGCAAACTCTTTTCCATAAAATATATTAAGTAATTAGTTAAGCACTATACAATGTTACAAACTAAAATGGGATTCTACTGGAAATTTAGGATTCTTTTCAGAATGCAGACTACTTCTTTACTGCTTGCTCCCTGAAAGACACTGTAATCAATGCTTTAATAAAAAATGCATCTTAAAGTTTATACACACAGCAAATATAAAGGTAGGTGCAATTACAAGTCCATATACTTTACTATTATGGTACATATATTTTACTGTTATGCTACATACACCCAAATGACTGTTCATTTAATGCTTGCCAAACTTCTTTCAAGGTAAGTGAAACCCAAGTAAGATGGTAGGCACTGAGAGAGGGGATCAGAGGGCAGACAGACTGAAACTACAATCACAGACAACTAGCCAATCTGATCACATGGACCACAGCCTTGTCTAACTCAATGAAACTAAGCCATGCCATATGGGGCCACCCAAACCAGACGGATCATGGTGGAGAGGTCTGACAGAATGTGGTTCACTGGAGAAGGGAATGGAAAACCACTTCAGTATTCTTGCCTTGAGAACCCCATGAACAGTATAAAAAGGCAAAAAATAAGACACTGAAAGATGAACTCCCCAGGTAGATAGGTGCCCAATATGCCACTGGAGATAAGTGGAGAAATAACTGCAGAAAGAATGGAGATGGAGCCACAGCAAAAACAACACCCTGTTGTGAATGGGACTGGTGATATAAGCAAGGTTTGATGCTGTAAGGAGCAATATTGCATAGGAACCTGGAATATAAGGCCCATGAATCAAGGCAAATTTGTAGTGGTCAAACAGGAGATGACAAGAGTGAACATCGACATTCTAGGAATCAGAGAACTAAGACGGACTGGAATGGGTGAATTTTACTCAGATGACCATTATATCTACTACTGTGGGCAGGAATCCCATAGAAGAAATGGAGTAGCCATCATTGTCAACAAGAGAGTCCAAATGCAGTACGTGGATGCAATCTCAAAAACAACAGAATGATCTCTGTTCATTTCCAAGGCAAACCATTCAATACCACGGTAATCCAAGTCTATGCCCTGACCAGTAACGCTGAAGAAGCTGAAGTTGAACGGTTCTATGAAGACCTACAAGACCTTCTAGAACTAACACCCAAAAAAGATGTCCTTTTCATTATAGGGAAGTGGGATGCAAAAGTAGAAAGTCAAGAAACACCTGGAGTAACAGACAAATTTGGCCTTGGAGTATGGAATGAAGGAGGGCAAAGGCTAATAGAGTTCTATCAAGAGAACTCACTAGTCATAGCAAACACCCTCTTCCAACAACACAAGAGAAGACTCTACACGTGGACATCACCAGATGGTCGACACCGAACTCAGATTGATTATATCCTTTGCAGCCAAAGATGGAGAAGCTCTATACAGTCAGCAGAAACAAGACTGGGAGCTGACTGTGGCTCGGATCATGAACTCCTTATTGCCAAATTCAGACTGAAATTGAAGAAAGTGGAGAAAACCACTAGACCATTCAGGTATGACCTAAATCAAATCCCTTATGACTATACAGTAGAAGTGAGAAATAGATTTAAGGGACTAGATCTGATAGAGTGCCTGATGAACTATGGATGGAGGTTTGTGACATTGTACAGGAGACAGGAATCAAGACCATCCCCAAGGAAAAGAAATTCAAAAAAAGCAAAATGGCTGTCTGGGGAGGCCTTACAAATAGCTGTGAAAACAAGGGAAGCAAAATGGAAAGGAGAAAAGGAAAGATATACCCATTTGAATGTAGAGTTCCAAAAAAATAGCAATCAATGCAAAGAAATAGAGGAAAACAATAGAATGGGAAAGACTAGAGATCTCTTCAACATAATTAGAGATACCAAGGGAACATTTCATGCAAAGATGGGCTCAATAAAGGACAAAAATGGTGGGGACCTAACAGAAGCAGAAGATATTAAGAAGAGGTGGCAAGAATACAAAGAACTGTACAAAAAAGATCTTCTTGGCCCAGATAAGGAAGATGGTGTGATAATTCACCTACAGCCAAACATCCTGGAATGTGAAGTCAAGTGGGCCTTAGGAAGCATCACTACGAACAAAGTAGTAGGGGTGATGGAATCCCAGTTGAGCTCTTTCAAATCTTCAAAGACAATGCTGTGAAAGTGCTGCACTCAATGTGCCAGCAAATTTGGAAAACTCAGCAGTGGCCACAGGACTGGAAAAGGTCAATTTTCATTCCAATCCCAAAGAAAGGCGATGCCAAAGAATGCTCAAACTACCGCACAATTGCACTCATCTCACACGCTAGTAAAGTAATACTCAAAATTCTCCAAGCCAGGCTTCAGCAATACGTGAACCATGAACTTCCAGATGGTTTTAGAAAAGGCAGAGGAACCAGAGATCAAATTGCCAACATCCGCTGGATCATCGAAAAAGCAAAAGAGTTCCATAAAAAACATCTATTTCTGCTTTATTGACTATGCCAAAGCCTTTGACTGTGTGGATCACAACAAACTGTGGAAAATTCTGAAAAAGATGGGAATACCAGACCACCTGACCTACCTCTTGAGAAATCTGTATGCAGGTCAGGAAGCAACAGTTAGAACTGGACATGGAACAACAGACTGGTTCCAAACAGGAAAAGGAGTACATCAAGGCTGTATATTGTCACCCTGCTTATTTAACTTCTATGCAGAGTACATCATGAGAAATGCTGGACTGGAGGAAGCACAAGCTGGAATCAAAATTGCCAGGAGAAATATCAATAACCTCAGATATAGAGATGACAGCACTCTTATGGCAGAAAGTGAAGAATTAAAGAGCCTCTTGATGAAAGTGAAAGAGGAGAGTGAAAAAGTTGGTTTAAAGCTCAGCATTCAGAAAACGAAGATCATGGCATCCGGTCCCATCACTTCATGGGAAATAGATGAGGAAACAGTGGAAACATTGGCTGACTTTATTTTGGGGAGCTCCAAAATCACTGCAGATGGTTATTGCAGCAGTGAAATTCAAAGACGCTTACTCTTGAAAGGATAGTTATGACCAACCTAGACACCAACCTGTACTAAAAAGCAGACACATTACTTTGCCAACAAAGGTCCTTCTAGTCAAGACTATGTGTTTTCCAGTGGTCATGTATGGATGTGAGAGTTGGACTATAAAGAAAGCTGAGTGCCGAAGAATTGATGCTTTTGAACTGTGGTGTTGGAGAAGATTCTTGAGAGTCCCTTGGACTGCAGGGAGATCCAACCAGTTCATCCTAAAAGAGATCAGTCCTGGGTGTTTACTGGAAGGACTGATATTGAAAATGAAACTCCAATACTTTGGCCACCTGATGTGAAGAACGACTCATTGGAAAAGACCCTTATGATGGGAAAGATTGAGGGCAGGAGGAGAAGGGGACGACAGAGGATGAGATGGTTAGAAGGCATCATCGACTCGATGGACATGGGTTTGAGTGAATTCCAGGAGTTGGTGATGGACAGGGAGGCCTGGCGTGCTGCAGTTTATGGGGTCGCAAAGAGTCGGACACAACTGAGCGACTGAACTGAACTGAAACTTTTTTCTTGTATTTCCAGATGCAGTTGATAAAACTCATGTTTTCAATGAAATGTATGCAATTGATCACAGGGAAGCCTGGTTTCCTCCAGTCCATGGGGTCACAAAGAGTCAGACACAATTGAGCAACTGAACAGCAACAACAAATTGCTCACTGGTCTCTATTCACTGTTTGTTCTAATATGTTTTAAAAGTCTTGTTTCCTTCAAATTTTTACTGTCATGTTAGTATTTGTGAACATATTAAAATAAAATAAGCATTAGCATATAAAAAAGAAACACTATATTATTTATAAATATTGCATATATAATTAACAGAATATAGAAAAAATAATTTTTATTAATGTTTTTCTACATTGCTTAATTTGATCCAAAATTATGAGTATAAATCAATTCAGCAGTTATTTTTAATTGCCCATATGAATTTGAAAGTGAAAGTGAAAGTCGCTCAGTTGTGTCTGACCCTTTGCAACCCAGGCCAGAATTCTCTAGGCTAGAATACTGGAGTGGGTAGCCTTTCCCTCTTCCAGAGGATCTTCCCAACTCAGGCATCAAACCCAGGTCTCCCACATTGCGGGCAGATTCTTTACCATCTGAGCCACAAGGGAAGCCCAAGAATACTGGAGTGGTTGCCCCATCCCCTCTTCAATGAATCTTCCCAACCCAGGAATTGAACTGGGGTCTCCTGCATTGCAGTTGGATTCTTTATAGACTGAGCTCTCAGGGAATTTGTGCTAACACATTTAATATCAGTGAAAAATTTAATTAAAACAAAATAAATGTACCTTTGAGAACTATCCTCTCCTCAACTTCTACATGCACTTAAAAAATAATTTAAAAAGCATGTCAGTTGCTTCCTGTTAATTTTCCTTTGCACATGATAGTTGGCAACATAAAAATAGGTTTCACAGTTTAGTATTCCATTAAAATGCAGCCACCTTCCAGATTTCAGCAGCCCATTCTCTGGGAAAGCAAATTTTCTTTGTTAATGGGTTAACGAGGCGCGGGCAGCTGCTACCAGCGCACCTTGGAGTGGGCGGCTGTGACTGGCCACTTAGGCACGGCCGAGAGGAGCTACCCTCTGTCCAGGGTCAGGGGCAGAAGCTGGGAGGACCCCATGCCCAAAGGGCGGCGGCCAAGAGGAGTTACCCCATGTCTGAGGTCAGGGGTAGCGGCCGAGAGTGCCAGGCTGCGATGGCGCAGGAACGGCTGAGAAGAGCTACCCAAGTCAAGATCAGGGGCGGCAGCTGAGAGGAGCTACCCCACTTTCGAGGTCAGAGGTGGCGGCCGGGAGGAGCTACCTCATGCCCCCATGCCCGAGGCCAGGGGTGGCAGCCGGGAGGACCAACTCCACGTCCAAGGAGTGGTGGCTGCGTGGGTGCAGGAGGGCCTAGAGGAGCTATCCCATGTTGAAGGTCAGGAAGGGCGGCAGTGAGGAGATACCCCTCGTCCAAGGTAAGGAGCAGTGGTTGCACTTCGCTGGAGCAGCCGTGAAGAGATACCCCACACACAAGGTAAGAGAAACCCAAGTAAGATGGTACGTGTTGCAAGGGGGCATCAGAGGGCAGACACACTGAAACCATACTCACAGGAAACTAGTCAATCTAATCACACTAGGACCACAGCCTTGTCTAACTCAATGAAACTAAGCCATGCCCATGGGGCAACCCAAGATGGGCGGGCCACGGTGGAAAGATCTGACAGAATGTGGTCCACTGGAGAAGGGAATGGCAAACCAATATTCTTGCCTTGAGAACCCCATGAACAGTAAAGCTGAAACTCCAGTACTTTGGCCACCTCATATGAAGAGTTGACTTACTGGAAAAGACTCTGATGCTGGGAGGGATTGGGGGCAGGAGGAGAAGGGGACAACAGAGGATGAGATGGCTGGATGGCATCACTGACTAGATGGATGTGAATCTGAGTGAACTTTGGGAGCTGGTGATGGACAGGGAGGCCTGGCATGCTGCGATTCATGGGGTCACAAAGAGTCGGACACAACTGAATGACTGAACTGAACTGAATGAGTTCCCACAACATAAAAACTATAGCTCTGAGACACATTATGGAGAGTTTTCAGATGTTGACAAGACCTTGACATTTTGTATTTAAGGACAACCTGTGGGAGATCAGCCCTGGGATTTCTTTGGAAGGAATGATGCTTGGCAGGGAAGCTTACATGTTGCAGTCCATGGGGTTGCAAAAAGTCAGACATGACTGAGTGATTGAACAGCAGCAACAACAATAGCACTGTAATTTTCTCACCAGGAAAAGGGAGAAAATAGTACTCCATTACAGGCTCATTGTGAGGATTAAATTGCACCAAGTCCAGTGCTTGGAACATAGCAGGCATTTGATAAATTGTAACTATCACTACTATATTAACACAGGAAAGTATATTTGGAAAAGTTTTTTTTAACATCCAAGTGTTGAAACAGATAATTTTTAGTTAAGTTGAATTTATCTTTCTTAAGCATCTTAGCTAATGCTAGAGAAAAGGAATGTTAAAAAGTTATATGTTAGGTATAAAAAGTTTATAGTCAATTTCTGTGGTGGAATTGTATCGCTCCAATATATAAAGCACTTTTTGGATGTTGAGAATATTGCTGATGCTTATGATGCTTAGTCACATCAAAAGATCAGCAACTATCTTCTGAAATCCAAAAGTCTATCACCAGCAGCTTTCTGAACAACCTCTCTGGTCCCTCAGTTGAAGTCCTTAGGTATCTCTCTCTCTCTCAACCTAACAGTAATCTTAATAATATTATCTTCCATCAGCTCTTTTCTTTGAATGTTTATTTCAGGAACATCTAGCCTTCTATTATATGACTATCCATTATAAGTAGTTTTCTTGTTCTCTCTCTAATGGTTTCAGAAATGACTACATGAAAATGAATAAGTCTCTTACTTACATTGTGCGCTTTCCTGAAGAGTATATTATGGGTTTTCTGGGATTCTTTTTGTTAAGCCTTTAAAAAATTGCTTTTATTTTGGATAAGGAATATAAACAGTGGGTAAATAGTTCATTTCAGCTTTGATATACCATTAAACATCAATCATATGACACAAGAATTTATTTCAGCATGAATTACCAAGAAAGTATTACTTGTAAGTGCAGATGACCCTTATCAACACAGGTTTGAACTGCTCAGGTCCACTTTTACACGGATTCTTTTCACAGGAAATACCACAATACTACACAATCTGTGTTGGTTGAAGCCTCAGATGTGGAACCGCAGCAGTGGAGGAACCACATATATGGAGGGCCCATTATAATTTTGGCACAGATTTTTGACTGTGTGGAGAGTCAGATCCCCTAAATCCCACTTTGTTCAAGGGTTAGCCATACTCACAATTTTTTAAAAATGTAGACTATCCAGCTATATTTCACTTATAAGATTTTAAAAATGTCAAAAGCAAACTAAGAAAACAGTTCAAGTGTGGCTCACCTTTCTAGGTCCTGTGCTCTTTAGTTCAAACACATCCATTGTGTAATTGACCCTACGTCCATAGTGGTCAAATTGAACATTTCCTGTTAGTCCTTGAATTTGAACCTATGAATGAAAAATAAAATCTACACATGTAATCATTTGCCATTTTACTTACAGAAATCTTTACTTCATCTGCTAGGCTTATGACTACGCATGGGTGTGGAACTATAGTCTGTAAGCAACTCACTAAAAAAGTCATGGAGTATTTGAGCTACTGGGATAGAATTGGATAGAACCAATACAGTATTGTAAAGTAATTAGCCTCCAATTAAAATAAATAAATTTAAATTAAAAAATAATTGGATAGAGGAATATCAAAGAAATATATAAGCGATTCTGTTATGTACTTGAAAGATAAATATTTTTTTTATTATGGCATTTCCACTGTACTTCTTCAATTTTGAAATATTATCTATAAGAATAGAAACATGGTTTCCTTTTTAGTTACTTTTCAGTTTTATCTACACATCCACATAATAAATAACCCTGATAACCACAGCAGATCATATTTCTCCTTGCTAATGTTAAACTTAAAATATTCAGAAAAATAAACATATTTTTGAAAATATTCGTGTACTTTATTCCAAATCCTTTTAATTCATTTAAACTTATGTTCTGAACCTGTGGCATTTCAGAACATTTAAAATGTATTACTAAAAATACACACATATTACAGTAATCATTTGAAAAACAGTGTTAGTATAACTACAAAAGACTAAAATAAATACTTAATCCAAGGTTACAAGACAATTTGAAGGTCTATTGAGGCAGTCAGTAGATTAGTAGACTAAGACTGTATGCCAAATATTTCAGGTTCTTCCTCATTCTGGGTCCACGGTGGGCTTGTTCTTTTTGGACACTTTTTGGTTAGCTAGGTGTCTGTGACTCTTTCTGACAAAAGCGTTGTTAACAGATGTAATGAGTGCTAAAGCATTTTATTTATTTATTTTACTTTACAATATTGTATTGGTTTTGCCATACATCAACATGAATCTGCCACAGGGATACACTAGAAACCTCCCTACAACTCTTTTCCTTTTGTTACATTCAAGATGGTAGCGGCTATGTCAGCTTGTGTCCCTGAGTGATTATAAAAAGCAGAGTGTCCCTACTAATCTGATGTGTGTCTGTGAGTGTGAAATCCTCTTTTGTTGTTTTAAGCCACTGAAGCCTGGGGTTGTTTATTACTGTTACATAACCTAGCTTATCCTGGCTAACCATCTACATAACATATAAACACCAGTATTCTATCTAGTGGGCTTCTGAGGTGGCTCAGTGGTAAATTAGCTGTCTGCCAAACAGGAGACGGGGGTTCGATTCCTTTGTTGGGAAGATCCCCTGGAGGGAGAAATGGCAAACCATTCCAGTATTCTTGCCTGGGAAATTCCATGGACAAAGGATTCTGGCAGACTACAGTCCATGGGTTCACAAAGAGTTGGGCATGACTTAGCTACTAAACCACTACCTCCACCATTCTATCCAGTATCCTATGTAGAAATGTCTCAGAAATGATAATGGCTCAATATATTAAAATGGAAATTGTAATATATCGGTATTTGCCAATAGATTATTTTGTTTTCCTGAAAACTCCATTTAAAAAGGACAATGAAATAAATTGAAGGCTTCCCAGGTTGTTCTAGTGGTAAAGAACCTGCCTGCCAATGCAGGAAACATAAGAAATGCAGGGTTGGGAAGATACCCTGGAGGAGGGCATGGAAACCCACTCTAGTATTCTTGCCTGGAGAATCCCATGGACACTGGAGCCTGGCAGGCTGCAGTCCATAGGGCTGCAAAGAGTTGGACACAACAGAAGTGACTTAGCACACATGCATGTGTGAAACAAACTGAACATAAATAAAATTGTGAGTTACCTGTTTGAGTGTCCTCTCCATGTCAATTCCCTGGCCCCATGGAGCAGCTGGATTTGCCAGACAATCTCCAGCATTTCCTCTCCTGGAAATATCAATTTTCTGTCTTCTGAGACTTCGGAATGTTTCAGCCATCACGAGGACTCCATCATAAGTCAGAGCAGATGTATACTAACAAAATTAAAGTAAATATAATGGTAAAATGTTAAATTCTTATCAATCCTTAGGATTTGCCTGGGGACTATGTGGGTTTATCTTTGGCTGCAAAGACTCAATATGCCAGCAAATTTGGAAAACTCAGCAGTGGCCACAGGACTGGAAAAGGTCAGTTTTCATTCCAATCCCAAAGAAAGGCGATGCCAAAGAATGCTCAAACTACTGCACAATTGCACTCATCTCACACGCTGGTAAAGTAATGCTCAAAATTCTCCAAGCCAGGCTTCAGCAATACGTGAACCATGAATTTCCAGATGTTTAAGCTGGTTTTAGAAAAGGCAGAGGAACCAGAGATCAAATTGCCAACATCCGCTGGATCATAGAAAAAGCAAGAGAGTTCCAGAAAAAACATCTATTTCTGCTTTATTGACTATGCCAAAGCCTTTGACTGTGTGGATCACAATAAACTGTGGAAAATTCTGAAAGAGATGGGAATACCAGACCACCTGACCTACCTCTTGAGAAATCTGTATGCAGGTCAGGAAGCAACAGTTAGAACTGGACATGGAACAACAGATTGGTTCCAAATAGGAAAAGGAGTACGTCAAGGCTGTATATTGTCACCCTGCTTATTTAACTTCTATGCAGAGTACATCATGAGAAATGCTGGGCTGGAAGAAGCACAAGCTGGAATCAAGATTGCCAGGAGAAATATCAATAACCTCAGATATGCAGATGACACCACCCTTATGGCAGAAAGTGAAGAGGAACTAAAAAGCCTCTTGATGAAAATGAAAGAGGAGAGTGGAAAAAGTTGGTTTAAAGCTCAACATTCAGAAAATGAAGATCATGGCATCTGGTCCCATCACTTCATGGGAAATAGACGGGGAAGCAGTGGAAAGAGTGGCAGACTTTATTTTTTTGGGTTCCAAAATCACTGCAGATGGTGACTGCAGCCATGAAATTAAAAGATACTCACTCCTTGGCAGGAAAATTATGACCAACCTAGATAGCATACTGAAAAGCAGAGACATTACTTTGCCAACAAAGGTCCATCTAGTCAAGGCTGTGCTTTTTCCAGTGGTCATGTATGGATGTGAGAGTTGGACTGTGAAGAAAGCTGAGCGCCGAAGAATTGATGCTTTTGAACTGTGGTGTTGGAGAAGACTCTTGAGAGTCCCTTAGACTGCTAAAGGAGATTAGTCCTGGGTGTTCTTTGGAAGGACTGATGCTAAAGCTGAAACTCCAGTACTTTGGCCACCTCATGCGAAGAGTTGACTCATTGGAAAAGACCCTGAGGTTGGGAGGGGTTGGGGGCAGGAGGAAAAGGGGACAACAGAGGATGAGATGGCTGGATGGCATCCCCGACTTGATGGACGTGAGTTTGAGTGAACTCTGGGAGTTGATGATGGACAGGGAGGCCTGGCATGCTGCAATTCATGGGATCACAAAGAGTCAGACATGAATGAGCGACTGAACTGACTGACTGATGTGGGTTTATGACATAAAGTACCATGCAGTCTGAAAAGCAGATAAATTACTGCCCTTAATTTAACTTCCCCTTAAATTAAATTACTTTATTTTAACTTTAATTAATTTCCTCTAGCTACAGAAATTTCTGCTTTTGCTTTATTACAAAGACTGTATATCAGTTCTTACCACTATGATTTTAAAAAGGAGAAAATACACTCTGTAAAATAGAAATTCTATTGCACAGTTTTCCATCAGTTGGGAGAAGCAAGCCCTCTAGGTGAGGTCTTTCTATTGTGTCCAAGTAGAAACAGCTAATGTATTTTTTTTAAAAGGTCTAAATGCAGTATTTCCACAATCTACCTTGCAGTCTCTTGCTGTGGGTGAGCCTCAGGAGGGCTGGGATATCCCACTCTTTCCTTCTCTCAATGTCCATTAGGTTTTCTTTAGATTTCATATATGCTTCTTGACTTAAAGTGTATATCTCTGTCTAGTTTTTCAGAAGAAAGAATGGGAATGCTTATTGTTACTTTAAATATAGGGTACCAGAAGTAGCATCTACTTATTTACCAAATGTATATACACGTTGCTAAATAAACGTGAGTACTGTTATGCCCATGCCTGCAGAGTGTGCTTAGGAAGGTTAGATCATTTCTCTAAGTTTCTATTGTAACATAGGATCAAAGTGGAGAAATGAAATATAGATCATCTGTTTCCTGATGATCTCCTGTGCTTCTCTTTGAGAAAAAAGAAATAATCTCAGGAAAAGATTATTAAGGTTAACAGAGAAAATGAAGAAAAACTGAGAAGAAAATGTGGTTTGTTTAATCTGAAAATTAAGAGAACAGGGAATACTTGTAAAGTCTGTTTACAGAATTCCTAATCATATGAAAAATATCGTACAATTTTCTTGAAGTGTGGCAGAGCATCAACCACTGATCATGATGAAAAACTACATTTTCTCTTTCAAGAATTTCATATATGCACAATTCTATATGATTAACACATTCTGAGCTTATACTAAGGGTAGTTTTGTGACATGGAACATGGGAGATGATCTTGATTTGCTGTTTATAAATTAAGAAAAATCATTAGAAATTTAAATTGTAGAAAGTAAACTTAGGCAATATGACTATTAAGTATAGCAATCAGTTTTCCAGGGAAGGACTGAGATATGGATAAGATAAAGAATACAAACTCTAACAAAGAACTTTTCAATGGTAAAGAATTTAATTAAAGCTTCATCAGAAAGATTTATATATGACATATAAATTATAAGTCTTGCTATATATTCTTCAAGGATATGAAAAAAATGGACTTAAAGATAAGCATACACACTCATAATTGGAGTGGCATGGTTGATGAAAATTAAGAAACTTAACCAAAAATGGGTATACCTCCTCCCCTGCCTGGACCAGCATACTTTGTGTAGAGAAAGCCATCAAATCATCTTTTTGGATGGCAAGAAAATAAAAACAAGCATTGATGAATAAAGAAAAAAAAAAGCAATGCTAGCATTTTAGGATCAAGAGAGAAAAAAAGAAAGCTATTGTTGCTTTTCTAAATGGGAGAAAAAAGCTGAGAAGATATGACACCAAAAAAGCAAAAGCACTTGCTGTGTTTAAAAAGTCCATTCATTTTTATGAAACAAGTGAACTACAAAAGAGAACAGATATCGTACAGACTGGAGCAGAGCAAAGTGGATATTTAGCCAGTGGCAAAGCCTTTTGACAGCTCATAGAGCTGATAAATTGAAAGAAGCAGTAGTTAAAATTGGTTTACTTTTTAAAAGGATTTCATTATTTTATATGTGTCCTATTGTGCTAAAGTCCAATAAATCATATTTATGGGCACATGTGCCCATAAATTTCTAGATGGCATTTAGAAATTCTTATTAAACATACTCTTTATTTTGGAGGTAAGGCAGCACTTCTCTGGTAGCTCAGATGGTAAAGAATCTGCCTAAAATGAGGGAGATCTAGGTTCGATCCCTGGGTTGGGAAGATCTCCTGGAGAAGGAAATGGCAATCTGCTCCAGTATTCTTGCCTGGAGAATTCCATGGGCTGAGGAGTCTGGTGGGCTACAGTCCATGGGATGGCAAAGAGTTGGACATGACTGAGCAACTAACACTAACTGAAACTAAGTGTTGACCTAGAGCTATTTATTGCTTTAGGCAGTGATTAGAATGATGGGATGAATTCTGTTTATCAAAGATTGTATACAAAAAGGTATACTTTGGTGGAATCATAGTGCAGTAACAGGGGTCTAGGTTTTGAGAAGAAAGAACTACATGAATTCTAATTCTATTCATACTTTTAAGGAAATGTGTAGTATGTTTTCCGGTTACAAAGCACAAAACAGAACAAAATAAAATAAAATAATTACTATTTTCTGTGTAGTTGTGAGGATAAAATTTCATATTAAATCTGAGAGTTCTTTGAAAAGTGTGCTAGACACTGGCTAGGAACAGTGACAACTACATGTGTGTGAAGTCACTTCAGTCCTGTGCTACTCTTTGCAACCCCGTAAACTGTAGCCCACTAGGCTCCTCTGACCATGGGATTCTCTAGGCGAGAATGCTGGAGTGGGTGGCCATTTCCTCCTACTGGGAATCTTTCTGACCCAGGGATCAAACTCATGTGTCTAATGTTTCCTGCATGGGCAGGAAGGATCTTTACCACTAGTGCCACATGGGAAGCCTACACAGATGTCCCAAATGTGTAGTGTTAAAGTCCTGTCTAGTGTTCCTGAGTGAAAGAAGGCTGTGATGTGCTTTATAGAAAAAATATATGTTCAATAAGGTTTGTTCAGGCTTGAGTTATGGTGCTACTGACTGTGAATTCAATTAATATTAATTGATCGACAATATCTTAAATAACATATGTTCAAACAGAAACACACATATAACAAAGTGTAAGTGTTGATTGGTTGACAAAACTGTTGTACCTAACTTTGTAATTTTCCCTAGAAGTAAAGGCTCAATATTCGCTCATTCAGTGTTCATGGCAGCTCTATAGAATGTAACTACCATAAATAATAAGAACTGACTACATGTATTTATTAAATGGTCACTGGATACCTAGCATACTAAGACAGCTGTGAAAGATAAAACAAAGTGCCCAAAGCTATGACATAGATAAGTCTGGTTGGAGATTATCAAATAGTACACCTTGTGATAGGCTAAAGGCAAGAGAGGGAAGGAATAACCACACCAGTATATCTGGACAGAAGGACCACAGTGGACAAATATTATTACATATTATCACTGGAAAAAACAAAAAACAAAAAAACAGTTACAAGGAACTACAACACACTGCCAAGAAGTTTGAAGCCCATTATAGATACTAAAACTCTAAGGATAACAAGGACTTGAAGAAATGGTTTACAGAAGAAATGCTGAGATTAAAAAAATAGCTGAAAAATATGTGAGGAAGAAAGAGAAGAAAGAGAAGGGCAAAACTGTCTCTACATACACTGATGAAGAATGAGAAGAACATGCTGTAAAGGAAATTATTCAGATGAGTTTGGAAGGAAGCTTGATGCTTGTTTTTCCTTGTGTGTTAGTATTTGAAATAATTGAGCCTTTGGGATAATTTTCCTCTAAGCCAGCTTGAAGAAAAAGCAGACTGAACGACTTCTTAAGTTTCTTTTTATCTTGAAGGTATTTTTGCTTTTTAATATGCTTCCATAGACTGGTTCCAAATAGGAAAAGGAGTACATCAAGGCTGTATATTGTCACCCTGCTTATTTAACTTCTATGCAGAGTACATCATGAGAAATGCTGGACTGGAAGAAACACAAGCTGGAATCAAGATTGCCGGGAGAAATATCAATAACCTCAGATATGCAGATGACACCACTCTTATGGCAGAAAGTGAAGAGGAACTAAGAAGCCTCTTGATGAAAGTGAAAGTGGAGAGTGAAAAAGTTGGCTTAAAGCTCAACATTCAGAAAATGAAGATCATGGCATCCGGTTCCATCACTTCATGGGAAATAGATGGGGAAGCAGTGGAAACAGTGTCAGACTTTATTTTTGGGGGGCTCCAAAATCACTGCAGATGATGACTGCAGCCATGAAATTAAAAGACGCTTACTCCTTGGAAGGAAAGTTATGACCAACCTAGATAGCGTATTCAAAAACAGAGACATTACTTGCCAACAAAGGTCCGTCTAGTCAATGCTATGGTTTTTCCTGTGGTCATGTATGGATGTGAGAGTTGTACTGTGAAGAAAGCTGAGCGCCGAAGAATTGATGCTTTTGAACTGTGGTGTTGGAGAAGACTCTTGAGAGTCCCTTGGACTGCAAGGAGATACAACCAGTCCATTCTGAAGAAGATCAGTCCTGGGATTTCTTTGGAAGGAATGATGCTAAAGCTGAAACTCCAGTACTTTGGCCACCTCATGCGAAGAGTTGACTCACTGGAAAAGACTCTGATGCTGGGAGGGATTGGGAGCAGGAGGAGAAGGGGACGACAGAGGATGAGACGGCTGGATGGCATCACTGACTCAATGGACATGAGTCTGAGTGAACCCCGGAAGTTGGTGATGGACAGGGAGGCCTGGCGTGCTGCGATTCATGGGGTCGCAAAGAGTCGGACACGACTGAGTAACTGAACTGAACTGAAGCTTGCAAAGTGGTGCAATATAGTGGACAATGTACTTGTCTAAGGCTCAAGGAGTTCACAACTTATTCCTGGGCAAACATTTCACAAATCTGGTCCTTGACTCAAGGACAATCAATTAACATACCATTTAATATCTTGCATTTAGAAATCTGTAAAATCAGAGGGTGGACTATAGTGCTTGACACATAGTGGATACTCATTAAATGCTTTCTTTTGAAAGTAATGAAAATGGTATGACTAGCTAAACTGCTGTACTACACAGAGGAAATTGACAAAGCTGGAAGAACTGAGATTCTCTTCCATAGATTATAGTTTTCTAGGCTTGAATTTCCAAATTATGTTTGAAACTTTTTACCTGAATACACTGTCAATGAGAGATTAGTAAAAGTTGTTTAAATGATGATGTCTTATTATCAGTTCAGTTCAGTTCAGTCGCTCAGTCATGTCCGACTCTTTACAGTCCCATGGACTGCAGCACACCAGGCCTCCCTGTCCATCACCAACTCCTGGAGTTTACTCAAACTCATGCCCATTGAGTCAGATGGCATTACCGACTCAATATATTATTATGGAGAAGCTCAAAACCACTAAGTTAGAGTTTAAGAAACATTATGCCATTATCTACATGATATCGAAGGAATTTAGCTTTTCAGGAGAGAAAAAAATGTGCTTATGATCAGAAATTTATCATAAATTTGCAAATATCAATAACATACTTCTGCAATGTCTGTCAGATAAAATTAAACAATCTGACATTTTACTGTTAATTTGAAAGAGGAATTTTGCAGAAGCTATATATTTTACATTTTTTTTTTTTTACCACTTTCCTTACTTATTGTAAATCATTTTGCAAATATAGTTGTTTTCTGAGTGGAATAGTTACTAGTAGTTATTCACATTTGAAATAATTTTAAAAATATATAATTTATTCAGGGACATTCATATGCAAATTAATAATAATAATAAACTAGTTGAGCAAATGGCTAACATCTCCTCCATAAAATATAAAAATTTAGAAAATATTGATTTGTGTGACAAATAGTGACAAAATATTTCTGCCCCATGCCACACTGTGCCTGACAAAATATTACTAGAAGAACTGCATAATGAACTTTCTACCTTAAATTTTATAAAGTACTAAAAATACATAAGATAAAAACAAACAAATACCTTTGGAGGTGTCTCAGATCCTGGATATTCTCTCTGATCTAATTTCTTCCAGCGATCCATTAATTTGGTCACCATAGGTGTGTTAAAATCTACCAACTGGAATCCTGTAACATTGGCTCCACCGTGTATAAATCTCTCAAGAGAAATATCCTTGAATCCCTATAAAAATCAGTATGACAGTTTATTAAGCTTAGTTAATTATTGGAGTTAATAGCTAACATTTTGGCTCCTCAATGTTAACATGAATTGATAACCAATATTATTTAAAAGTGGTGGCTTTAAACAACTGAAAGATTATGTAAATATTGACATAATAACAATTATGTCAATTTAGCTGTTAAACTCTGTCATTCAAAATCTAATGCATGACACCACATCAACACCAAAAAAGACAAAAATCACGTGATCATCTCCACAGATATAGAAAAAAAAAATTTGACAAAATTCACCATCTACTCATGATAAATATTCCCATCAAAGTGGATATAATGGAAACATATATCAATATAATAAAAGCTATTTGTGACAAACCCACAGTCAACATAATATTCAATGGTGAAAAGCTGAAAGCCTTCTCGCTAAAATTTGGAATAAAACAAAGATGCCCACTGTCACCTCTTCTATTCAACATACTTTTGAAAGTCCTAGCCACAGCAATTAGACAAGAAAAAGAAACAAAATTTTATTCAAATTGATAGGGAAAAGGTAAAGTTGTTATTATCTGCAGATGACATGATATTATATATAGAAAACTCTAAAGATTCCACAGAAAAACTACTAGAACTGATAAAAAATTTAACATGGTAATAGGATACAAGATTAACATACAGAAATCTGCTGAATTTTTAACACTAATAATACATATCAGAAAGTGAATGTAAAACAATTATTAGATACATCAAAAAAACTTAAAATACCTAGGCATAAACTTCACCACAGAGGTGAAAGACTTAAATGCTAAGATCTATAAAACAATGATAAAGGAAACTGAAGATGATTCAAAGAAATAGAAAAATAACCCATGCCTTTAGATTGGAAGAGTTAATACTATTAAAATGGCCAACTACCTAAAGTAATATACAGATTTAATGAGATCCTTATCAGATAACTATGACATTTTTCACAGAACTAGAATGAATAATCCTAAAATTTATATGGAGCCATAAAAGACCCAGAATTAAAAAGCAATCTTGAAGAAAAAGAACAATGGTGGAGGCCTAACTGAATCATACTTCAGATAGTAATATAAAGCTACAGTAATCAAAACAGCATGATCTTGGCACAAAAACAGACATATGGGTTAATGGAACAGAATAGAGAACCCAGAAAAAATCCAACACAACCTACAGTCAGTTAATCTTCAATGAGGGAGGCAAGACTACATAATGGAGAAAAGGAAGTCAATCTCTTCAGCAAGTGGTTTGGGAAAGCTGGACAGCTGCATATAAATCAATGATATAAGAACATGTCCTCACACCATACATAAATATAAACTCAGAATGGCTTAAAGATTTAAATACAAGACCTGATGCCATATAACTCCCAGAAGAAAACATAGGCAAAACCATCTCTGACATAAATTGAGCACTATTCCCTTGGTCAGCTTCCCAAAGCCAAAAAAATAAAAGCAAAGATAAACAAATTGGAACTAATCAAATTTAAAAACTTTTGAGCAGCAAAGGAAATCATGAACAAAATAAAAAGGCAACCTACAGGGTGGAAGAAAATATTTGCAAATGATGTGACTGAGAAGGACTTAATACAAGTGCTCATACAGCTTAATATCATAAAGACAAACAACCCAATCAAAAAAAAAAAATGGGCAGAAGAATTATATTGACATTTTTCCAAAGAAGACATTCAGATGGTCAAAAAGCACATGAAAAATGCTCAACATTGCTTATCATTAGAGAAATGCAAATCAAAATCACAATGAGGGATCACCTCACACAAGTCAAAATAGACATCTTCAAAAACTCTACAAATAATAAATGCTGGTAAGGATGTGGAGGAAAGGGAGCCCTCTGACACTGTTTGATGGGAATGTAAATTGGTATAACCACTACCGAGAACAGTATGGCAGTTCCTTAAAAAACTAAAAATAGAGTTGCCATATGATTCAGCAGTTCTACTCTTGGGCATGTATCTGGAGAAAATTCTAATTTGAAAAGACATCTGCACACCAGTGTTCATGGTAGCACTATTTACAATAGCCAAGACATGGAAACAACCTAAATGTTCATCAACAAATGAGTGAATAAAGAAGATATGGCATATACACATTATGAAATATTGCTCAACCCTAATATAATGAATGCATGCAGCAACATGGATGGGCCTAGAGATTATCATATTAAATGAATTGTCAGACAGAGAAGGACAAATATCATATGATATCACTTGTATGTGGAATTAGAATAAAATAATACAAATTAATTCGTTTACAAAACAGACTTAACAGACACAGGAAGCAAATTTCTGTTTATTAAAGGGGGAGAGGTGGGAAGGATAAATTAAGAATTTGGGATTAACAAATATATACTACTACATACAAAATAGATAAACAATATGCAAAGGAATCCCAGGGCTGATCTTCTTCAGAATGGATTGGTTGGATCTTCTTGCAGTCCAACAGACTCAAGAGTCTTCTCCAACAACACAGTTCAAAAGCATCAATTCTTCAGCACTCAGCCTTCTTCACAGTCCAACTCTCACATCCATACATAACCACTGGAGAAACCATAGCCTTGACTAGACGGACCTTTGTTGGCAAAGTAATGTCTCTGCTTTTCAATATGCTATCTAGGTTGGACATAACTTTCCTTCCAAGGAGTAAGCGTCTTTTAATTTCATGGCTGCAGTCACCATCTGCAGTGATTTTGGAGCCCCCCAAAATAAAGTCTGCCACTGTTTCCACTGTTTCCCCATCTATTTCCCATGAAGTGATGGGACTGGATGCCATGATCTTCATTTTCTGAATGTTGAGCTTTAAGCCAACTTTTTCACTCTCCACTTTCACTTTCATCAAGAGGCTTTTGAGTTCCTCTTCACTTTCTGCCATAAGGGTGGTGTCATCTGCATATCTGAGGTTATTGATATTTCTCCCGGCAGCGCCAAAGAATTGATGCTTTCGAACTGTGGTGTTGGAGAAGACTCTTGAGAGTCCCTTGGACTGCAAGGAGATCCAACCAGCCCATTCTGAAGAAGATCAGCCCTGGGATTTCTTTGGAGGGAATGATGCTAAAGCTGAAACTCCAGTACTTTGGCCACCTCATGCGAAGAGTTGACTCATTGGAAAAGACTCTGATGCTGAGAAGGATTGGGGGCAGGAGGAGAAGGGGATGACAGAGGATGAGATGGCTGGATGGCATCATTGACTTGATGGAAGTGAGTCTGAGTGAACTCCGGGAGTTGGTGATGGACAGGGAGGCCTGGTGTGCTGAGATTCATGGAGTTGCAAAGAGTGGGACACGACTGAGCAACTGAACTGAACTGAACATATATAATAGGGAACTACATTCAATATTTTTTAATAATCTATAATGGAAAATAATCTGAAAAAGAATATATATATAAATACATATATACACACACATGAGTATGTGTATAACTGAATAACTTTTCTCTACATCTGAAACTAACTCATTACAAATCAAGTATATTTCAATTAAAAAATATAACACATGAGAAAAAGATATAAATGTTTCTAGTTTAGTTCAACTGAATTTAACAAGTATCAGTATTTCTGAAATGCCTCTGAGTGCCTTTTATGAAGCATGGAGGAGGATTCAGGAGATGAATGAAATGCATCAAATATAAGACACCTAAGCAGATACGTGTCTTATGTGAAAATGTGTCTTATATTAAGATTTTATGGTACTCTGAGTCTGTGATGTGTAACACTTCACGGAGGTCCAGCTTAGTTACAAAGTGGTTTAAAAGAAGATAGAGATAGTACTTTAAGACAAAAAGGGTGAAAGCTTTGATTATATCAGTCACTACAGCCCTCATAGTTCTGGGAAATGGCAGTGGATAAGAGAGCAATAAGCCATTTATGTGTGGTAGGGAAAAATACAAGTCCCAGCAGGTGGAGCGAGGAAGGTGGACAGGAAGGTGTCACCTCATTTGGTTCAGAGGAAGTTAACTAAGTTAAACAAATTCTGGAAAAAAGTTATTTATTTTCTAGCTATATCTTTCTCTCATCTATCTGTTTATCACTCATTTCTCTCTCTCTCTATCTTTTATATATGTATTCCATACCTGGCTCTATTTTTCCGTTAGAAATTTGAGGTAACTTATCACAACACACACCCAATTTTGTAAACAAACAATTATAGGAAAAATACAAAAAGTATACTACAAAAGTGAATTATTATAACCAAAGATATTAACTCAGGCAAAAGTAAACCACACACCCACAGAGTTTGAAGCATCTGCACTTGCTTTCCTGTTTGTCCCCTTTAGGTATTTAGGAAATCTTTTTTTAAGTGTGAATTTGATTCAGTAGTCTTGAGAAAAAGTTTATCTTTTTCCTTTTTTTGGTCAACATAAATTATGCAGCAGTGACCCTACAGTTATAGTAGAAATCAAGGAGAAGAGGAAGACCTAGTGTTACTTATCCTGTTGCATGTGTCTCAGCCATGATTTTGGAAACTTCTCTGTTTTTTTATTTTAATAACAAAGAGGAATTTCTTACTAGCCAATATATACATGTTACTGTCTGGTTACTGGCAACTAAGGGACAATGAAAGACCCAGAGTGTGTATTCATAGTTAATATTAATGCTGGGCTGATTATGTATCAGGCATTGTGGTAAGCACATTCCACTGATTATCAATCTAATTCTCACAACAAACTTATGAGATATATCCTATCTTACAAATAAGGAAGCCACATGTCAGTGGGTTAAAGCAAAACTATTCAAGATCTCCCAGCAAATACATATTAGAACCAAAAGATTCTCAACTTTGCCTTTTAAAAATTATGTTCTTGTGTATTTTTTTCATTTTTTTAAGTTCTTTAAAATTTTTTTTCCTTTATTTTATTTTTTTAACTTTACAATATTGTATTGGTTTTGCCATATATCAACATGAATCCGCCACAGGTATACACATATTTTTACACAAATATGTGTTTTCCCTTGAAGATATAGGGCTTCCCTTGTGGCTCAGCTGGTAAAGAATCCGCCTGCAATGTGGGAGACCTGGGTTCGATACCTGGGTTGTGAAGATCCCCTGGAGAAGGGAATGGCTACCCACTCCAGTATTCTGGCCTGGAGAATTCCATGGACTGTAAAGAGTTGGGCACGACTGAGTAACTTTCACTTTCACTTTTCATGTGTTTTCAATTTTGATATTTATCATAATATTCCTAGGAGAGGCAGGGAGATACTGTAGAAAGCAATCCAGGCTCTGACTCCCATTTCTGTAACTTTCTAGCCTTAGGTTTCCCACATGCAAAATAAGAATGATAATGCTAATACAGCTAGCACATGTGGTTTGAGTTTAGTAAATAATGACTATTGTTAATTAATTAAGTCAATAAATATTATTTCATGTCAATTATATGCTAGCTGATTTGACAGTTCATCAGTAATATTCTCATTTTACTGGGAAGAAAAATAGACACCAGAAATCAAATATATGATTTTGAAACTGGAAAAACACTATCAATCTCTAGCTAGTTAAATGTCAGTTGAACATTTGTTCATAAAGAAGAAGATAGGGCAGACCCAGAGATAGGCAAATAATTTCAATTTTCCAAAAGCTACAGTGATTCAACTATTGCATTAGTTGCTAACTGATAACATTATTATTTTATTTTAGGGGTTGGTGAAATAGAGTACCTGCCAAGTTTTTTTTTTTTTTTTTTTGATAGAGTTTTCCCACAGGTACAATACATACAGGCGAAGCTGCAGCCTTCAGAAAAATCATGTGATGTAAAGCCTGACTGATAAATAATAGTTTACATTTCTCTGATTCCATTCTGTTGTTATGCTGAAGGTAAAGGAAAAAAGATTACCACATCTGATTATAAGCTTCTTTTAGATATAATCTAAAGAATAGTAGGTGACTCAGTTAACTTTAGCTGTGTCTATTTGAGTATAGGCAATATTTTTTCTTTCATATTTTAAACTAATTTCATATAGAAGATCGATAGGCTATAGACTGGAAAGCAGTTTTCATGGAAGGTTACTTTGATGACTAAGTAAGTTTTAGTTTTTAAGGACATGATATTGTGGAACTGTGGAACAAACAGTTTCCAGCACAAACTGTGGAAAATTCTTCAATAGATTGGAATACCAGACCACCTTACCTGCTTCTTGAGAAATCTGTATGCAGGTCTAGAAGCAACAGTTAGAACTGGACATGGAACAACAGGCAGGTTCAAAATTGGGAAAGGAGTACATCAAGGCTGTATATTGTCACCCTGCTTATTTAACTTATATACAGAGTACATAATGAGAAATGCTGGACTGGATGAAGGACAAGCTGGAATCAAGATTGCTGGGAGAAATATCTATAACCTCAGATATGCAAATGACACCACCCTTATGGCAGAAAGTGAAGAAGAACTAAAGAGCCTCTTGATGAATGTGAAAGAGGAGAGTGAAAATCTGGCTTTAAACTCAATATTCAAAAGACAAAGATCATGGTATCCGATCCATCACTTCATGGCAAATAGATGGGGAAACAATGGAAACTGAGAGAATTTATTTTGGGGGACTCCAAAATCACTGCAGATGGTGACTGCAGCCAGTGATGAAATGAAAAGATTCTCGCTCCTTGGAAGAAAAGCTATGACCAACCTAGACAGCATGTTAAAAAGTAGAGACATTACTTTGCCAACAGAGGTCCATGTAGTCAAAGCTACAGTTTTTCAGTAGTTGTGTATGGATGTGAGAGTTGGAGTATAAATAAAGCTGAACTCTGAAGAACTGATGCTTTTGAATTGTGGTGTTGAAGAAGACTCTTGAGAATTCCTTTGACTGCAAGGAAATCCAACCAGTCAATCCTAAAGGAAATCAATCTTGAATATTCTTTGGAAGGACTGATACTGAATCGCCAATACTTTGGCCACCTGATGTGAAAAACTGACTTATTTGAAAAGACCCTGATGCTGGAAAAGATTGAAGGCGGGAGGACAAGGAGACAACAGAGGATAAGATGGTTTGATGGCATAACCAACTCTATGGACATGAATTTGAGCAAGCTTCGGGTATTGGTGATGGACAGGGAAGCCTGGCGTGCTACAGTCCATGGGTTCAGAAAGAGTAGGACATGACTGAGCTACTTAACCAAACTGAACTGACTGTGGAACTGAAAGTGTGGAAAACATTGTAATAAAAGCATCTCTACAGTCCTAGAGAAGTGAAGGGAGAGGTGGTCAGTGGTTAAATAACTAAGTAAATAATGCCCCAGAGGGCAAAGGGGAGACCAGTGAGAGAGTTTCTGCTTATTGAAATGGGCTACTCAACAACATCTGCATTTCACAATAGTTAATGGCATCCTAAGAAAATATTAATTTCCAACTTGGCTGTCCTTTTAATTTTCATTTAGAGTTGATACATACTCTGGGAAGAAGAGGGAAAGTGAAATTAATAAATTAGAGAACTTCAGATACCCTAATGATTACTGATGTAAATCTACAGGTTCATCATATCATATGTGTTTAATAAATACTTATTTTATATTTTTCTAATTAAGAAAGAATTTCTGCCATCTTGTATTTCAGGTTCACAGGTTGACTAAATCATACTGAGACAGCTCATGTACACTTAAAAGAAAGAGTGTCAAATAGAATGGGAGAAATTCCCTTTTAACACATTTTAAATGTTAGGTTAAAAATTGACTTGGGAGGGTGGTCCCAATATGGTGGAGGAATAGGACAGGGAGACCACTGTACCCCACAAATTCATCAAAAGGTTACTTGGATGCTGAGCAACTTCCACAAAACAACGTCTGCCCAGAAAGGCAGCCCATTCTCTTCAAAAGGAAGTAGGACCAAATAGAAAAGACAAAAAGAGTGACAAAAGAGTTAGGGATGGAGACCCATCCTGGGGAGGGAGTCATGAAGGAGCAGTTTCCAAACAGCAGGAAACCCTCGCACTGGCAGATCTGTGGGGAGTTTTGGAATTCAAAGAGCAACATAACTGGGTGGAAAAAGAAAAAAAAAAACCCCACAAAATAGGTGCCTAACCACAACTCCCAGCAGAGAAGTAGCCCAGATGCTTGCATCAGCCACTGGAGGCTGGACAGGGAGCAAAGGCTGCATGCTTAGGGTAAGGACAAGGCCTGAATGCCCTGAGGAGAATCTGAGGGAGCTAACGTGAGACAGCAGCCCAAACCATGGGATAGCCAGAGAGAGAGAGAGAGAGAGAGAGAGAGAGAACTTTCCTGTGAAATGCTCTAACTTAATGCACAGCCTGGCCCACTCACAGAGCAAAGGATTGAGTGATCACCAAAGGAGAGCTAGCCAGTTGCATACAATCCCTTCCCCGCCAGAGGCAGAGAGGCAGGCAGGCGACAGCCAGAGCCAGAAGGCAAGGAGCTACTCCAATCTCGGCCTCAGAGACCAGCATCCTCCACCAAACTTTGAGCAGGCCCCCAGCTGCTAACCACGTCTTCCTGGGATCCCGGATGGTTGACATCTGCCAGGAGTGTCATGGCCTGAGATAAGCTTCCCAGAGGAGACACATGGCACACCCGAGACCAGAGAGGTGATTAAGATGCATGGCCCAACTGGGACAGTGTGCTCTTCAAGCACCTGATCGCCTGAGCTGCTCAGACCTGGGAAGGGCACAAAACGCATGCCCAACAGAGTTTGTGCCCTTGTGGAGTACCTGAGAACCTGAACCCAAGTGGCTTAGACCCGAGAAGTACCCTCTCCCTCTCCCACAGAGTCCATAAGACTGTTCTATACATCAGTGTCTCTTTTGCTGTCTCATACACAGGGTTATTGTTACCATCTTTCTAAATTTTTTAAATTTTAAGTTCTTTAATTTTGTTTTATAGCCTACTATTACCTTGCCAAAAAAGACCCTATTTTTAAAGCAAATTTCATATGCATATTTTAAAATAATTTTTCTAATTGATTTTGCTTTGAATTTTTAACATTGTATGTTTGAGAGTCTAACTTCTACTCTAGATTTTTAATCTTTGTTTTTTTGGTATTTGTTACCAATTTTGTACCTTTAAGAATCTAATCTTCAGTATCCATGTTTACTTCAGTTCAGTTCAGGTGCTCAGTCGTATCTGACTCTTTGTGACCCCATGAACTGCAGCACTCCAGGCCTCCCTATCCATCACCAACTGCTGGAGTCTACCCAAACCCATGTCCATTGAATTGGTAATGCCATCCAACCATCTCATCCTGTCACCCCCTTCTCCTGCCCTCAATCTTCCCCAGCATCAGGGTCTTCTCAAATGAGTCAGCTCTTTGCATCAGGTGGCCAAAGTATTGGAGTTTCAGGTTCAACATCTGTCCTTCCAGTGAATACCCAGGACTGATCTTTAGGATGGACTGGTTGGATCTGCTTGAAGTCCAAGGGACTTCCAAGAGTCTTTTCCAACACCACAGTTCAAAAGCATCAATTCTTCGGTGCTCAGCTTTCTTTATAGTCCAACCTCACATCCATACAAGACTACTGGAAAAACCATAACCTTGATTAGACAGACCTTTGTTGACAAAGTAATGTCTCTGCTTTATAATATGCTGTCTAAGTTGGACATAACTTTCATTCCAAGGAGTAGTTCAGTTCAGTTCAGTACAGTTGCTTAGTCGTGTCCGACTCTTTGAGACCCCATGAACGACAGCATGCCAGGCCTCCCTGTCCATCACCAACTTCCGGGGTTCACTCAGACTCATGTCCATTGAGTCAGTGATGCCATCCAGCCATCTCATCCTGTCATCCCCTTCTCCTCCTGCCCCCAATCCCTCCCAGCATCAGGGTCTTTTCCAATGAGTCAACTCTTCACATGAGGTGGCCAAAGTATTGGAGTTTCAGCCTCAGCATCAGTCCTTCCAAAGAACATCCAGGACTGACCTCCTTTAGGATGGACAGGTTGGATCTCCTTGCAGTCCAAGGGACTCGCAAGAGTCTTCTCCAGCACCACAGTTCAAAAGCATCAATTCTTCAGTGCTCAGCTTTCTTCACAGTCCAACTCTCACATTCATACATGACCACGGGAAAAACCATAGCCTTGACTAGAAGGAATAAGCATCTTTTAATTTCATGGCTGCAATCACCATCTACAGTGATTTTGGAGCCACCCAAAAATAAAGTCAGCCACTGTTTCCCCATCTATTTGCCATGAACTGATGGCACCGGATGCCATGATCTTAGTTTTCTGAATGCTGAGCTTTAAGCCAATTTTTCACTCTCCTCTTTCATGTTTACTTAGGGTTGTGATTACTGGCTTGATTGCTTTCTCCCCTTTTGACTCTCCCTTTTATCCCCCAGGTCACCTTTATCTCCTCCCTCCCCCTTCTCGTCTCTACTTAACTCTTTGAAACTCTCTGGGTATTCCTGGCTGTGGAGAACACTTAAGGAACTGATTACCTAGATTGGTCTCTCCCATTTTGACTCCCCCTCTTCTCCTCCTGGTCACGTCTATCTCCCTCCTCCCTCTTCTCTTCTCCATGTAACTCTGTGAATTTCTCTGGGTGGGCCAGAGTCTGGAGAGTCTTTTCACCATTAACCTATATGTTTTATCATCTGTGCTGTATGGATGGAGAAGACTTGATGCTACTGTAAGAATAAGACTGAAAGCCAGAGCAGGAGGCTTAAATCCAAAACTTGAGAACACCAGAGAACTCCTGATTCCAGGGAACATTAATAGACAAAAGCTCATAAAAGCCTCTGTATCTACACTGAAATCAAGCACCACCCAAGAGCCAACAACTTCCAGAGCAAGATTTACCTGCTTATTCTTCAACAATGCAGGGAAACAGCCCTGAGCATTAAAATATAGGTTGCTCAAAGACATGCCAAAACCATAGACTCCCCAAAACTCACTACTGGACAGTTCATTGCACTCCAGAGAGAAGAGATCCAGCTCCACCCACCAGAACACAGACACAAACTCCCCTAAGCAGGAAACAAGCCACTAGTCCAACCCCACCCCCAGGGAGCAGGCTCCACAATAAACAGGGACCACAAAATTCCAGCACACAGAAAGGCCACCCCTAAAACAGCAATCTAAACAAAAAGAAAAGACAGGAAATACTCAGCAGCTAAAGGAACATGATAAATACCCACCAAACCAAACAAAAAAGGAGGAGATAGGGAGTCTGTCTGAAAAATAATTCAGAATAATGATAGTAAAGATGCTCCAAAATCTTGAAAACGAAATAAATAGACCAGAGACAAGGATTGAGAAGATGTAAGAAATGTTTAACAAGGACCTAGAAGAAATAAAAAAGAGTCAATCAATAACGAATAATGCAGTAACTGAGATCAAAAGCACTCTGGAGGGAAGCAACAGTAGAATAACTGAGGCAGAAGATAGGATAAGTGAGGTGGAAGATAGAATGGTGGAAATAAATGAAGCAAGAAGAAAAAAGAAATAAAAGAAATGAGGACAACTTCAGAGATGTCTGGGACAATGTTAAATGCCCCAACATTTGAATCATAGGAGCCCCAGAAGAAGAAGAAAAAAAGAAAGGGCATGAGAAAATACTTGAGGAGATAATAGTTGAAAACTTTCCTAAAATGGGGAAGGAAATAGCCACCTAAGTCCAAGAAACCCAGAGAGTCCCAAATAGTATAAACCTAAGGCAAAACACCCCAAGACACATATTAATCAAATTAATGAAGATCAAACACAAGAACAAATATTAAAAGCAGCAAGGGAAAAGCAACAAATTAAGCACATGGGATCCCCATAAGGATAACAGCTGTTCTTTCAATAGAAACTCTTCAGGCCAGAGAGGAACGGCAGGACATACTTAAAATGATGAAAGAGAAAAACCTACAACCCAGATTACTGTACCCAGCAAGGATCTCATTCAAGTATGAAGAGGAAAGCAAAAGCTTTACAGACAAGCAAAAGCTGAGAGAATTCAGCACCACCAAACCAGCTCTTCAACAAACGCTAACGGATCTGCTCGAGACAGGAAACACAGAAAAAGTTTTTAAACTCGAACCCAAAACAACAAAGTAAATGGCAATGGGATCATACTTATCAATAATTACCTTAAATGTAAATGGGTTGAATACCCCAACCAAAAAAACAAAGACTGGCTGAACAGACACAAAAACAAGACCTCTATATATGCTGTCTACAAGAGACCCACCTTAAATCAAGGGACACATACAGACTGAAAGTGAAGGGCTGGAAAAGATATTTCATGCAAATGGAGACCAAAAGAAAGCAAAAGTAACAATACTCATATCAGATAAAATACTCTTTGAAATAAAGATAGTGATAAGAGACAAAGAAGGACACTATAAAATAATCAAAGGATCAATCCAAGAAGACATAGCAATTATAACATATATGCACCCAACATAGGAGCATCTCATTGCATAAGGCAAATGCTAACAGGTATGAAAGGGTAAATTAAGAGCAACACAATAATAGTGGGACACTTTAATACCCCACTCACAGCTATGGATAGATCAAACAAACAGAAAATTAGCAAGGAAACACAAACTTTAAATGATGCAATGGACCAGTTAGCCCTAATTGATATCTATAGAATATTTCAACCCAAAACAATGAATTTCACCTTTTTCTCAAGTGCACATGGAACATTCTTCAGGATAAATCACATCCTGTTCCATTAATCTGGTCTTGGTAAATTCAAAAAACTTGAAATCATTTCAAGCATCTCCTGCAATGTGGGAGACCCCAGTTCGATTTCTGGGTTGGGAAGACCCCCTGGAGAAGGGAAAGGCTACCTACCCCAGTACTCTGTCCTGGAGAATTCCAAGGACTGTATAGTCCATGGAAACGCAAAGAGTCGGACATGACTGAGCGACTTTAAATGTAAAATGTAATGCAAGCATTTTTTTCTGATCATAGTGTGGTAAGATTAGATGTCAATTACAGGAAGAAAACTATTAAAATATAAACATATGGAGGCTAAACAACCTGCTTCTGAATAACCAACAAATCACAGAAAAAATTAAAAGAGAGATCAAAATATGCCACAAATGAAAATGAAAACATGACTACCCAAAATCTATAGGTTTCATTAAAAGCAGTACTAAAGGGAAGGCTCATAGCAATACAAGCTTACCTCAAGAAACAAGAGCAAAATCAAATAAATAACCTAACTTTACACCTAAAGCAACTAGAAAAAGAAGAAATGAAGAACCTGAGGGTTAGTAGAAGGAAAGAAATCATGAAAGTTAGGGCAGAAATAAATGAAAAAGAAACAGAGGAGACTCTATCAAAAATCAACAAACTAAAAGCTGGTTCTTAGAGAAGATAAATAAAATAGACAAACCATTAGCCAGACTCATTAAGAAAAAAAAGGGAGAAGAATCAAATCAACAAATTTAGAAATGAAGAAATTAAGGAAACAATTCCATTCACCACTGTGATGAAAAGAATAAAATACTTAGGAATAAATCTACCTAAAGAAACAAAAGACCTATACATAGAAAACTGTAAAATACTGATGAAAGAAATCAAAGAGGACACAAATAGATGGAGAAATATATCATATTCATGGATCGGAAGAATCAATATAGTGAAAATAAATATAATACCCAAAGCAATCTACAGATTCAATACAATCCCTGTCAAGCTACCAACAGTCTCTTTCAGAGAACTAGAAGAAATACTTTCACAATTTATATGGAAATAGAAAAAAATCTCAAATAACCAAAGCAAACTTGAGAAAGAAGAATGAAACTGGAGGAATCAACCTTCCTGACTTCAGACTATACTACAAAGTCATCAAGACACTATGGTACTGGCATAAAGACAGAAATATAGATCAATGCAACAAAATAGAAAGCCCAGAGATAAACCCACACACCTATGCACACCTTATCTTTGACAAAGGAGGCAAAAATATACAATGGAGAAAAGACAGTCTCTCTAACAAGTGGTGTTGGGAAAACTGGTCAACCACCTATAAAAGAATGAAACTAGTTTGCATTCCCACCAACAGTGTAAGAGAGTTCCCTTTTCTCCGCACCCTCTCCAGCATTTATTGCTTGTAGTCTTTTGGATCGCAGCCATTCTGACTGGCGTGAAATTGTACCTCATTGTGGTTTTGATTTGCATTTCTCTGATAATGAGTGATGTTGAGCATCTTTTCATGTGTTTGTTAGCCATCTGTATGTCTTCTTTGGAGAAATGTCTATTTAGTTCTTTGGCCCATTTGAATCAGTTCTAATGAGATGGATGAAACTGGAACCTATTATACAGAGTGAAGTAAGCCAGAAAGAAAAACACCAATACAGTATACTAACACATATATATGGAATTTAGAAAGATGGTAACAATAACCCTGTGTACGAGACAGCAAAAGAGACACTGATGTATAGATCAGTCTTATGGACTCTGTGGGAGAGGGAGAAGGTGGGGAGATTTGGGAGAATAGCATTGAAACATGTATAATATCATGTATGAAACGAGTCGCCAGTCCAGGTTCGATGCACGATACTGGATGCTTGGGGCTGGTGCACTGGGATGAGGGAGGGCATGGGGAGGGAGGAGGGAGGAGGGTTCAGGATGGGGAACACAGGTATACCTGTGGTGGATTCATTTCGATATTTGGCAAAACTAATACAATATTGTAAAGTTAAAAAAAAAAAAGAATGAAACTAGAACACTTTCTAACACCATAGACAAAAATAAAATGGATTAAAGATCTAAACATAAGACCAGAAACTATAAAACTCCTAGAGGAAAACGTAGGCAAAACACACTTTGACATAACTCAGGGTAATGGAAATAAAAGCAAAAATAAACAATTGGGACCTAAATAAACTTAAAAAACTTAAAAGCTTTTGCACAACGAAGGAAACTATAAGCAAGGTGAAAAGACAGCCTTCAGAATTGGAGAAAATAATAGCAAAAGAAACAACTGATAAAGAATTAATCTCAAAAATATACAAGCAGCTCAATATCAGAAAACAAATAAAAAAATGTGCCAAATAACTAAACAGACATTTATCCAAAGAAGACATACTGATGATTAACAAACACATGGAAAGATGCTCAACATCACACATTATCAGTTCGGTTCAGTTGCTCAGTCATGTCCGACTCTTTGCTACCCCAAGCAGCATGCCAGGCTTTCTGTTCATCACCAACTCCCGGAGTTTACTCAAACTCATGTCTATTGAGTCAGTGATGCCATCCAACCACCTCATCCTCTGTCATCCCCTTCTCCTCCCACCTTCAATCTTTCCAAGCATCAGGGTCTTTTCAAATGAGTCAGCTCTTTGAATCAGGTGGCCAAATATTGAAGTTTCAGCTTCAACATTAGTCCTAACAATGAATATCCAGGACTGATTTCCTTTAGGATGGACTGGTTGGATCTCCTTGCAGTCCAAGGAACTCTCAAGAGTCTTCTCCAACATCAGAGTTCAAAAGCATCAATTTTTAAGTGCTCAACTTTCTTTATAGTCCAACTCTCTCATCCACAGGTGACTACTGGAAAAACCATAACCTTGATTAGATGGACCTTTGTTGGCAAAGTAACATCTCTGTTTTATAATATGCTCTCTACTTTGGTCATAACTTTTCTCCCAAGGAGTAAGCATTTTTTAATTTCATGGCTGCAGTCACCATCTGCAGTGATTTTGGAGCCCCCCAAATAAAGTCTGCCACTGTTTCCACTGTTTCTCCATTATTTTCCATGAAGTGATGGGACCGGATGCCATGATCTTTGTTTTCTGAGCTTTGAGCTTTAAGCCAACTTTTTCACTCTCCTCTTCTACTTTCATCAAGAGGTTCTTTAGTTCTTCTTCACTTTCTGCCATAAGAGTGGCCATAAAAACCACAATGAGGTACCATCTCACACTAGTCAGAATGGCTGCCACGAAACATCTGCAAATAATAAATGCTGGACAGGGTGAGGAGAAAAGGGAACCCTCTTACACTGTTGGTGGGAATGCAAACTAGTACAGCCACTATGGAGAACAGTGTGGAGATTCCTCAAAAAAACTGGAAATAGAGCTTCCATACAACCCAGAAATCCCACTGCTGGGCATACACACTGAAGAAACCAGAATTGCAAGAGACATGTGTACCCCAGTGTTCATCGCAGTACTGTTTACAATAGCTAGGACATGGAAGCAATCTAGATGTTCATTGGCAGATGAATTGATAAGAAAATTGTGGTACATACACACAATGGAATATTACTAGCTATTAAAAAATGCATTTGAATCAGTTCTAATGAGGTGGATGAAAACTGGAGCCTATCATACAGAGTGAAGTAAGTCAGAAAGAAAAACACCAATACAGTATATTGATGCATATTTATGGAATTTAGAAAGATGGTAACGATGACCCTATATGCAAGACAGCAAAAGAGACACAGATACAGAGAACCAACTTTTTGACTCTGTGGTCACCCACAGGTGAGGGTGAGATTATTTGAGAGAATGGCATTGAAACATGTGTATTACCATATGTGAAATAGATCACCAGTCCAAGCTTGATGCAGGAAACAGGGCTCTCAGGGATGATGCACTGGGACAACCCTGAGGGATGGGATATGGAGGGAGGTTGGAGTGGGGTTCGAGATGGGGAACACATGTACACCCATGGCTGATTTATGTGAATGTATGGCAAAAACCACTACAATATTGTAAAGTAACTAACCTCCAGTTAAAATACATAAACTAAAAATTGGCTTAAAGTATGAAGTTTTGATGATCAAATAATAGACAGATGGTGGAGTCAGATGTACTTAATGTAAAGAAGTTGAAAAATATGGGAAGCACAAAGAAAAAAAATAATGTCTTCAAATTCATGGACTCTAACTGGGGTCACTGCACTTGAGCATCAACAAGCTAGACTTAAAGTTTTGAAAATAGAATTTTAGTTTTTATTCTTGCTAACCAGATACCTAAATGTGTATGTCACTTTCCTCTCTGCGTGTTAGTTTTCTTACATTTTTATTGGAATATAATTGCTTTACAATGTGTGTTAGTTTCTGCTGTACAATGAAGTGAATCAGCCATATCACCCATCTAAGTCTTTCACAGACACTGAGCTCAGCTTTCTGTGCCTTATAGCAGCTTCCCAGTCGCCATCTATCTTATAGAAGTTAGCATATATATATATGGATTCTGCGGTGGCTCAGTTGTAAACAGTCCACCTACAATGCAGGAAATGTGGGTTTGGTTTCTGGGTCAGAAAGATCTCCTTGAGAAAGAAATGACAGTCCACTCTAGTATTCTTCCTGGGAAATCCCATGGCCAGGCGAACCTGGTGGGCTACAATCCAGGGAGTTGCAAAGAGTTGGACACGACTTAGTGCCTAAACAGTAACAAGTGTATATATGTAAATCCCAACCTCCCAATTTGTCCCTCCAACCCTTTCCTCCCCTCCTGTGTCCATATGTCTGTTTTCTATGTCTGTGTCTCTATTCCTACCCTGTACCATTTTTCTAGATTCCATATATATGCCTTAATATACAATGCTTGTTTTTCTCTTTCTGATACTTCACTCTGTATGACAGACTCTAGGTACATCTATGTCTCTACAAAAGGCCTATTTTTCCTTTAGTGGCTGAGTAATATTCCATTGTGTATATGTACAACACCTTCTTTATCCATTCATCTGCCATTGGACATTTAGATTGTTTCCATATCTTGACTATTGTACATAGTGTTGCAATGAACACTTAGATACATGAGTCCTTTTGAATTATGGATTTCTCAGGATATATGCTGAACAGTATGATAGCTAGGTCACGTGGTAGTTTTATGTTTAAATTTTAAGGAAACTTCATTCTGTTCTCCTCAGTGGTTGTATCAATTTAGATTCTCACCAACAATGCCTGAGGTTCCCTTTTCTGCACACTTTCCCCAGTGTTTATTGTTTGTAGATTATTTGAGGGTTTCCTTGGTGGCTCAGACGGTAAAGAATCTGCCTGCAATGCAGGAGACCTGGGTTTGATCCCCGAGTCAAGGAGATACCCTGGAGAAGGGAATGGCAACCCACTCCAATGTTCTTGTCTGGAGAATCCCATGGACAGAGGAGCCTGGTGGAGATTTTTTGATGATGGCCATTCTGGTTGATGTGAGGTGATACTTCATTGTAATTTTGATTTGCATTTCTCTAATAATTAAAGATGCTGAACATCTTTTTCAAATGTTTGTAGGCCATCTGTATGCCTTCTATGGAGAGATGTACATTTATGTCTTCTGCCCATTTTTTGATTGGATTGCTTTTTTTGATATTGAGTTGTATATTGTTGCTTTTCAGTTGCTAAGTCATGTCTGACACTTTGCAACCTCATGGAAGGTAGCACACTAGGTTACTCTGACCTTCTCTATCGTCCAGAGTTTGCTAAATTCATATCCATTGAGTTGGTGATGTTAACTAACCATCTTATCCTCTGCTGCCCCCTTCTATTACCATTAATCTTTCCCAGAATTATAGTCTTTTAGAGTGAGTTGGCTGGCCAAAATATTGGAGCTTCAGCTTCAGTATCACTCCTTCCAATGAATATTCAGGGTTGATTTTCTTTAAGATTGAATGATTTGATCTCCTTACTGTCTAATGGACCCTCAAGAGTCTTCTCAATTCAGTTCAGTCTCTCAGTCATGAGCGACCCCATGAACTGCAGCATGACAGGCTTCCCTATCCATCACCAACTCCTGGAGCTTGCTCAAACTCACGTCCATTGAGTCAGTGATGCCATCCAGCCATCTCATCCTCTGTCATCCCCTTCTCCTCCTGCCCCCAATCCCTCCCAGCATCAGAGTCTTTTCCAATGAGTCAACTCTTTGCATGAGGTGGCCAAAGTACTAGAGTTTCAGCTTTAGCATCATTCCCTCCAAAGAAATCCCAGGGCTTATCTCCTTCAGAATGGACTGGTTGGATCTCCTTGCAGTCCAAGGGACTCTCAAGAGTCTTCTCCAACACCACAGTTCAAAAGCATCAATTCTTCGGTGCTCAGCCTTCTTCACAGTCCAACTCTCACATCCATACATGACCACAGGAAAAAGCATAGCCTTGACTAGATGGACCTTTGTTGGCAAAGTAATGTCTCTGCTTTTGAATATGCTATCCAGGTTGGTCATAAGTTTCCTTCCAATGAGTAAGCGTCTTTTAATTTCATGGCTGAAGTCACCATCTTCAGTGATTTTGGAGCTCCCCAAAATAAAGTCTGACACTGTTTCCACTGTTTCCCCATCTATTTCCCATGAAGTGATAGGACCGGATACCATGATCTTCGTTTTCTGAACTTTGAGCCTTATAGCAGGCTTTTTCACTCTCCACTTTCACCTTCATCAAGAGGCCTTTTAGCTCCTCTTCACTTTCTGCCATAAGGGTGATGTTATCTGCATACCTGAGGTTATTGATATTTCTCCCGGCAATCTTGATTCCAGCTTGTGTTTCTTCCAGTCCAGTGTTTCTCATGATGTACATCTACTCTGCATAGAAGTTAAATAAGCAGGGTGATAATATACACCCTTGACGTACTCCTTTTCCTATTTGGAACCAGTCTATCGCTACATGTCCAGTTCTAAGTGTTGTTTCCTGATCTGCATATAGGTTTCTCAAGAGGTAGGTCAGGTGGTCTGGTATTCCCATCTCTTTCAGAATTTTCCACAGTTTATTGTGATCCACACAGTCAAAGGCTTTGGCATAGTCAATAAAGCAGAAATAGATGTTTTTTGGAACTCTCTTGCTTTTTCCATGATCCAGCGTATGTTGGCAATTTGATCTCTGGTTCCTCTGCCTTTTCTAAAACCAGCTTGAACATCAGGAAGTTCATGGTTCACGTATTGTTGAAGCTGGGCTTGGAGAGTTTTGAGCATTACTTTACTAGCATGTGAGATGAGTGCAATTGTGCAGTAGTTTGAGCATTCTTTGGCATTGCCTTTCTTTGGGATTGGAATGAAAACTGACCTTTTCCAGTCCTGTGGCCACTGCTGAGTTTTCCAAATTTGCTGGCATATTGAGTGCAGCACTTTCACAGCATCATCTTTCAGGATTTGAAATAGCTCAACTGGAATTCCATCACCTCCACTAGCTTTATTCATAGTGATGCTTTCTAAGGCCCACTTGACTTCACATTCCAGGATGTCTGGCTCTAGATGAGTGATCACACCATTGTGATTATCTGGGTCGTGAAGATCTTTTTTGTACAGTTCTTCTGTGTATTCTTGCCACCTCCACTTAATATCTTCTGCTTCTGTTAGGTCCATATCATTTTTGTCCTTTATCGAGCCCATCTTTGCATGAAATGTTCCCTTGGTATCTTTAACTTTCTTGAAGAGATCTCTAGTCTTTCCTATTCTGTTGTTTTCCTCTATTTCTTTGAATTGATCGCTGAGGAAGGCTTTCTTATCTCTTCTTGCTATTCTTTGGAACTCTGCATTCATATTCTTACATCTTTCCTTTTCTCCTTTGCTTTTGTCTTCTCTTCTTTTCACAGCTATTTGTAAGGCCTCCCCAGACAGCCATTTTGCTTTTTTTGCATTTCTTTTCCATGGAGATGGTCTTAATCCCTGTCTCCTGTACAGTGTCACGAACCTCCTCCCATCGTTCATCAGGCATTCTATCTATCAGATCTAGGCCCTTAAATCTATTTCTCACTTCCCCTGTATAATCATAAGGGATTTGATTTAGGTCATACCTGAATGGTCTAGTGGTTTTCCCTACTTTCTTCAATTTAAGTCTGAATTTGCCAATAAGGAGTTCATGATCTGAGCCATAGTCAGCTCCTGGTCTTGTTTTTGTGGACTGTATAGAGCTTCTCCATCTTTGGCTGCAAAGAATATAATCAATCTGATTTCAGTGTTGACCATCTGGTGATGTCCATGTGTAGAGTCTTCTCTTGTGTTGTTGGAAGAGGGTGTTTGCTATGACCAGTGCATTGTCTTGGTAAAACTCTATTAGTCTTTGCCCTGCTTCATTCTGTATTCCAAGGCCAAGTTTGCCTGTTACTCCAGGTGTTTCTTGACTTCCTACTTTTGCATTCCAGTCCCCTATAATGAAAAGGACATCTTTTTTGGGTGTTAGTTCTAAAAGGTCTTGGAGGTCTTCATAGAACCGTTCAACTTCAGCTTCTTCAGCGTTACTGGTTGGGGCATAGACTTGGATTACAGTGGTATTGAATGTTTTGCCATGGAAACGAACAGAGATCATTCTGTCATTTCTGAGATCGCATCCAAGTACTGCATTTCGAACTATTTTGTTGACCACGATGGCTACTCCATTTCTTCTGAGGGATTCCTGCCCGCAGTAGTAGATATAATGGTCATCTGAGTTAAATTCACCCATTCCAGTCCATTTGAGTTCGCTGATTCCTAGAATGTCTACATTCACTCTTGCCATTTCTTGTTTGACCACTTCCAATTTGCCTTGATTAACGGACCTGGCATTCAAGGTTCCTATGCAATATTGCTCTTTACAGCATCGGACCTTGCTTCTATCACCAGTCACATCCACAGCTGGGTATTCTTTTTGCTTTGGCTTCATCCCTTCATTCTTTCTGGAGTTATTTCTCCACTGATCTCCAGTAGCGTATTGGGCACCTACTGACCTGGGGAGTTCCTCTTTCAGTATCCTATCATTTTGCCTTTTCATACTGTTCATGGGGTTATCAAGGCAAGAATACTGAAGTGGTTTGCCATTCCCTTCTCCAGTGGACCATATTCTGTCTGATCTCTCCACCATGACCCGCCTGTCTTGGGTTGCCCCAGGGGCATGGCTTAGTTTCATTGAGTTAGACAAGGCTGTGGTCCTAGTGTGATTAGGTTGACTAGTTTTCTGTGAGTATGGTTTCAGTGTGTTTGCCCTCTGATGCCCTCTTGCAACACCTACCATCTTACTTGGGTTTCTCTTACCTTGGGCGTGGTATCTCTTCACGGTTGCTCCAGCAAAGCACAGCCACTGCTCCTTACCTTGTACAAGGGGTATCTCCTCACCGCCACCCTTCCTGACCTTCAACGTGGGATAGCTTCTCTAGTCCCTCCTGCACCCGTGCAGCCACCACTCCTTGGACATGGGGTTGGTCCACCCGTCCACCGCCCCTGGCCTCGGGCTTGGAGTTGGTCCTCCTGGCCTCTGCCCCTGGCCTTGGGCATTGGGTAGCTCCTCTCAGCCACCACCCCTGACCTCAGATGCGGGGTAGCTCTTCTCGGCCATTCCTGCACCATCGCAGCCTGGCACTCTCGGCCGCTGCCCCTGACCTCGGATGTGGGGTAATAAATCACAGCAGGATCCTCTATGACCCACCTCCCAGAATATCGGAAATAAAAACAAAAATAAACAAATGGGACCTAATTAAACTTAAAAGCTTCTGCACAAAAAAGGAAACTATAAGCAAGGTGAAAAGATAGCCTTCAGAATGGGAGAAAATATTAGCAAATGAAGCAACTGACAAACAACTAATCTCAAAAATATACAAGCAACTCCTGCAGCTCAACTCCAGAAAAATAAACGACCCAATCAAAAAATGGGCCAAAGAACTAAATAGACATTTCTCCAAAAAAGACATACAGATGGCTAACAAACACATGAAAAGATGCTCAACATCACTCATTATCAGAGAAATGCAAAACAAAACCACAATGAGGTACCATTTCACCCCAGTCAGAATGGCTGCAATCCAAAAATCTACAAGCAATAAATGCTGGAGAGGGTGTGGAGAAAAGGGAACCCTCTCACACTGTTGGTGGGAATGCAAACTAGTACAGCCACTATGGAGAACAGTGTAGCGATTCCTTAAAAAACTGTAAATAGAACTGCCTTATGATCCAGCAATCCCACTGCTGGGCATACACACCGAGGAAACCAGAATTGAAAGAGACACATGTCCCCCAATGTTCATCGCAGCACTGTTTATAATAGCCATGACATGGAAGCAACCTAGATGTCCATCAGCAGGTGAATGGATAAGAAAGCTGTGGTACATATACACAATGGAGTATTACTCAGCCATTAAAAAGAATACATTTGAATCAGTTCTAATGAGGTGGATGAAACTGGAGCCTATTATACAGAGTGAAGTAAGCGAGAAAGAAAATCACCAATACAGTATACTAATGCATATATATGGAATTTAAAAAGGCAGTAACGATAACCCCACATGTGAGACGGCAAAAGAGACACAGATGTATAAAACAGTCTTTTGGACTCTGTGGTAGAGGGAGAGGGAGAGGGAGAGGGAGAGGGAGAGGGAGAGGGAGAGGGAGAGGGAGAGGGAGAGGGAGAGGGAGAGGGAGAGGGTGGGATGATTTGGGAGAATGACATTGAAACATGTATAATATCATATATGAAACGAATCGCCAGTCCAGGTTTGATGCATGATACTGGATGCTTGGGGCTGGTGTACTGGGACAACCCAGAGGGATGGTACGGGGAGGGAGGAGGGAGGAGGGTTCAGGATGGGGAACACGTATATACCTGTGGTGGATTCATGTTGATGTATGGCAAAACCAATACAATATTGTAAAGTAATTAACCTCCAACTAAAATAAATAAATTTATATTAAAAAAAAAAAGTGAAAGAGGAGAGAGAAAAAGTTGGCTTAAAGTTCAACATTCAGAAAACTAAGATCATGGCATTTGGTCCCACTGCTTCATGTCAAATAGATGGGGAAACAGTGGAAACAGTGAGAAACTTTATTTTTTTGGGCTCCAAAGTCACTGCAGATGGTGATTGCAGTCATGAAATTAAAGACGCTTACTCCTTGGAAGGAAAGTTATGACCAACCCAAACAGCATATTAAAAAGCAGAGACATTATTTTTCCAACAAAGGTCTGTCTAGTCAAGGCTATGGTTTTTCCAGTAGTCATGTATGGATGTGAGAGTTGGACTATAAAGAAAGCTGAGCACCAAAGAAGTGATGGTTTTGAACTGTGGTATTGGAGAAGACTCTTGAGCGTCCCTTGGACTGCAAGGAGATCCAACCAGTCCATCCTAAAGAAAACCAGCCCTGAATATTCATTGGAAGGACTGATGCTGAAGCTGAAACTCCAATACTTTGGCCACCTGATGTGAAGAACTGACTTGTTTGAAAAGACCCTGATGCTGGGAAAGATTGAAGGTAGGAGGAGAAAGGGACGACATAGGACGAGATTGTTGGGTGGCATCACCGACTCAATGAGCATGAGTTCGAATGAACTCCGGCAGCTGGTGACTGATGGCCTGGCGTGCTGCATGCAGTCCACAGGGGTCACAAAAAGTCGTACACGACTGAGCGACTGAACTGAACTGATAATATAAATATTTTTTCATTTGATAATGTGTCATAAGTCCCTTAAGCTATCCTCATGCTTTCTGCTTTTTCTAATTGAATGAATTGCACTACTGTGTACTCCAGTTAACTGACATTTTCTTCCACTTAGTCAAATTTGCAGTTTAACTCCTAAAGTGAATTTTTTCATTTATTGTATTTCCTCATCTCTGTGACTTCTCTTTGGTACTTTTAAGTATTTTTTGTCTCCTCATTGAAATTCTCATTTTGTTCATTAATTATTCCTGTGACCTCAGTAAGCATCTTTATAATTGTTATTTTGAACTCTCTATTCAGTAAATCACTTATCTTCATTTCATTAAAATTTTCTTCTAGAGATTTATATTGTTCTTTTGTTTGGAAAATATTACTTTTATTTATTTATTTTTTCTTGATCCTCTCTGTTGGTTTCTGCTCACTAGATAAAACAGTCACCTCTCCTAGTCTAGAAAAATTCATCTTATGTAGGAGATGAACCACCTTCTTTTTTCTTAGTGGTCCCAAGTAGTTGAGGATTTGACAATACTTGCCAGTGTCTTAAAGAAGAATATCATAGTCAGCACCTACATGCAGTCCAATTTTAATTCTGACATTTAGGCAGTACCTTATAAGTATGCTGTCAAATTCATTTCAGGGAAAAGACTGGGAAATGAATATTTTTCCTATACCCTCTATGTTGAGTTCTGAAGGGTAGCCCAGTGAGTACTCTCATGTACACGTGTTAAGACCTTTTTTATTGACTGCTGAAGTTCTGTAGAACTTGTGAATGCCAGGTCTGTTGGCTGTCATATTGAGTAATCCTGTTGATGGGAGCAGGAAAAGGTGGAGTAACAGGCATCTGCACAACCTCCTTATACAGACGTGTTGACAACATGGTTTTACACTTGGAACAAGGAGGGATAGGTGACATAAATGCCCATTGACTCCACTGAGCTCTGTGGATGATCACAGTCAAACCCCAGATGCTTGCAGCCAGATCCTTTGAGGAAGAACTCTTAGACAGCAGGCTGTAAAGTAAATCTCCTTCCAGGGAAAACTGGGAGGTAGGAGTTTGCCTGCTCTCTTTGTGCTGAGACCTGCGGTGGTAGGTGCAGTGAGTACTTATGTGGCTATTAAGAATGACTTCTTTGATTTCTATAGACCCGTGGGTCATGTGGATGCATGCTCCATTGTCTTTTGCACCTAGGTTTTTTTGAGGGTTATTTCTTGAATCACAGCCTTAAAATCTGGTGTGCTAAATATGTGCTCCAAATCTTTCTTTCTTCATGTAGAAACAGAGTGGGGGATTCCATCCTGATTTTATCTATGGACTACACTGCGGGTAGTGTTTATGAAAAGAGTGTGTCTCGACCTTTTCAACTTATATCTACGTCAGTATTTTCTCAGTTGCCTGATGTGTAGGAGTCACTCAGCTAGTTTGTGGATTTCCCTCAGAGGCATAGCTCTGTTTGTGTGTCTGTAGGAGGAAGGGAGTTCAGTGATTTCCTGAGTCTCCATCTTAATCCCTCCAACTAAATTGGTCTTTTCTACTTCTTATATTATTGCTGTATCCTATGCTTAGTCCCTCAGCTGTGTCAGACTATTTGCAACCCCATGGATTGTAGCTTGCCAGGATCCTTTGTCTCTGGGGATTCTCCAGACAAGAATACTGGTGTAGGTTGTCATGCTCTCCTCCAGGGGATTTTCCCAACCAAGGAATTGAACCCATGTCTCCTGCATTTCAGACAGATTCTTTACTGTCTGAGTCACCAGGGAAGCCCAAGAATACTGGAATGGGTAGTCTATCCCTTCTCTAAGAGATCTTCCCAACCTGGAAATTGAACTGGTGTCTCCTGCATTGCAGGTGGATTCTTTACAACTGAGTTATCAGGGAAGCTATTATATAATAACTTGAATATGATGTCATCTACTAGGGTTGTTTAGTATAGGCTGTTATACCCATTAGGAGAACTATTAATTCTTTTAATTTTTCACTGGTTTGTCAATGTCAGGAATTTCTTTCTGGCCTGATAATCTATAGCATATTGTCGTCTATTTTCCCTTCTGAATTACACTGTTTGGAAAGAACAGATGTTATTAAAACCCTCTATTTGCTAGAATCTCCTTGTATATTGTCTTTGTGACATGATATGTCATGTAAATAAATGTCTCTCTTTTTCTCATATAGTGATTAATATTAAGATATATTTGCTTTAAGATTTACATTTTTATAAAATATATTAAAGCATCCTGACTACTAAAAACAATGAAAAAAAGTCAAATTTCCCCAGTATTTTCATGATAATATTAAGTAACAAAATTATACTTTATTTAAGAAACACAATACAATAAGACTTTACAGTTTATGGCTTCATTTAATGGCTCAAATCCATAGTGAAACCTAGTTCATTAAAGACTTAAAATTCCTGTCTCAAAGTGTGATGGACTCCTTGCTACATGAAAAGAGTAGATGCATATGTATCCCTTTTGTAGTCTTCAGTTCTTTTCCTGCTTTAAGCACAAGATCCTCATCAAGGAAATATACAGTGGAAAAAGAGAAAACACATTCTTAACTTCTCTAGGATAAACCACTTTTGAGATTAAGCCATTAGGGGTAGATGATACTAAATAATTCAAGGAAACTGACCCTCTGCATGGTCAGTTTCCCCCCACACTTCCAAAATTAGCAAGAAATACTTGCGCTTTGCCAAGAAATCTAAAAGAACTTGCCTTACATCTTTCCTGGGAGGAAAAATAAATAAATAAATAATTAAATCCCACAGATTACATGCAACTCCCAGCAGAGAAGCAGCCCAGATGCTCGCATCCACCACTAGCAAGTGGGGGCTGGACAGGGAGGCACTGGCTGCATTGCTTAGAGTAAGGACTGGGCCTGAATGCCCTGAGGGCAATCTAGGGAACTAACTTGAGATAGCAACCCAGACTGTGGGATAGCCAGAGAGAGAGAGGAAAAAAAAAAAAAAAAGAGAGAGAGAGAGAGAGAACTATCGGGTGAAAAGCCCTAACTTAAGACACTGCCAGGCCAGCTCACATAACAAAGGACTGAGCAGAGCTAGCTGGCTGCAGACCAGTCCATCCCCTGCTGCAGACAGGCAGGTGGGGGCAGCCAGAGCCAGAAAGGGGCAATCGTGGCCCCAGAGAGGCATCCTTTATCAAACTGCAAGCAGGCTTTGTTGCTAACCAAGACTTCTTGGGATTCTGGATGGTTGACATCCGCCGGGAGGGTCATAGCCAGAGATCAGCCCCCAGAAGATACGCACGGCACACCTGAGAAGGCACTCCCATTGTACACCCAGAAAACCGAGCAGCTGGGACGGGGGAGGCAATAAGATGCACCCCCACCTGGGGGTGACTGCGCTTACCAAGCACCTGGTCACCTGAGCTCCTTGGACCTGGGAAGGGCACAAAACGCAGGCCCAACCAAGTCTGCACCTTTGTGGAATGCCTGAGAACCTGAACCTGAGCGACTTAGACCTGGGAAGTGCACGCAATCCAGGGCCCGCCTCAGACAGTTCCCAGAAGAGCAACCTAGAGTGTGAGAAGTGTAGACCATGAAAGCACACATGCCATGAGCGGGAGGAAACCCAATGTGGCTGAGTCACTGCGAGAACTCCCCACACACGCCAGTGATATTTGTTTGCAGTGATCCTCGCTCCCCACAGCATGACTGAACAAGTGAGCCTAAAAAAGTGACCACCACCGCCGCCTTGTGTCAGAGCAGAAATAAGACACTGAAGAGACCAGCAACAGAAGAAGCTAAAATAAAGAGAGGGAACTGCTTTGGAAGTGACAGGTGCAACAGATTAAAACCCTGTAGTTAGCACTGACTAGATTGGAAGGGGCCTATAAATCTTGAGAAGTATAAGACAGATCAAGGAACTATCTGAAAATGATCTGACCTCACACTCTCTGCACCAGCTCCAGAGAAATTCCTAGATATGTTTTTACTATTGTCATTTTTAATTTTTTTTTAAATTTAAGTCCTCTACTACTTCTTTAATTTTCATTTTTATAACCTACTATTACCCTGCAAAAAAACCCTATTTTTAAAGCAAACTTCATATATATATTATATGTATTTATTTATTATATGTATATATATTTATAATATATATATCATATATATAAACTATAATATATATAAACTATTATAGTTATATATACTATATATATACTATTATTATATATATATAAACTATTATATATATATAATTTTGTGACTTTGTTTTTTTTTTTTTTAATATTGTATTTTTGAGAATCTAACTTCTACTCTAGATATTTAATCTTTGCTTTTTGGTATATGTTATCAATTTTGTACCTTTAAGAACCCAATCTTCAGTACCCATTTTTACTTGGGAGTGAGATTACTGGCTTGATTGCTCTCTCCCCCTTTTTGACTCTCCTTTTTCTCTATCTCCTCCCTCCCCTCTTTTCTCTACCCAACTGTGGGAATCTCTTTCTGGGCTGTGGAGAACACGTAAGGAACTGATTACTGGCTGGATCTGTCTCGCTCCTTTTGATTCCCCCTTTTATCCTCTTGGCCACCTCTGTCTCCTTCCTCCCTCTTCTCTTATCTATGTAACTCCATGAACATCTCTGAGGGGTCCAGACTGTGGAGAACACATAGGGAAGAGATTACTGGCTATATTGCTCTCTTCCCTTTTGATTCCCCCTCTTCTACTCCTGGTCACCCCTATCTCCTTCCTCCCTCTTCTCCTCTCCATGTAACTCTGTGAACCTCTCTGGGTGTCCCTCACTGTGGAGAAACTTTTCAACCTATTTGTTTTATCATCAGTGCTGTATAGATGGAGAAGTCTTGAGGCTACTGTAATAATAAGACTGAAAACCAGAAGCAGGAGGCTTAAGTCCAAAACCTGAGAACACCAGAGAACTCCTCACTCCAGGGAACATTAATCGATAAGAGCTCATCAAAAGCCTCCATACCTACACTGAAACCAAGCACCACCCAAGAGTCAACAAGTTCCAGAGCAAGACGTACCACACAAATTCTCCAGCAACACGGAACATAGCCCTGAGCTTCAGTATACAGGATGCCCCAAGTCACACCAAGCCCATTGACATCTCAAAACTCACTACTGGAGACTTCATTGCACTCCAGAGAGAAGAAATCCAGTTCCACCCAACAGAACACTGACACAAGCTTCCCTAACCAGGAAACCTTGACCAGCCACCCATCCAACCCCACCCACAGTGAGGAACCTCCACAATAAAGAAGAACCACAAACTGCCAGAATACAGAAAGGCCACCCCAAACACAGCAATATAAACAAGATGAAAAGGCAGAGAAATACTCAACAGGTAAAGGAACAGGATAAATGCCCACCAAATCAAACAAAAGAGGAAGAACTAAGGAATCTACCTGATAAAGAATTCCAAATAATGATAATGAAAAATGATCCAAAATCTTGAAAACAAAATGGAGTTACAGATAAATAGCCTGGAGACAAGGATTGAGAAGATGCAAGAAATGTTTAACACGGACCTAGAAGAAATAAAAAAGAGTCGATATATAATGAATAATGCAATAAATGAGATAAAAACATTCTGGAGGTAACCAACAGTAAAATAACAGAGACAGAAGTTAGGACAAATGAGGTAGAAGATAGAATGGTAGAAATAAATGAGACAGAGAGGAAAAAAGAAGTAAAAGAAATGAGGACAACCTCAGAAGCCTCTGGGACAATGGTAAATGCCTGAATATTCAAACCATAGGAATTGCAGAAGAATAAGACAAAAAGAAAGGCCATGAGAAAACACTTGAGAAGATGAGAGTTGAAAACTTCCCTAAAATGGGTAAGGAAATAGTCATCCAAGTCCAAGGAACCCAGAGAGTCCCAAACAGGATAAAGCCAAGACACATATTAATCAAATTAACAAAGATCAAACACAAAGAACAAATATTAAAAGCAGCAAGGGAAAAACAACAAATACACAAGGGGATTCCCATAAGGATAACAGCTGATATTTCAATAGAAACTCTTCAAGCCAGGAGGGAATGGCAGGACATACTTAAAGTGATAAAGAAAATAACCTACAGCCCAGATTACTGTACCCAGCAAGGATCTCATTCAAATATGAAGGAAAAATCAAAAGCTTTACAGACAAGCAAAAGCTGAGAGAATTCAGCACCACCAAACCAGCTCTCCAACAAGTGCTAAAGGATCTTCTCTAGACAGGAAACAGAAAGAGTGTATAAACTCAAACCCAAAACAACAAAGTAAATGGTAACAGGATCATACTTATCAATAATTACCTTAAATGTAAATCTGTTGACTGCCCCAACCAAAAGACAAAGACTGGCTGAAAGGATACAGAAACAAGACCCCTACATATGTTGTCTACAAGACACCCACCTCAAAACAAGGGACACATATAGACTAAAAGTGAAGGGCTGGAAAAAGATATTCCATGCAAATAAAGACCAAAAGAAAGCAGGAGTAGCAATAGTCATATCAGATAAAATAGACTGAAATAAAGGCCATGAAAAGAGACAAAGAAAGACACTCCATAATGATTAAAGGATCAATCCAAGAAAAAGATATAAGAATTGGAAATATATATGCATGAAACATAGAAGCACCACAATATGTAAGGCAAATGCTAACAAGTATGAAAGGGGAAAGTAACAATAGCACAATAATAGTGAGAGACTTTAATACCCCACTCACACCTATGGGTAGATCAGCTAAACAGAAAATTAACAAGGAAAAACAAACTTTAAATGATACAGTAGACCACTTACCTAATTGATATCTATAGGACATTGCAACCCAAAACAATAAATTTCACCTTTTTGCTCATCTCAAATGCTAGTAAAGTAATGCTTAAAATTCTCCAAGCCAGGCTTCAGCAATATGAAAACTGTGAACTTCCAGATGTTCAAGCTGGTTTTAGAAGAGGCAGAGGAACCAGAGATCAAATTGCCAACATCCGATGGATCATCAAAAAAGCAAGAGAATTCCAGAAAAACATCTATTTCTGCTTTATTGACTATGCCAAAGCCTTTGACTGTGTAGATGACAATAAATGGTGGAAAATTCTGAAAGAGATGGGCATACAGGACCACCTGACCTGCCTCTTGAGAAACCTGTATGCAGGTCAGGAAGCAACAGTTAGAACTGGACATGAAGCAACAGACTGGTTCCAAATAGGAAAAGAAGTACATCAAGGCTGTATATTGTACCCTGCTTATTTAACTTATATGTAGAATACATCATGAGAAACGCTGGGCTGGAGGAAGCACAAGCTGGAATCAAGATTGCCAGGTGCAATATCAATAACCTCAGATATGCAGATGACACCACTCTTATGGCAGAAAGTGAAGAACAACTAAAGAGTCTCTTGATGAAAGTGAAAGAGGAGAGTGAAAAAGTTGGCTCAAAGCTCAGCATTCAGAAAACTAAGATCATGACGTCTGGCCCCATCACTTCATGGCAAATAGATGGGGGAACAGTGGAAACAGTGGCTGACTTTATTTTTCTGGGCTCTAAAGTCACAGCAGATGGCGATTGCAGCCATGAAATTAAAAGACGATTACTACTTGGAAGAAGGAAATGGCAACCCACTCCAGTACTCTTGCCTGAAAAATCCCGTGGATGGAGGAGCCTGGTAGGCTATAGTCTATGGGGTCGCAAAGAGTCAGAAACGACTGAGAGAGTTCACTCACTTGGAAGAAAAGTTATGACCAGCTTAGACAACATAATAAAAGGCAGAGACATTACTTTGCCAACAATGGTCCGTCTAGTCAAGGCTATGGTTTTTCCAGTGGTCATGTATGGATGTGAGAGTTGGACTATAAAGAAAGCTGAGACCGAAGAATTGATGCTTTTGAACTGTGGTGTTGGAGAAGACTCTTGAGAGTCCCTTGGACTGCAAGGAGATCTAACCAGTTCATCCTAAATGAGATCAGTCCTGGGTATTCATTGGAAGGACTGATGTTGAAGCTGAAACTCCAATACTTTGGCCACCTGATGTGAAGAGCTGACTCATTTGAAAAGACCCTTATCCGGGAAAAGATTGAGGGCAGGAGGAGAAGGGGATGACAGAGGATGAGATGGTTGTATGGTGTCACTGACTTAATGGACATGAGTTTGAGTAAGCTCCGGGAGCTGGTGATGGCCAGGGAGGCCTGGTGTGCTGCAGTTCATGGAGTCGCAAAGAGTTGGACACTACTGAGTGACATAACTGAACTGAACTGAAGGGGAAGGTTCACAGCATTACAGGCTTACCTTAAGAAACAAGAAAAAAGTCAAATAAATAACTTAAGTAACTCTACACTTAAAGAAATTAGAAAAGGAAGGAAAAAGAACCCCAGTGTTAGTAGAAGGAAAGAAATCTTAAAACTTAGGGCAGAAATAAATGTTAAAGAAACAAAAGTTACCATAGCAAAAATCAACAAAGCTAAAAGTTAGTTCTTTGAGAAGATAAATAAAATTGACAACCATTAGCCAGACTCATCAAGAAACAAATGGAGACGAATCAAATCAACGAAATTAGAAATGACAATGGAGAGATCACAACAGATAACACAGAAATACAAAGGATCATAAGAGACTACTATCAACAACTATATGCCAATAAAATGGACAATTTGGAAGAAATGGAAAAATTCTTAGAAAAGTACAAATTTCCAAAGCTTAACCAGGAAGAAATAGAAAATCTTAACAGACCCATCACAAGCACTAAAATAGAAACTGTAATCAGAAATCTTCCAGCAAACAAAAGCCCAGGACCAAACGGCTTCACAGCTGAATTCTACCAAAAATTTAGAGAAGAGCTAACACCTATCCTGCTCAAACTCTTCCAGAAAATTTCAGAGGAAGGTAAATTTCCAAACTCATTCTATGAGGCCACCATCACCCTAATACCAAAACCAAAGATGCCACAAAAAAAAAAAAAAGAAAACTACAGGCCAAAATTACTGATGAACATAGGTGCAAAAATCCTTAATAAAATTCTAGCAAAGAGAATCAAGCAACATAATTAAAACATCATACAGGCAGCCGGGGACGGCGCCACACGGGGGCCGAGCAGGACGCAGCGTCGGACGCTCCGGGGAGGCCCGGGCAGCCGATGGTTTTGACGAAGTATCTTAAGGTTACCGGCCCATCCCCTCTTCTCCTGCTACCTCTTGTCCTCCCCCCCCTCCCCATCACCACCACCCTAAAAAAAAAATAAAAAATAAAAAAATAAAATAAAAGATCATACATCATGACCAAGTGGGCTTTATCCCATTGATGCAAGTATTCTTCAATATCTGCAAATCAATCAACATAATACACCACATTAACAAATTGAAAGATAAAAAACTATATGATTATCTCAATAGATGCAAAGAAAGCCTTTGACAAAATTCAACATCCATTTATGATAAAAACCCTCCAGAAATCAAGCATAGAAGGAACATACCACAACATAATAAAAGTTATATATGACAAGCCTTCAGCAAACATTATCCTCAATGGCAAAAAATTGAAAGCATTTCCCCTAAAGTCAGGAACAAGACAAGGGTGCCCACTCTCACCACTACTCTTCAGCATAGTGTTGGATGTTTTGGCCACTTCAATCAGAGTAGAAAAAGAAATAAAAGAAATTCAGATTGGAAGAGAAGAAGTAAAACTCTCACTGTTTGCAGATAACATGATCCTCTATTATAGAAAACCCTAAAGACTCCACCAGAAAATTACTAGAGCTAATCATATAGTAAAGTTCCAGTATTTAAAATTAACACACAGAAATCCCTTGCATTCCTATACACCAACAATGAGAAAACAGAAAGAGAAATTAAGGAAACAACTCCATTCACCATTGCAACGAAAAGAATAAAATACTTAGGAATATATCTACCTAAAGAAACAAAAGACCTATATAGAGAAAACTATAAAACACTGATGAAAGAAATCAGAGAACACAAGTAGATGGAAAAATATACCATGTTCATGGATCAGATGAATCAATATAGTGAAAATGAGTATACTACCCAAAGTAATCTACAGATTCAGTGCAATCCCTATCAAGCTACCAATGATATTTTTCATAGGACTAGAACAAATAATTTCACAGTTTGTATGGAAGTTAAAAAACCTCAATTAACCAAAGCAATCTTGAGAAAAAAGAATGGAACTGGAGAAATCAACCTGCCTGACTTCAGACTATACTACAAACCTACAGTGATCAAGACAGTATGGTACTAGCACAAAGACAGACATATAGATCAACGGAACAAAATAGAAAGCCCAGAGATAAATCCACGCACCTATGGACACCTTACCTTTGACAAAGGAGGCAAGAATATACAATGGAGAAAAGACAATCTCTTTAACAATTGATGCTGGGAAAACTGGTCAACCATTTGTAAAAGAATGAAACTAGAACACTTTCTAACACCATACACAAAAATAAACTCAAAATGGATTAAAGATATAAACATAAGACTAGAAACTATAAAACTTCTAGAGGAAAACATAGGCAAAACACTCTCTGACAAAAATCAGCAGGATCCTCTATGATCAACCTCCCAGAATATTGGAAATAAAAGCAAAAATAAACAAATATTACCTAATTAAACTTAAAAGCTTTTGCACAACAAAGGAAACTATAAGCAAGGTGAAAAGATAGCCTTTAGAATGAGAGAAAATAATAGCAAACAAAGCAATGGACAAAGAATTAATCTCAAAAATATACAAGCAACTCCTGCAGCTCAATTCCAGAAAAATAAACAACCCAATCAAAAAATGGGCCAAGAACTAAACAGACATTTCTCCAAAGAAGTCATACAGAAGGCTAACAAACACATGAAAAGATGCTCGACATCACTCATTATCAGAGAAATGCAAATCAAAACCACAATGAGGTACCATTTCGCCAGTCAGAATGGTTGCGATCCAAAAGTCTACAAGCAATAAATGCTGGAGAGGGTGTGGAGAAAAGGGAACTCTCTTACATTGTTGGTAGGAATGCAAACTAGTACAGCCACTATGGAGAACAGTGCGGAGTTTCCATAGAAAACTGGAAATAGAACTACCATATGACCCAGCAGTCCCACTGCTGGGCACACACACTGAAGAAACCAGAACTGAAAGAGACACGTGTCCCCCAGTGTTTATCGCAGCACTGTTTATAATAGTCAGGACGTGGAAGCAACCTAGATGTCCATCGGCAGATGAATGGATAAGAAAGCAGCAGTACATATACACAATGGAATATTACTCAGACATTAAAAAGAGTATATTTGAATCATTTCTAATGAGGTGGATGAAACTGGAGCCTATTACACAGAGTGAAATAAGTTGGAAGGAAAAACACCAATACAGTATAGTAACGCATATATATGGAATTTAGAAAGGTGGTAACGATAACCTCACATGTGAGACAGCAAAAGAGACACAGATGTATAGAACAGTCTTTTGGACTCAGTGGGAGAGGGCGAGGGTGGGATGATTTGGGAGAATGGTATTGAAACATGCATATTATCATATGTGAAAAAGATCGCCAGTCCAGGTTTGATGCATGATACAGGGTGCTCGGGACTGGTGCAGTGGGATGACCCAGAGGGATGGTATGGGGAGGGAGGTGGGAGGGGGGTTCAGGATGGGAAACACATGTACACCTGTAGTGGATCCGTGTCAATGTATGGGAAAACCACTGCTGCTGCTGCTAAGTCACTTCAGTCGTGTCCGACTCCTGTGATCCCATAGACGGCAGCCCACCAGGCTCCCCCATCCTTGAGATTCTCCAGGCAAGAACACTGGAGTGGGTTGCCATTTCCTTCTTCAATGCATGAAAGTGAAAAGTGAAAGTGAAGTCGCTCAGTCTATCCGACTCTTCGCGACCCCATGAACTGCAGCCTACCAGGCTCCTCCGTCCATGGGATTTTCCAGGCAAGAGTACTGGAGTGGGGTGCCATTGCCTTCTCCAATGGCAAAACCACTACAATATTGTAAAGTAATTAGCCTCCAATTAAAATAAATAAATTTATATTAAAACAAAACAAAACCAACCAAACAAAAACAACACAAACTGCCAATGTGTATGACTCCTTATCACCCCATGGACTGTAGCCCACCAGGCAACTCTGTCCGTTGGATTTCCCAGGCAGGAATACTGGAGTGGGTTGCCATTTCCTTCTCCAAGGGATCTTCCCAGCTCAGTGATTGGACCCCCATCTCCTGCATTGGCAGGCAGATACTTAACAACTAAGCCACTAGGGAAGCTCATGTCAATATGTTAGTTGGATGCATAACTCTTTAACTCAAAAACTTACAATTTTACCTCTTAGTTGTGGAGAAAATCTTGTTGCTTTGACCTCTAATGGGAAGAACATTCCTCCAAAGATTTCTGAAATACTATCCCCTAGGTTATTATCCTTCAGACAATCTTAAATAAAACTCTCCATTTCTTAATGCCTTTTTTTGTGAACACATAAACGTATCATCCTATGTGTTGTAAAAAACCTTAATAAGTAATGTAGTTTAACAATTTATTACAGTATTATTTTAAGGTGCGGTTAACATGATCTTGACTGTCTGAACAATTCTTATATAACATAGAAAATAAAGAGTTCTTACCAAGTTTGCAATGATATAATGGTAGCCTTTAACGTGCTTTCCAACACTCACAATCTGTGAAGATATAAGAAAATACAAGGCAATAAATTTAACTCTACTGAATGATTATATTTTTAAAAAAGAAGAATTTTAACTATTGCACCATAATTTCACATGGAAACATGATAAGAAAATAATATGTTAATAATTTTTTCTTGTGAAAGTGATTTATTCTAATACAAAGAAATTCATAAGCCACTTTAGAAATTAAGTGGTTTAAGTAAAAAAAAATCAATCATACTGTATAAATGCAAAAAAATTTCATTATATATTATTCAGAAAACTACTATGCTGTAATTCCCTCAATGAGAATGACAATGAAACAAACCAATAGTTTGCATATATTTCTAAAAAAGAATAGTTCAACATAAGAAAGATTATTTTGGTTTAAATAATTTAGATGTACTTATTTTACTGATAATTTACAGGAATTCATGATAGACTGTTAGATATTTTCAACTGGTGAGAACGATTTTCTATGAGTAGATTGGATTGTTGTCCTGAAAAGCAAGTAAAGATTTTTCTAAAGTTCAGTATCTCTCTTTAGATACCGTGAATACTTAGTTAATTCACACTCACCTGTGGATGTAGTAATAGTTTACTATAATAAAAAGAATAAAGATAAAACAACATCAAAAGATCTTTATTTATGCTATATTTATTTTTTCAATGAATGTTTTTAGAAATGTTTAGAAAATTAGGAATAAGGAATTTTAGGAAAAAGTAATTCTATTTTTTTAAAAAAGTATAACTTTATTTCTATATTAGAAACCAATACAGTATTGTAAATTAATTAACCTCCAATTAAAATAAATAAATTTATATTTAAAAAAGAAATTAAAATTCTTATTTTGCAATGCTGAAATTCCTTTTTAGAGAAAAATCTAATGGCAGTTACTAATGAGCTGCTCTGTAGACTCATTGGTATCTTCAAAGGTAGCAATAAAATATATTTTCATATACTTTTATCACTAAAAAAACTGAATTTTTTGGTAGTTTAATATCTTCTAAAATAATTTTTTATAAACTAGTGATGTGTATGAAACACAGGAAAGCTATTTTATTTTATTTATTATAGTTTTCAAGATAGCAGAATAAAGCTACTTCTGCTTTCACAGCATTACAGAATAAAGCATTGGTTATATCCAGTATTTCAAAAGTTTCCATATGAGTTTTACAAGTTTAATTACTAAAAATATTCAATTTTATGAAATGTTTAGATAATCCCTGAAATGTTGGAGCAAAATCTCAATCAGACATTCTTTGTGAAAATTACTATTAGTAAGTACCAGCTTATTCTATATAGTATTTGTGAACTAGGGAGCTATGATATGGTTCTCATTTTCATTCTTATTCATTCCACAAAACCACACTTTCATGCAGGTGTAAAGCTTATTTCTGAGAGATTGGGTTTAATTTGTGCAGGATTGACACATTGCAAACTGGCCAGCACCAGAAACAACTTATCATATTTAAGGGTTGAGAAAGAAAACATCTGGAAGCTAAAGATACACTAAATGAGACTTTACATTCTACTTCAATCCTTGGTTGGCTTTTAACCAGAGCCAAGTTGACCTCATATACGTCCCCTCTGTTTTAAACTCTCACCTGCTCTTTCTGCAAAGTCTAATACATTAAAAAAAAAAAAAATATATATATAGTATAGTTGATTTAAAATGTTGTGTTAGCTTTTTGCTGTACAGCAAAGGGAATTAGTTATACATACATACATACATATATATATATATATATATATATATTTATCCACTCTAGATTCTTTTCCCACAAAAATCAATACAGAGTATTGAGAAGAGTTCCCTGTGCTACACAGTAGGTCTTTACTATTTGTATATGGTAGTGTGTATATGTCAATTCCAATCTCCCAATTTGTCTCTCCCCTGCTTGGGTGGAAGCCTAGGTAACCATAAATTTATTTTCTACACTTTATTTCTGTTTTGTAAAAATGTTCATTTGTACTATTTTTTTGTTTCAGATTCCACATATAAGCAATATCATATGATATTTACCCTCCTCTGTCTGACTTACTTTACTCAGTATTACAATCTCTAGGTCCATCCATGTTACTGCAAATAGCATTATTTTTTTTTCTTGGCTGAGTAGTATTCCATTGTATATGTGCCACATCTTATTTATTCATTCCTCTGTTGATGGACATTTAGATTGTTTCCATGTCCTGGCTATTGTAAATAACCCTGCAATTAAAACTGGAGCACACATATCTTTTTGAATTGTAGTTTATCTCTGAGCATATGTCCAGGAGTGGGATTGTTGGATTATATGGTAGCTCTAGTTTTAATTTTTTGAGAAGCCTCTTTACTGTTTTCCACAGTGGATGTGCCAATTTTCATTTCAACAGTGTAGGAGCATTACGTTTTCTCCATATGCTCTGCAGCATTTATTGTCTGTGGATTTTTTGGTGATGGCCATTCAGACCATTGTGAAATGATACCTCATTGTAGTTTTGATTTATATTTATCTAATAATTAGTGATGTTGAACAATTTTTTATATGGTTTTGGCCACCTGTATGTCTTCTTTGAAGAGATTTCTATTTAATCTTCCACCCATATTTTGATTGGGCTGTTTCTCTTTTGATATTCAACTGTGCAAGCTCTTTGTATATTTTGAGGATTAATCCTTTGTCATTTATTCCAATGTTTCAAATATTTTCTCCAACTTTGAGGGTTGTCTTTTCGTTTTGCTTATGTCTTCCTTTGCTGTGAAAACCTTTTAAGTTTAATTAGGTCTCATTTGTTTATTTTTATTTCCATTACTCTAAGTTCAGTTCAATTAAGTTGCTCAGTCGTGTCCGACTCTTTACGACCCCATGAACCACAGCACCACAGGCCTCCCTGTCCATCACCAACTCTCGGAGTTTACCCAAACTCGTGTCCATCAAGTCGGTGATGCCATCCAACCATCTCATCCTTTGTCGTCCTCTTCTCCTCTTGCCCTCAATCTTTCCTAGCATCAGGGTCTTTTCAAATGAGTCAGCTTTTCACATCAGGGCAAAGTATTGGAGTTTCAGCTTCAATATTAGTCCTTCCATGAACACCCAGGGCTAATCTCCTTTAGGATGGACTGGTTGGATCTCCTCGCAGTCCAAGGGATGCTCAAGAGTCTTTTCCAACACCACAGTTCAAAAGCATCAATTCTTCGTTGCTCAGCTTTCTTTATAGTCCAATTCTCACATCCATACATGACTACTGTAAAAATCATAGCCTTGACTAGACAGACCTTTGTTGGCAAAGTAATGTCTCTGCTTTTTAATATGTTGTCTAGGTTGGTCATAACTTTCCTTCCAAGGAGTTAAGTGTCTTTTAATTTCATGGTTGCAATCACCATCTGCAGTGATTTTGGAGGCCCCCCAAATAAAGTCAGCCCCTGTTTCCACTGTTTCCCTATCTATTTGCCATGAAGCGATGGGACCAGATGCCATGATCTTAGTTTTCTTAGTTTTTTCACTGTCCTCTTTCACTTTAATCAAGAGGCTCTTTAGTTCTTCTTCACTTTCTGGCATAAGGGTGGTGTCATCTGTATATCTGATGTGATTGATATTTCTCCTGGCAATCTTGATTCCAGCTTGTGCTTCTTCCAGCCCAGCGTTTCTCATGATGTACTCTGCATATAAGTTAAATAAGCAGGGTGACAATATACAGCCTTCATGTACTCCTTTTCCTATTTGGAACCAGTCTGTTGTTCCATGTCCAGTTCTAACTGTTGCTTCCTGACCTGCATACAGTTTCTCAAGAGGCAGATCAGGTGGTCTGGTATTCCCATCTCTTTCAGAATTCTCCACAGTTTATTGTGATCCACACAGTCAAAGGCTTTGGCATAGTTAATAAAGCAGAAATAGATGTTTTTCTTGAACTATCTTGCTTTTTCGATGATGCAGCAGATGCTGGCAATTTGATCTCTGGTTCCTCTGCCTTTTCTATAACCAGCTTGAATATATGGAAGTTCACAGTTCATGTATTGCTGAAGCCTGGCTTGGAGAATTTTGAGCATTATTTTATTAGCGTTTGAGATGAGTGCGATTGTGTGGTAGTTTGAGCATTCTTTGGTATTGCCTTTCTTTGGGATTGGAATGAAAACTGACCTTTTCCAGTCCTGTGGCCACTGCTGAGTTTTCCAAATTTGCTGACATATTGAGTGAAGCACTTTCACAGCATCATCTTTTAGGATTTCAAATAACTCAACTGAAATTCCATCACCTTCTCTAGATTTGCTCCATTGCTCTAAGAGGTGGATCGAAAAAAAAAAATCTTGCATTTTTAAGTCAGAGAGTGTTGTGCCTATGTTTTCCTCTTAGCGTTTTATAGTGTCTGGCGTTTCATTTAGATCTTTAACCCATTTTGAATTTATTTTTGTGTGTGGTGTTAGGGAGTGTTTAAATTTCATTCTTTTACATTTATCTATCCAGTTTTTCCAGCACCATGTATAGAAGAGGCTGTCTTTTCTCCATTATATATTTTTACCTCCTTTCTCATAGATTAGGTGACCATAGGTGCATGGGTTTATCTCTGAACATTCTGTCCTGTCCCATTGATCTATATTTCTATCTTTCTGTACATACTGTTTTCATGGAGTATAGTCTGAAGTCAGGGAGACTAATTCCTCCAGCTGTCATTCTTTCTCAAATTACTTTGGCTATTTAGGGTCTTTGGTGTTTCAGTAAAAAATTGTAGAATATTTTGCTCCAAGTCTATGAAAATTGCCATTGGTAATTGAATAGGTATTGCATTGAATCTGTATATTGCCTTGGGTACTATAGTCATTTTAGCAATATTGATTCTTCAAATCCAGGAACATGGTAATCTCTACATTTATTAGTGTCATTTTTTATTTATTTCATCAATATATTGCAGTTTTTTTGAGTATAGTTCTTTTGACTCATTTGGTAAGGTTGTTCCTAATTTTATTTTTTAATACAAGAACAAATGGGATTGTAATTTCTCCTTTTGATCTTTTATTGTTAGTGTATAGAAATGAAATACATTTCTGTGTATTAATTTTGCATCCTACAACCTCCCCAAATTCGTTGATGAGATTTAGTAATTTTTGGTAGTATCTTTAGGATTTTTCTATGTATAGTATCATGTCATTTGCAAAAACTGACATTTTTACTTCTTTTCCAACTTAGACTTCTTTTATTTCTTATTCCTCTCTGATTCCCATGTCTAGGACTTCCAAAACTATGTTGAATAAAAGCAGTGCAAGTGTATATCCTTGTCTTGTTCCTAATCCTAGAGGGAATGCTTTCAGGTTTTCACTATTGAAAATGATGTTTGCTGTGGTTTTTATCATGCTGCTGCTGCTGCTATGTCGCTCCAGTCGTGTCCGACTCTGTGCGACCCCATAGACGGCAGCCCACCAGCTGCTCCCCTGTCCCTGGGATTCTCCAGGCAAGAACACTGGAGTGGGTTGCCATTTCCTTCTCCAAGTCATGAAAGTGAAAAGTGAAAGTGAAGTCGCTCAGTCATGTCTGACTCTTAGTGACCCCATGGACTGTAGCCCACCAGGCTCCTCCATCCATGGGATTCTCCAGGCAAGAGTACTGGAGTGGGGTGCCATTGCCTTCTCTGGGTTTTTATCATATACAACCTTTATTATGTTAGGTATGTTTTCTTGATGCCCACTTTCTGGAGAGGTTTTTTTTTTTTTTATCATAAATGGGTGTTGAAAGCTTTTTCCTCATCTATTGAAATAATCATATGACTTTCATTTTTTAATTTGTTAATATGACATATCACTTTGATTGATTTGTGTGTAGTGAAGAATCCTCACATCCTTGGGATAAATCCCACCTGATCATGATGTATGATTCTTTTGATGTGTTTTTGGATTTGGTTAGCTAGTATTTTGTTGAGGATTTTTGTATCTATGTTCATAAGTGATAGTGGCCTATAATTTTCTTTTTTGTGTGTAATATCTTAGTCTGCTTTTGGTATCAGGATGATGGTGGACTCCTTGAATATGCTTCAGAGTGTTTCTTTGTCTGCAATTTTTTGGAAGAGTTTGAGAAGGATAAGCATTAGCTCCTCTCTTAGTACTTGATAGAATTAGCCTGTGATGCCATCTGGTCCTGGACTTTTGTTTGTTGGAAGGTTTTAATCATAGTTTCAGTGCCAGTGCTTGTGATTTGTCTGTTCATATTTTCTATTTATTTCTGATTCACTCTTGGAAGGTTGTACTTTTCTAAGAGTTCGTCCATTTCTTCCAGGTGGTCCATTTCATTGGCATATGGTTTCTTGTAGTATTCTCTTATTATCTTTTATTTCTGCCGTGTCAGTTCTAACTTCTTCTTTTTCATTTATATTTTGCTAATTTTATTTCTCTTCTTTTTTTCTTGTGTGTGGCAATATCAACAACACATTTGGCTCAAGAACTGCTAGCCAGCTTAACAGTGCAGTGATGGTTCAAGAAGTTTTGCAAAGGAGACAAGAACCTTGAAGATGAGGAGCATAGTAGCCAGCCATTGGAAGTTGACAATGACCAACTGAGAGTCTTCATCATCAAAGCTGATCCTCTTTCTATTACATAAAAAGTTTCTGGAGAACTCAATGCTGACTATTTAATGGTCATTCAGCATTTGAAGCAAATTGGAAAGGTGAAGAAGTGCAATAAGTGGGTGCCTCATAAGCTGACCAGAAACAAACAAAAATTGCTTTAAGGTGTTATCTTCTCTTATTCTTCGTAACAACAATGAACCATTTTTCAATCAAATTGTGATGTATGACAAAAAATGGATTTTATGACAATTGACAACAACCAACTCAGTGGTTGGACCAAGAAGAAACTCGAAAGCACTTCACAAAGCTAACCATGCCCCCCTAAAATGGTCATGGTCACAGGTGGTCTGCTGCTAGTCCAATATACTACAACTTTCTGAATCCCAGGGAAACTACTACATCTGAGAAGCATGCTCAGCAAATAGACGAGATACACTGAAAACTCCAATGCCTACAGCTGGCATTGATCAACAGAATGGGTGCAATTCTCCATTACAATGCCCAACCACACATCACACAACCAGTGCTTCAAAAGTTGAACAAATTGGGCTACAAGTTTTTGCCTCATCCGACATATTGACCTAACTTTTTGTCAACCTTCTACCACTTCTTCAAGCATCTGGACATCTTTTTTTTTTTTTCAGGGAAAAAGCTTCTACAACCAGCCAGATGCAGAAAATTCTTTCCAAGAGTTTGTTGATTCTTAAAACATGGACTTATATGCTCCAGGAAGAAACAAGCTTATTTCTCATTAGCAAAAATTTGTTGATTGTAATGGTTCCTATTTTGATTAATAAAGATATATTTGAGCCTAGTTTTGATGATTTAAAATTTGAGGTCGAAAATCACAATTAATTTTGCATCAACCTTAATAGTAACTTCGGTTTTTGTTGTTTTTGATCTTCTTTTTTATCTAGTTGCTTTAGGTATAAGGTAGGTTGTTTATTTGAGATTTTTCTTGTTTCCTGAGGTAATATTCTATAGCAATAAACTTCCAGGTAGAACGACTGTTGCTGTGTCCCATAGGTTTTGTCATTTATTTGCGGGTATTTTTTAAAATTTCCTCGTTGATTTCTTCAGTGATCCATTGGTTGTTTAGTAACATATCATTTAGCCTCTATGATATATATATATATATATATATATATATATATATATATATATCCTTTTCCTGTAATTGTTTTCTATTTTTATAGTGTTGTGGTCAGAAAAATGTTTGATATGATTTCAATTTTCTTTTTCTAAATTTAATTTAATTTTTAAACTTTACAATATTGTATTGGTTTTGCCATATATTAAAATGAATCCACCACAGGTATACATGTGTTCCCCATCCTGAACCCTCCTCCCTCCTCCCTCCCCGTACTATCCCTCTGGGTTGTCCCAGTGCACCAGCCCTGAGCATCCAGTATCGTGCATCGAACCTGGACTGGTGACTCATTTCATATATGATATTATACATGTTTCAATGCCATTCTCCCAAATCATCCCACCCTCTCCCTCTCCCAAAGAGTACAAAAGACTGTTCTATACATCTGTGTCTCTTTTGCTATCTCACATACAGGGTTGTTGTTACCATCTTTCTAAATTCCATATATATGCGTTAGTATACTGTATTGGTGTTTTTCTTTCTGGCTTACTTCACTCTGTATAATAGGCTCCAGTTTCATCCACTTCATTAAAACTGATTCAAATGTATTCTTTTTAATGGCTGAGTAATACTCCATTGTGTATATGTACCACAGCTTTCTTATCCACTCATCTGCTGATAGACATCCTGGTTGCTTCCATGTCCTGGCTATTATAAACATTGCTGCGATGAACATTGGGGTACACATGTCTCTTTCAATTCTGGTTTCCTCAGTGTGTATGCCCAGCAGTGCGATTGCTGGATCATTAAACTTGATTTGTGACCCAAGATGTGATCTATCCTGGAAAATGTCTCATGTGCACTTGAGAAGAAAATGTATAGTGTTGCTTTCTGATGGAATGTCCTGTAAATATCAAAGTCTATCTGGTCTAATGTATCATTTAAGGCTTGTGTTTCCTTATTAAATTTTCTCTGTGGACGATCTATCCATTGGTGTAAATGGGATGCTAAAGTCCCCACTGTTATTGTATTACTGTCAATTTATCTTTTTATGGATATTAGGTTTTGCCCTTTTTATTGAAGTGCTCCTTGGTTGGGCACATATATATTTACAATTGTTATATCTTCTTCCTAGATTGGCCCATTGATCATTATACAGTGTCCTTTCTTGTGTCTTGCAACAGTTTGTAAGTCTATTCTCTCTGCTATGAGTATTGCTACTCCAGCTTTTTTTCAAGTTCCATTTGCATGGAATACTTTCCCACCCTCCCACTTTCAGTCTGTATGTGTCTCCAGGCCTTTTGTAGGCAGCATATATATGAGCCTAGTTTTTGTATCCATTCAGTCTTTTGGATGAAACCTTTAATCCATTCACATTTAAGGTAATTGTCAATAAGAATGTTCCTACTATCACTTTCCTTAACTGCTTTTGGTTTCTTTATGTAGGTGTTTTTCCTTCCATTTCTGTTTTGTTCTCTTCTCTTGTGGTTTGATGACCATTTTAAGTGCTGTGTTTGGGTTGTTTTTCTTCATGTGTACCTATTGTAGTTTTTTTTTTTTTTTTGGGGGGGCAGAGGGGGATTTGTATTTCCCATGTGGTTTTGATTTAGCAATCTATATACAAATAAGGTTGTTTTAAGTTGCTGATTTCTTAATTTCAAGTGCAATTCCCATTCCATGCATTTATACTCTGCTTTACTTATGATTGCTTGTTTTGATAGCATATTTGTATATCTGTGATTTCCTACTTTTATTATATAATTTTTCCTTTAGCACTGAGCTTTCCCATTTGTAATTTTCTTGTTTCTCATTGTGGCTTCTTTTTTCCCTTCCTACTGAAGTTCCTTTAGGATTTGTTTTAATGCTATTCTATTGATACTTTTGGTTATATTGAAAGCTGTTGATTTCTCTGAGGTATCTGAATGAAAGCCTTGCTGGGTAGAATATTTTTTGTTGTAGGTTTTTCCCTTTCATCATTTGAAACATATTGTACCACTTGCTTATGACCTGCAGAGTTTTTGCTTAAAAATAAACTAATAACCTTATAGGCGTTCCCTTTATATTATTTGTTTCTTTTCTCTTGTTACTTTTAATATTTTTCTCTGCGTTTAATTTTGATAGTTTGATTAATATGAATCTTGGCATGTTCATCCTTGAGTTTATCTTTTATAGGACTCTCTGCACCTCCTGCACTTGGGTGACTATTTCCTTTCACATGTTAGGGAAGTTTTTGACTATAGTCTCTTCAGATATTTTCGTGGCCCTTTATCCTTTTTTTCTGGGCACCCCATAATATGAAGGTTGCATTTAATGTTGTCCCAGAGGCCTCTGAGATAATTCTCATTTCTTTTCATTCTTTTTTCTTTATTCTATTCCACGGAAGTTACTTTCACTACTCTGTCCTCTAACTCACTTATTTATTCTTCTGCCTCAGTTATTCTACTATTGATTCCTTATAATGCATTTTAAAATTTCTATTATTGTGTAACTCATCTCTTTTTGTCTCTCTTTTAAATCTTTTATTTCTTTGTAAATCATTTCTTTTATCTTTTTGATCTGTACTTCCATTCTTTGTTGAGATCTTGGGTCGTCTTTACTGTAATTACTCTGAATTCTTTCCTTGGTATATTGCCTATATCCTTTTAATTTCATGTTTCTTGTAGGTTTTTATCTTGCTGCTTCATCAGCAACGCATTTCTCTGTCATTTCATTTTGTTATCACCTTAACTGTTTGTGGTCTCCTTTCCACAGGCCTCCTTTCTTAACTGTTTGTGGTCCTCCTTTCTCCATTTCTCCATTTCTGTTGCTTCTGGTGACCGACCCCTGGTAGGTGATGTCGGTCCAGGGGCTTTTGTTGGCTTCCTGATGGGAGGGGGTGCTGGTGCTTTCCCCTTTGTAGGTGGAGTTGAGTCTTGTCCCATGGATAGGCAGGGAAATGTCAAGAGGTGCATTTTGGCGTGCTTGTGAGCTTAGTAAGACTTTAGGCAGCCTATCTAATGATAGGCACAACATTTTCTTGTCTTGTTAGTTGTTTGGTGTAAGGCATTCCAGCACTGGAGCCTGTAGGCTGTTGGGCAGGGTCGGGTGTTGGCATCAAAATGGGAACCTCCTGGAGATATCATCCTAAGTAATTCTCTGGAGCTTCTGCTACTAATGTCCTCATCTCCCTGGTGAACTACAGCCGACTTCTGCCTCTCCAGGAGACTTTCCAATTCACATAAATTAACCTAACACCAGTTCATCTGGAGATATTTTCTTTTTGTGCTGAGTACCAGTGTCTGTGATAAGTTCTATGTGCCCTCCAAGAATTGAGTATCTGTTTTCCCCAGCCCTATGGGTCTCTTGCCCTCAAATCCTGCTGGTCTTCAAAGCTAAATGCTTCAGGGGTTCCTTTTTGTAATTCCAGACCTGCAGGCAGTCTTTAAGGGTTATTTTTATGTGGGAACATTGAAGTCTGCTTGGGTTTAACTTTGTGTTTGTGTGTGTGTGAGAGAGCTGCTTATAGTATGGATGTCCACCACCTCTCCTCAGCATACGCTGGCCATTATTAACTTGATAGGGTTATTTGACTGATGTTATGGTGACCGGAGCCTGCCCTGGATGTTGAGCAGAACTTCCCCTTTGCTTTGTTTGTCAGCACCCATCATTCTCAGTTGCAGAGCTCCTCTTTCCCATTCCCTAAGTCTGTCTTCTCCCAGCTAACAGTAGTCCTTCCCTTAGGTCTGCTCTCTAAACCCCATTTTTTAGCACCCAGGCCCTGACCACCTTGGGTACAAATGGCTCTGGCTGGGATATGCAGGGCTGTGTTTGCACCCTCTGTGTAGGTCTTATTCTACCCTGCCTACAAAAGACTGGGTGCTGTGCTCACCTCCAAGCTCTTGAATCTTCCCTTCTATCCTAGCTCATCTTTCTCTGCTGAGGGGGCTTTCTCATATGGGGGACCCACTCCTCTCCTTCTACCCCCTCAAGAGTGTGGGTGCTATCTCACTTCCTCTCCTCTTCTTTGTCCTTTCTTCTTTCTTCCATATTACATGTTTACATGGGGAGCTTTCTTGCCTTTTTGGTGTCTGAGCTCCTCTACTAGTGTTTATCAGGTGCTCTGTGAAAATTGTTCCATGTGTAGATGTATTCTTGATGCATTTGTAGGGGAAAGAAAAACAACATCCTCCTACTTCTCCACTATTATGACTCCTCAACCCTTTTATTTTAAATCCAGAATATATAAACTGTGTTGGAAAACAGAGTTTTGCATACTTGGTTATTGGTGAAATGGAGTCTCTGCTCATCCCTTTTCTTTTTGATTACATCTAAGACCTTTTTCGTTGTGTTAAGGATTCTATAGTTTCATTACAATGAGCTTGAATTTTTACTTTTTAATTTTTGTTTAATTTGTTCAGCATTTTTGTGTTTCCTAATTTTGAAGATTGTATTTCAACAATTCTGGGAAATTCTCAGCCAATATCCCATATACTATCCATTCAAATTTATTTTTGTTTCTAACTGATATTGCAATGTTAATATCAGTAGGCTTAGGGCCACTTTTATGATAATATCTCAGTTACCAGATTCCCAGATCACAGTATGTCCTATAAATTCAAACTGTACTCTGCCTAAAGAAAGCTGTGAAGACAAATTCTCACAAAGATCTTTCCCTCCCTACATTAAACCCAGGCCAAGACAGAAAATACTTCAATAGTAGATTGTTTCCTATTCTTTCTCTTTATTAAGGTGTTACCCTTCAATAGTCTGGCTCTGTAAAGGACTTAAGATCTAACTTATTACCTTGACTGAGCACAAAGTTCCTGTTCTTGGGTAAGCATTAAATCCTCAGTCAAGCTACCCAATCTGACAACTTCCTTCAGCACAGTCATCTTTCATTCTTGGTTCCTAAAGATTTTCTTTACTTTCCTGGAAATTCAGCTATGCATTTATAATATTTTATTTAGCATTCCTGTATGTTTTATATTACCAAATTTATGTAGTCCATAGTTTATCTAAAACTGAACTTCCCTTGACAGTATCACCATAAAGATGAGGTCAAGAAACAGATATACTGGAGTATAAAAAAGATCAGTAAATAAGTAGTTTAATTACTCATGTTATTGGGTAATGTGAACCTGAGTGGTTTAGCATGGGTTGAGCAGACTGGAGAGCTCTTATTCTCTGGCAATTTCAGGTACAGCCTGTACAAAGATAATTATCAAGGATGGTTGGTACTCATTTGGGAAACTATTTGGGAAATCTATTACTGACTCTTACTAGAGATTCCTGCTATTTAATCTCAGCATGGTTTGTGTTGATGATGGACAGGGAGGCCTGGCGTGCTGCGATTCATGGGTTTGCAAAGAGTTGGATACGACTGAGCGACTAAACTGAACTGAACTGAGCAATCTGTTATTTATTTCTTGCTAATTCACTATAACTTTTCTCTGGTGTGGCTATTTAAGCATTTTACATTATCTCTTTAAGTCCACATATCATCCTGCCTCTTGTTTCTCAGCTTGCAATCTCTGTGTGGCTTTAGTCAATAACCTCTAATTTCTATTAAATTTATTTTAAAGTAAAAGCACTTATAAATGTTAGAAAGATATGAGGCCAGTGGAAATTCTGCACTAGGTGTCTTCATGAAAAAAATCACTGTCAGTTCTAGATTGCCTAACAAAGATCTATAATAAATAAAACTTTTGTAATATGTATTTTAAGAGGTGAGGACTTAACAAAACCACAAAGAACTGAAAGTGACATAAATCCTGGCAGAAAAGACCTTGTAGAGCTTGATGCACCCCAATAATCTGGAAGCTGAGAGCTCAAGGAGCAGAAATCTTAAGATTTATTTACTTGGATGATGATGCTAGAGAGAATATTATTTTTGCTGAACCAGATCCTGGCTGAAAACAAACAAACAAACCAATGTTCTAGATAAACTGTTGCAAAGGCTTCATTGCCTTTGAACACTCACCACCCTAAGCTTGTGTACCCATAGCATGAGGTCAGATTTTGGTTCTCTAGAACTAGAGGGAAATATCTTTGTGGAAAATAACCAAAGTTATACTCCATAGTAAAGTGTCCTACACATAGAGGGTCATTTGTCTAAAGTTTTTTTTTTTTTAATGTTTCTGTAAAACTGACAATATTATGGGTATGTTTTTTCATGAATTTCATCATCACAGCCAAAGTGAAGACTATCTTTTAAAACAAAAACAAATCTGAGTGATTTGATGTTGGATGCAAACTAAATATCATGTCTCTACATTTCTGATGTTATTCTTTTATAATGAGGGAAAATAAACAGCTTGAGGTGTACGATGTCAATATAAACTGGCACTACCTTCATACAAGTGTGCTTGGCCAAGTTGTTAAGAGAAAACAATGCCTAGGGTAAGGACTTGGTTGCAATGATTTATTATGGACTTTCATAGGGACAGAAAAATGTGAGTTAGAGGATCTTCATTTCCATTCTTTTCATCTTCTTAAAAGATATAGAGGAAGCAAATAAATAATAATGAACTGCTTGAGTCTGTTTGTGTTCTGAAGCATATACAAGTCATATTAATCATATTCTTTCAAAGAAGTCCATCTTTACAAGAATAAAATGCTTATGTACTGTGCTGTGCTTAGTAGCTCAGTCATGTCCAACTCTTTGCGACCTCATGGACTGTAACCCACCAGGCTACTCTGTCCATGGGTTTTCTCCAGGCAAGAATCCTAGAGTGAGTTGCCACGCTCTCCTCCAGGGTATCTTTCCAACCCAGGAATTGAACCCAGTTCAATTTGGCTGAGGCCAAACTATGGTAGGGGTAGTTATGATAATGGTGACCTCCTTCAAAAGGACTTATGTCAGCATGTCCCACGGCTCCCAGGACTGCTGTATTCAATGCCCCGGACCCTGTGGCAGGCCACTGTATACCTAAGTCAAGCCAGAGATTCCTGGACACTCACAGGCAAGTTTGGCTCAGTCTCTTGAGGGGGATCACTGCTCCTTTCTCCTGGGTCCTGGTCACACAAGGTTTTGATTCTTCCTCCAAAAGTCTGTTTCTCCCATCCTGTGGAAGTTCTGTAATCAAATCCCACTGGCCTTCAGAGAACTCTGGGGGTTCTCATTCCCTTTGTCAGATCCACAGTTTGGGGAATCTGTTGTAGGCTCTAGAACTTTTGCAACAGTGCAAGAACTTCTTTGATATAATTGTTCTCCATTTTGTGTGCCATCTGCTCGGTGGCTCTATTGTATGGCTAATGACAACCTCCTCCGAGAGGACTTATGCCACATGCCAAGCCTCCCAGGTCTGCTGCAGCTAGACCCCCTGTCCTTGCAGCAGGCCACTGCTGACCTGTGCCTCCACAGGAGACACTCAAACACTCAAAGGCAGATCTGGCTCAATTAAAAGATGGCAGAGTAAAAAGACATATACTCATCTTTTTCTGGGAGAACTCCAAAATTGCAACTCACTATTGAATAACCTTCAACAGGAGAATGCTGGATCCCAATAAAAAAAAGATACCCCAGGTCCAAGGGCAAAGGAGAAACTGCAACAAGATGGTAGAAGGGATGAAATCGTGTATAGAATAAACCCCCATACCTTTCAGAGTTGCTTGGAAGGCTCAAACAAAACCTTGTGTGTGCCAGGACCCAGAGGCCTCCCAAGAGACTGAGCCAGACCTGACTGTAAATGTTAGTTAATGCAAATCTAACTCATGCTAAGTGCCTTCAGTCCTGTCCAACTCTTTGTGATCCTATGGACTGTAGCCTGCCAGGCACCTCTGTCTACAGGATTTCTCAGTCAAGAATACTGGTGTGGGTTTCCATGCCCTCTTCCAGGGGATCTTCCCAACCCTGGGATCAAACCCGTGTTGCTTATGCAGGCAGTGTTTGAACAGCTTGGTTTCATCTTGAACATATTTGATATGCAATTCATCAAATGTTCCTTCGTGTTGTTCAGTGCCTAGTTCTAACTGTTGCTTCTTGATCTGCATATAGGTTCCTTCATAGTCCTTCATATACCCCTATAATACATATGTGAAAATATCTGAGTTTGAATATAAATTTTATTCCCATCCCCACTGCTCCCTCAAGTTATATATTTATTCATTGGTGATATGTCTAGTTAAGGAGATCTCAAGAAATGAGATATTTTTCTTAGTAGGAAGCAACATGAGAACATCATTTTCATGGAATGCATGGCCTTTAAATCCAACCAACCTGAAGGTCTGATTCTGTGACTCTGTAGTGTTGAGATTTTGTGAACCACTGATCAAGAGATACTTGTGTAACATATCCATCTGCTATATTTCTTTTATCATGTTCATTTGAAATATTATCATCTGAACATTTTTCCTCTTTTATTTTTCTTAATTCAAAACTTGCCTTATGCTTTAGGACATATTTTATTTTCCCTTATTTTTTTGTGAAGTGAAACGTAAAGAAGTGTTTGAAAAAAATTCCATGGCCACTTTTGCTGGAAAGACTAAGTTAAATAGGACTTAAGAGGTTTCTTTGTTGTAGGAATTTTTAGAGACTTTATGCTAACCTCCACTGAATTGGTTTCCCACATGACCCAGTGGTAAAGAATCTGCCTTCCAAGGAGAGAAACACAGGAGACGTGGGTTCCATCCCTGGGTCGGGAAGATAACCCAGAAGAGGAAATGGCAACTCATTCTTGTATTCTTGCCTCCAAAATTCCATGGACAGAGGAGACTGGAGGGATACAGGCCATGGGGTTGCAAAGAGTCAGACATGACTGAGTGACTGAGCACACATGCATGTGAAATCCCAAGAGCAAAATATAGTATGAAGTTCTTTAGAGTTTTATAAGTTGTTTAAGGATATCCTTCCTATAGCATCACTCTTCATTCATCTCTTTAACTTCTACATACATTAGAGACTTCAGCTGTTTCATCGGCACTTTTCTTATTTCTCTTCAGTGTTAATCACTTTATCCATGATAATAACTAAACTACTGAAACAAGAACTCCCCAGGTCAGTACATGCTCAATATGCTACTGAAGATCAGTGAAGAAATAACTCCGAAAAGAATGAAGAGACAGAGCCAAAGCAAAAACAACACCCAGTTGTGGAGATAACTGGTGATAGAAGTAAAGTCCAATGCTGTAAAGAGCAATATTGCATAGGAACCTGGAATGTTAGGTCCATGAATCAAGGCAAATTAGAAATGGTAAAACAGGAGATGGCAAGAATGAACATCGACATTTTAGGGATCAGCGAACTAAAATGTACTGGAATGGGTGAACTTAATGCAGATGACTGTGGGCAAGAATCCCTTAGAAGAAATGGAGTAGCTATCATAGTGGATGTGACTGGTGATAGAAGCAAGGTCCGATGCTGTAAAGAGCAATATTGTATAGGAACCTGGAATGTCAGGTCCATGAATGAAGGCAAATTGGAAGTGGTCAAACAAGAGATGGCAAGAGTGAATGTCGACATTCTAGGAATCAGAGAACTGAAATGGACTGGAATGGGTGAATTTAACTCAGATGACCACTATATCTACTACTGTGGGCAGGAATCCCTCAGAAGAAATGGAGTAGCCATCATGGTCAACAAAAGAGTCCGAAATGCAGTACTTGGATGCAATCTCAAAAACAACAGAATGATCTCTGTTCGTTTCCAAGGCAAACCATTGAATATCACAGTAATCTAAGTCTATGCCACAACCAGTAATGCTAAAGAAGCTGAAGTTGAACGGTTCTATGAAGACCTCCAAGACCTTTTAGAACTAACACCCAAAAAAGATATCCTTTTCATTATAGGGGACTGGAATGCAAAAGTAGGAAGTCAAGAAACACCTGGAGTAACAGGCAAATTTGGCCTTGGAATACAGAATGAAGCAGGGCAAAGACTAATAGAGTTTTGCCAAGAAAACGCACTGGTCATAACAAACACCCTCTTCCAACAACACAAGAGAAGACTCTATACATGGACATCACCAGATGGTCAACACCGAAATCAGATTGATTATATTCTTTGCAGCCAAAGATGGAGAAGCTATATACAGTCAGCAAAAACAAGACCAGAAGCTGACTGTGGCTCAGACCATGAACTCCTTATTGCCAAATTCAGACTTAAATTGAAGAAAGTAGGGAAAACCACTAGACCATTCAGGTATGACCTAAATCAAATCCCTTATGATTATACAGTGGAAGTGAGAAATAGATTTATGGGACTAGATCTGATAGATAGAGTGCCTGATGAGCTATGGAATGAGGTTTGTGACATTGTACAGGAGACAGGAATCAAGACCATCCCCATGGAAAAGAAATGCAAAAAAACAAAATGGCTGTCTGGGGAGGCCTTAAAAATAGCTTTGAAAAGAAGAGAAGTGAAAAGTAAAGGAGAAAAGGAAAGATATAAACATCTGAATGCAGAGTTCCAAAGAAGAGCAAGAAGAAATAAGAAAGCCTTCTTCAGCGATCAATGCAAAGAAATCTCAGTTTTCCATTGCCTTTGACAAAGAATAATTACTTTCATTGTCAATATCAACCTTCAGAGGAATCTCCCTGAAATTAGAATAAAAGGAAGACTTCCAATCATATTTTTCCTGTATATACTTTATATTATACAGCATAGGCTTTTTACTTGGTATATGCAATACAGGAATGAAATACAGATTTATACTTATTCAAGATATTGTCTGAGGAAAAAAAAATAAACAAATTTAGAAGAGTAACAAAAAAAAAAAAAAAAAAAGAAAGAAAGAAAGAGGAAAACAACAGAATGGGAAAGACTAGAGATCTCTTCAAGAAAATAAGAGATACCAAAGGAACATTTCATGCAAAGATGGTCTCGATAAAGAACAGAAATGGTATGGACCTAAGAGAAGCAGAAGATATTAAGAAGAGATGGCAAGAATACACAGAAGAACTGTACAAAAAAGATCTTCACGACCCAGATAATCACGATGGTGTGATCACTGACCTAGAGCCAGACATCCTGGAATGTGAAGTCAAATGGGCCTTAGAAAGCATCACTATGAACAAAGCTAGTGGAGGTGATGAAATTCCAGTTGAGCTATTTCAAATCCTGAAAGACGATGCTGTGAAAGTGCTGCACTCAATACGCCAGCAAATTTGGAAAACTCAGCAGTGGCCACAGGACTGTAAAAGGTCAGTTTTCATTCCAATCCCAAAGAAAGGCAATGCCAAAGAATGCTCAAACTACCGCACAATTGCACTCATCTCACATGCTAGTAAAGTAATGCTTAAAATTCTCCAAGCCAGGCTTCAGCAATATGTGAACCATGAACTTCCTGATGTTCAAGCTGGTTTTAGAAAAGGCAGAAGAACCAGAGATCAAATTGCCAACATCCACTGGATCATAGAAAAAGCAAGGGAGTTCCAGAAAAACATCTATTTCTGCTTTATTGACTATGCCAAATCCTTTGACTGTGTGGATCACAATAAACTGTGGAAAATTCTGAAAGAGATGGGAATACCAGACCACCTGATCTGCCTCTTGAGAAATTTGTATGCAGGTCAGGAAGCAACAGTTAGAACTGGACATGGAACAATAGACTGGTTCCAAATAATGAAAAGGAGTATGTCAAGGCTGTATATCATCACCCTGCTTATTTAACTTATATGCAGAGCACATCACGAGAAACGCTGGACTGGAAGAAACACAAGCTAGAATCAAGATTGCTGGGAGAAATCTCAATAACCTCAGATATGCATATGACACCACTCTTATGGCAGAAAGTGAAGAGGAACTCAAAAGCCTCTTGAGGGAGGTGAAAGTGGAGAGTGAAAACGTTGGCTTAAAGCTCAACATTCAGAAAACGAAGATCATGGCATCCAGTCCCGTCACTTCATGGGAAATAGATGGGGAAACAGTGGAAACAGTGTCAGACTTTATTTTTCTGGGCTCCAAAATCACTACAGATGGTGACTGCAGCCATGAAATTAAAAGACACTTATTCCTTGGAAGGAAAGTTATGACCAACCTAGATAGCATATTCAAAAGCAGAGACATTACCTTGCCAACAAAGGTTCGTCTAGTCAAGGCTATGGTTTTTCCTGTGGTCATGTATGGATGTGAGAGTTGTACTGTGAAGAAGGCTGAGCACCAAAGAATTGATGCTTTTGAACTGTGGTGTTGGAGAAGACTCTTGACAGTCCCTTGGACTGCAAGGAGAACCAACCAGTCCATTCTAAAGGAGATCAGCCCTGGGATTTCTTTGGAAGGAATGATGGTAAAGCTGAAACTCCAGTACTTTGGCCACCTCATGCGAAGAGTTGACTCATTGGAAAAGACTCTGATGCTGGGAGGGATTGGGGACAACAGGAGAAGGGGACAACAGAGGATGAGATGGCTGGATGGCATCACTGACTCGATGGACATGAGTCTGAGTGGATTCCGGGAGTTGGTGATGGACAGGGAGGCCTGGTGTGCTGCGATTCATGGGGTCGCAAAGAGTCAGACACTACTGAGCGACTGATCTAATCTGATCTGATCATAGTCAACAAAAGAGTCCGAAATGCAGTACTTGGATGCAATTTCAACAATGACAGAAAGATCTCGGCTCATTTCCAAGGCAAACCGTTCAATATCCCAGTAATCCAAGTCTATGCCCTGACCAGTAATGCTGAAGAAGCTGAAGCCAAATGGTTCTATGAAGATCTACAAGGCCTTCTAGAGCTAGCACCACAAAATGGCATCCTTTCCATTATGAGGGACTGGAATGCAAAAGTGAAGTCAAGGGGTACCTGGAGTAACAGGCAAATTTGGTTTTGGAGTACAAAATGAAGCAGGTCAAAGGCTAATAGAGTTTTGCCAAGAAAACTGGTCATAGCAAACACCCTCTTCCAACAATACAAGAGAAGATGCTACACATGGACATCACCAGATGGTCAATATAGAAATCAAATTGATTATGTTCTTTGCAGACAAAGATGGAGAAGCTCTATACAGTCAACAAAAACAAGACTGAGAGCTGACTGTGGCTCAGATCATGAACTCCTTATTACCAAATTCAGACTTAAGTTGAAGAAAGTAGGGAAAACCACTAGACCATTCAGGTATGACCTAAATCAAATCCCTTATGATTATAGAGTGGAAGTGAGAAATAGATTCAGGGGATTAGATCTGATAAACAGAGTGCCTGAAGAACTATGGACAGAGGTTTGAAACATTTTACAGGATACTGGGATGAAGACCATACCCAAGAAAAAGAAATGCAAAAAGGCAAAATGGTTGTATGAGGAGGCCTTACTAATAGCTGAGAAGAGAAGAGATGTGAAAGGCAAAGGAGAAAAAGAAAGATACACCTATTTGAATGCCGAGTTCTGAAGAATATCAAGGAGAGAAAATACAGCCTTCCTTAGTGATCAATGCAAAGAAATAGAGGAAAACAATAGAATGGGAAAAACTAGAGATCTCTTCAAGAAAATTAGAGATACCAAGGGACTATTTCATGCAAGGATAGGAACAATAAAGGACAGACATGGTATGGACCTAACAGAAGCAGAAGATATTAAGAAGAGGTGGCAAGAATACACAGAAGAACTATACAAAAAAGATCTTCAAGACCCAGATAATCACAATGGTGTGATCATTCATCCAGAGGCAGACATCCTGGAATGCAAACTCAAGTGGTCCTTAGGAAAAGTCACTATGAACAAAGCTAGTGGAGGTGATGGAATTCCAGTTGAGCTGTTTCAAATCCTAAAATATGATGCTGTAAAAGTGCTGCACTCAATATGCCAGCAAATTTGGAAAACTCAGCAGTGGCCACAGGACTGGAAAGTGTCAGTCTTCATTCCAATCATAAAGAAAGGCAATGCCAAAGAATGCTCAAAGTACCAGACAATTGCACTAATCTCACATGCTAGCAAAGTGATGGTCAAAATTCTCCAAGCCAGGCATCAACAGTATGTGAACCGTGAACTTTCAGATGTTCAAACTGGATTTAGAAAGGCAAAGGAACCAGAGCTCAAATTACCAACACCTGTTGGATCATCAAAAAGGCAAAAGAGTTCCCCAAATACATCTACTTCTGCTTTATTGACTATGCCAAAGTCTTTGACTGTGTAGATCACAACAAACTGTGGGAAATTCCTAAAGAGATGGGAATACCAGACCCCCTTACCTGCCTCCTGATAAATCTGTATACAGGTCCATAAGCAACAGTTAGAACTGGACATGGAACAACAGACTGGTCCCAAATTGGGAAAGGCATAAGTCAAGGATGTATATCGTCACCCTGCTTATTTAACTTATGTGCAGAGCACATCATGAGAAACACTTGGCTGGATGAAGCAGAAGGTGGAATCAAGATTGCCAGGAGATATATCAATGACCTCGGATATGCAGATGACACCACCCTTAGGGCAGAAAGCAAAGAAGAACCAAAGAGCCTCTTGATGAAAGTGAAAGAGGAGAGTGAAACAGTTGGCCTAAAACTCAACACTCAGAAAACTAAGATCATCGGACCTGGTCCCAACACTTCATGCCAGTTAGATGGAGAAACAATGAAAACAGTGAGAGACTATATTTTTGGGTTCCAAAATTGGTGCAGATGGTGATTGCACCCATGAAATTAAAAGATCCTTGCTCCTTGGAAGAAAAGCTATGACCTACCTAGACAGCATATTAAAAGGCAGAGACATTACTTTGCCAACAAAGGTCCTTCTAGTCAAATCTATGCTTTTTCCAGTAGTCATGTATGGATGTGCTGCTGCTGCTAAGTTGCTTCAGTCGTGTCCGACTCTGTGCGACCCCGTAGATGGCAGCCCACCAGGCTCCACCGTCCCTGGGATTCTCCAAGCAAGAACACTGGAGTGGTTTGCCATTGCCTTCTCTGTTATGGATGTGAGAGTTAATAAATAAATAAAGCTCAGTGCCAAAGAATTGATGCCTTTGAACTGTGATGTTGGAGAATACTCTTGATATTCCCTTGGACAGCACAGAGATCCAACCAGTCCATTCTAAAGGAAATCAGTCCTGAATATTCATCGGAAGGACTGATGCTGAGGCTGAAACGTCAACACTTTGGCCACCTGATGCAAAGTACCAACTCATTTTAAAAGACCCTATGCTGGGAAAGGTTGAAGGTGGGAGGAGAAGGGGATGACAGAGGATGAGATGGTTGGATGGCATCATTGACTCAATGGACATGAGTTTGAGTAAACTCCAGGAGTTGGTGATGGACAGGGAGTCCTGGCATGCTGCAGTCCATGGGATCACAAACAGTCAGACAGGACTGAGTGACTGAACTGAAATGAACTGAAACTACTTAAGAGAATTATGGCCATCATTTTTGTGATCGCATTTCACTATCTAATAACTTCAGCTAGCAGTATTTTTGATCATGCATTTTAAAATTTGCATGTTAGTAATTATATTCTACAGGTTAAAATTGTGATTAACTAAATATGTAAACTTATTTACATAAATAACAACAACAGACTGGTTCCAAATAGCGAAAGGAGTATGTCAAGGCTGTATATTGTCACCCTGTTTATTTAACTTACATGCAGAGTACATCATGCGAAATGCTGGGCTGGATGAAACACAAGCTAGAATCAAGATTGCCAGGAGAAATGTCAATAACCTCAGATATGCAGATGACACCACCTTTAAGGAAAGCAAAGAAGAACTAAAGAGCCTCTTGATTAAAGTGAAAGAGGAGAGTGAAAAAGTTGGCTTAAAACTCAACACTCTGAAAACTATGATCATGGCATCTGGTCCCATCATTTCATGACACAGATGGGGAAAGGGTGAAAACAGTGGCAGACTTTATTTTGGGGGGCTCCAAAATCGCTGCAGATGGTGACTTCAGCCATGAAATTAAAAGAGTCTTGCTTCTTGGAAGAAAAGTTGTGACCAACCTAGACAGCATATTATAAAGCAGAGACATTACTTAGCCAAAGGGGACAACAGAGGATGAGATGGTGGAATAGCATCACAGACTCGATGGACTCGATGGAGTTTGAGTAAGTTCCAGGAATTGGTGATGGACAGGGAGGCCTGGCGTGCTGCAGTCCATGGATTTGCAAAGAGTAAGACACGACTGAGCGACTGAATTGAACTGAACCGATTTACATAAAGAATTATTTTCTTTACCTTTCTTTCAACAGAGTATTTCCCTTGAATTTGACCTTATTTGTTTTTTCATACTTCAAATAGTTTGGTATCAGAGTACCAGATTTCTACCAAGTAGATTAAGAGAGATAACATAGATCTAAGCAGACACTCTATCTTTATAAATAAGGATTTTTTTTTCTGAGTAAACCCTTTACGTTTGTTCAAATGATTAACTTTAAAATTATTTTTAAGAACAGAAAAAATGAAGTGTCTTAAATAAGAGAAAAGACAGGATAAATATGCCTTTCCTGATGGAGTTAGATTCTCCTCTTTGGGATTGACATGAAATAGCAAGCTCACTGGATTGGTATTTGTCCATATTTTACATAGGACAGTCAAAATTTAAAGACTGTTATTCTATTAGCTGACAGTACTGTGAAAATTTCCAAAAGGAAAGAAAATTAAACTGCAGTCAATCAGTTAAACTTCTCAAAATCTTAAAAAAAAGAGAAGACTATGAATTCCTAACTTAAGTTCATATCATGTTTCTTGTCAAAGTATAAGTACATTGGATAAACAACTTCTCAGTATCACATTGCATATTTACTTGTTTCTTGTGTTGTTTTCCCACTAAAGTATAAGCTTCATGGTACAGGGACTTTTACTGAGCTTAGAACATACAAGACAACATAAAAATAGTATTTGTTATGTAGATGTCAGATAAATGAAATCATATGCTGGTAAACAAGAAACATAAAAAATAAAGATTAGGAACACTAACTCATTTGTTATTCTACTTAGTCACCAGTCCATCCACCTTTCAAGTCCATTTTTTAAGTTGTCATAACAGTGATAATTTTAAAATACAAAGTTCATTAGATTAAAAAGATCCAGTGGTATCTAAAAGCTATGATGAATTTAAAACTAGTTGGCTCTCATGGTTGTGAGAGCTGGACCATAAAGAAGGCAGAGTACTGAAGAATTGATGTTTTCAAACTGTAGTTCTGGGGACGACTCTTGAGATTCCCCTGGACTGCAAGGAGATCAAAGCAGTCAATTTTCCAGGAAATCAACCCATTGCAATTGGAATACTCATTGGAAACACTGATGCCAAAGAGGAAGCTCCAATACTGTGGCCACCTGATGACAAGAGCTGATTCCTTGGAAAAGACCCGATTCTGGGAAAGATTGAATGCAGAAAGAGCAGAGGGCAAAAGAAGATGAGATGGCTGGATGGCATCACCAAAACAATGGACATGAATTTAGGCAAACTCCAGGAGATGGTGAGGGACAGAAAAACCTGGAGTGCTGTAGTCCATGGGGTCATGAAGTCAGACATAACTTAGCGACTGAACACATACACAGGTTCTCATAGCTGAATAGTATAGCGATTATTTAAGTAACATATTCTTCATTTTTTTACCCATAAATTGATAGTTATTTCCATATATTGATTCTTGTGAATAATACTGTAATGAGCATGAGATTGAAGATATCTCTCTGAGATCTTAATATGACTTTCTTTCCAAACAGTGGGATTGCTGGATCATATAGCAGTTCTATTTTTATTTTTTTTGAGAAATTTCATACTATATTCCATGATGAATATATCAATCTTGCTTTCTATGAGATTATGTATCAATATGGAGGATATTATACATAGTGAAATAAGTCAGACAGAGAAAGACACATACCGCATGGTATCATTTATATGTATAATCTAAAAAAAAAATCAAACTCTTAGAAGCAGGGGATGGAATGGTGGTCACCAGGAGATGGAACAGAGAAGATGGTGAGATGTGAGTCAAAAGACACAAAATTGAAGCTATGTAGGGATTTCACATCTAGGCATAATGACTACACTTAACAACATTGTACTGAACAGAAGGGATATACTGAAAGTAACTATCACACCCCCAAAACTGGATCCATGTAAGATGATAATATGTTAGTTAGCTTCACTTCAGTAATCTTTGCCCTGTGTATGTATTATCAAATAATCATCCAACTTTTGTATATGCAGGATTGGGTAGCCATTTCCTTCTCCAGGGGATCTTCCTGACATGGAGACTGGACCTGGGTCTCCTGCATTGCAGGCAGGTTCTTTACCATCTGAGCCACCAGGGAAGCCCTAATATTTTATCAAAAATATATACATAAATGAAAAAAGTTAAAAAAAATCTACTTAGCAAACCCTATGTGTCCTTTGTAATCTGTATCCAATTTGCCTTGATCATCTTCTCATTTCCCTGATGCTCCAAACACACTCATTTGCTTCCCTATACATGCAGGTCCTTCCCGGTGCTCTGCTCTGGCATATTTCTTGTGCCTTGAATGTTATTTCCCAGTTTTTCTTCCCAGTGGATTATGGCTCATTTTTCAGCAATTTGCTTTCATCTTTACTATATTTTTCCATATTCTGCTGTAGTATTTGCTTGGGTTCTTTAGGTTTTGTTTCCATGGGAATTTCTTCAAGGGGTAGATTAAAATTTTTTTCTTTGAAATTGAAGTATAATGTATGTACAGTATTACATTGATTTCAGGTGTCCAAGAAAGCTGAGTGCTGAAGACCTGATGCTTTTGAATTGTGGTGTTGGAGAAGACTCTTGAGAGTCCCTTGGACAGCAAGGATATCCACCCAATCAATCCTAAAGGAAATCAGTCCTGAATATTCATTGGAAGGACTGATGCTGAAGCTGAAACTCTAATACTTTGGTCACCTGATGTGAAGAACCAACTCCCTGGAAAAAGACCCTGATGCGGGGAAAGATTGAAGGTGGGAGAAGAAGGGGACGACAGAATATGAGATGGTTGGATGGCATCACCGACTCAATGGACATGAGTTTGAGTAGGCTCTGGGAATTGTGATGGATAGGGAGGCCTGGCGTGCTGCAGTCCATGGGGTTGCAAATAATCAGACACGACTGAGAGACCAAACTGACTGACAGGTGTACAACTTAATGAATTGACAGTAAAATACATTAAAAATGAACCAGACATGGAACAATGAACTGCTTCAAAATTGGGAAAGGAGTATGTCAAGGCTGTATATTGTCACCCTGCTTACTTAACTTATATGCTGATTACATCATGTGAAATGTCAGGCTGGATGAATCTCAAGCTGGAATCAAGATTGCTGGGAGAAATATCAATAACCTCAGATATGCAGATGACACCACCCTAATGACAGAAAGTGAAGAGGAACTAAAGAGCCTCTTGATGAAGGTGAAAGAGGAGAGTGAAAAGCTGGCTTAAAACAGCATTCAAAAAATGAAGATCATAGCATCTGGTCCCATATCTTCATGGCTAATAGATGGGGAAAAAGTGGAAACAGTGACAGACTTTATTTTCTTAGGCTCCAAAATCACTGCAGACACTGACTGCAGCTATGAAATTAAAAGATGCTTCTTCCTTGAAAGGAAAGCTATGATAAATGTAGACAGAGTATTAGAAAGCAGAGACATGACTTTGCCAACAAAGGTCCATCTAGTCAAAGCTATGTTTTTTTCAGTAGTCATGTATGAATGTGAGAGTTGGACCACAAAGAAGTCTGAGAACTGGAGAATTGATGCTTTCAAACTGTGGTGCTGAAGAGGACTCTTGAGAGTCCCTCGGACTTAAAGGAGATCAAATCAGTCAATCCGAAAGGACATCAACCCTCAATATTCATTGGAAGGACTCATGCTTAAGCTCCAATACTTTGGCCACATGATGTGAAGAGCTAACTCATTGGAAAAGACCTTGATGGTGGGAAAGATTGACTGCAGGAGGAGTAGAGAGCAACAGAGGATACGATAGTTGGATGGCATCACTGACTCAGTGGAGATGAGTTTGAGCAAACTCTAGGAGATAGTAAAGGCCAGGGAAGCCTGGCATGCTGCAGTCCATGGGGTTACAAGGAGTTGGACATGACTGAGCAACTGAACATCATGGTTAAATCTCACAGTCATCCTTCATCTCTCAACCCTAGCCCTCTAGAAACTACCTATTTGCTCTTTGTATCTAAAGTCTGCTTCTATTGTTTTGTTTGTTTGCTGTTGTTTGATTCTACATGTGTAATCATAAATTATTTGTCTTTCTTTGTCTGACTTAATTTCAATTAGCATAAAATGTACAGGACCATTTGAGTTTCATAAAACCATTTGAGTTTTCATTCTTTTTTCTATGTCTGGATGGACCTAACAGAAGCAGAAGATATTAAGAAGAGGTGGCAAAAATACACAGAAGAACTGTACAAAAAAGATCTTCACAATCAAGATAATCACGATGGTATGATAACTCACCTAGAGCCAGACATCCTGGAATGTGAAGTCAAATGGGCCTTAGAAAGCATCACTACAAACAAATCTAGTGGAGGTGATGGAATTCCAGTTGAGCTATTCCAAATACTGAAAGATGATGCTGTGAAAGTGCTGCACTCAATATGCCAGCAAATTTGGAAAACTCAGCAGTGGCCACAGGACTGTAAAAGGTTAGTTTTCATTCCAATCCCAAAGAAAGGCAATGCCAAAGAATGCTCAAACTACTGCACAATTGCACTCATCTCACATGCTAGTAAAGTAATGCTTAAAATTATCCAACCCAGGCTTCAGCAATATGTGAACCATGAACTTCCTGATGTTCAAGCTGGTTTTAGAAAAGGCAGAAGAACCAGAGATCAAATTGCCAACATCCACTGGATCATCGAAAAAGCAAGAGAGTTCCAGAAAAACATATATTTCTGCTCTCTTGACTATGCCAAAACCTTTGACTGTGTGGATCACAATAAACTGTGGAAAATTCTGAAAGAGATGGGAATACCAGACCACCTGACGAGCCTCTTGAGAAACCTATATGCAGGTCAGGAAGCAACAGTTAGAACTGGACATGGAACAACAGACTGGTTCCAAATAGGAAAAAGAGTACGTCAAGGCTGTATACTGTCACCTGCTTATTTAACTTATATGCAGATTACATCATGAGAAACGCTGGACTGGAAGAAGCACAAGCTAGAATCAAGATTGCTGGGAGAAATCTCAATAACCTCAGATATGCAGATGACACCACTCTTATGGCAGAAAGTGAAGAGGAACTCAAAAGCCTCTTGATGAAAGTGAAAGTGGGGAGTGAAAAAGTTGGCTTAAAGCTCAATATTCAGAAAACGAAGATCATGGCATCTGGTCCCATCACTTCATGGGAAATAGATGGGGAAACAGTGGAAACAGTGTCAGACTTTATTTTTCTGGGCTCCAAAATCACTACAGATGGTGATTGCAGCCGTGAAATTAAAAGATGCTTATTCCTTGGAAGAAAAGTTATGACCAACCTAGATAGCATATTCAAAAGCAGAGACATTACTTTGCCAACAAAGTTCCATCTAGTCAAGGCTATGGTTTTCCCAGTGGTCATGTATGGATGTGAGAGTTGGACTGTGAAGAAAGTTGAGCGCCGAAGAATTGATGCTTTTGAACTGTGGTGTTGGAGAAGACTCTTGAGAGTCCCTTGTACTGCAAGAAGATCCAACCAGTCTGTTCTAAAGGATATCAGCCCTGGGTTTTCTTTGGAAGGAATGATGCTAAAGCTGAAACTCCAGTACTTTGGCCATCTCTTGCTAAGAGTTGACTCATTGGAAAAGACTCTGATGCTTGGAGGGATTGGGGGCAGGAGGAAAAGGGGACGACAGAGGATGAGATGGGTGAATGACATCACTGACTCGATGGATGTGAGTTTGAGTGAACTCTGGGAGATGGTGATGGACAAGGAGGCCTGGTGTGCTGCGATTCATGGGGTCGCAAAGAGTCGGACACGACTGAGCGACTGAACTGAACTGAACATTCAGAATATACACGTACCACATTTTCTTCTTCCATTTTTCTATTGGTTGGCATTTATTAATAAATTACTTCTGTATCTTGTTTATTGTAAACAAAACTCTAATGAATATAGGAGGGCTTATGTCTATCTGAATTAGTGTTTTTGTTTTCTTTGGAAAAATACTGAGAAATAGCATTACTTTAAACACATTTCCATTGTGGCTGTACCAATTTACAGACCACCAATAGTACATGAGGGTTCCCCTTTTTCCAAATTCTCACAAACACTTTTGATAATAGCCATTCTGACGGATGTCAGATGATATCTTATTGGGGTTCAATTTGCATTTCTCTCATACTTGCTGCTAAGCTGCTGCTGCAAAGTCACTTCAGTCGTGTCCGACTCTGTGCGACCCCATAGACGGCAGCCCACCAGGCTCCCCCATCCCTGGGATTCTCTAGGCAAGAATACTGGAGTGTGTTGCCGTTTCCTTCTCCAATGCATGAAAGTGAAAAGTCAAAGTGAAGTTGCTCAGTCGTGTCCAAATCTAGCGACCCCATGGGCTGCAGCCTACAAGGCTCCTCCTTCCGTGGAATTTTCCAGGCAAGAGTACTGGAGTGGGGTGCCATTGCCTTCTCCAATACTTAATTTCTTAAGTAATTTAAGAAATTAAGTAATCTTAATTTCTCTCGTACTTAATGGTGCTAAATATCTTTTTGTGTATATGTTGACCATTTGTATATCTTCTTTGTACGAATGTTTATACATGTTCTCTGCTCATTTTAAAAGTCACATTGCTTGTTTTTTGATATTGAGTTGTATTGAGGTGAGCCAGATCAGGGCGCAGGATGGAGTCCAGAGTCCCAGCACATCTCCGAGCTGTGTGCAGAGTTTTGAGGACGTGGGTCTGAATCTGGGCTGTGCTCCAGAAAGCTGTGACCGAGCCAGAGCCCCTTCAGAGAAGGAGGTTATCCTGGCCCTGTGCCCTGAGGACAGTCCTGGGAGAGAATCCATTGGAGATTGTTTTAAGATGTAGAACCCTTGAATGTGAAGTTATCCAAATGATGTTGAAGCAGTCATACAGAAATTGCTTCATGTTGTGGACTTGGTAATTACATCTACAGCTCCATGGTGGAGTAGAATGACGTTTGCTTATCTTCTCCTGTGAGAACTCCAAAATTACACCTCGCAGATGAACAATCATCAACAGAAGAATGTTGGATCCCACCAAAAAAGATACCTCAAGGGCAAAAGAGACCCAGCAAGATGGTAGGTGGGGCGAAATCACAGTTAGAATCAAGCTCCATGCCCACCAGAGATGCTCAGAGGGCTCAAACAAACCTTGTGCACACCAGGACCCAGAGACCACACAGAGACTGAGCCAGAACTGTGTTTGAGTATCTTCTGCAGAGGTACGGGTCAGCAGTAGACTGCTGCAGGGGCTGGGCTCTGGGTGAAGTTGACCTGGGTATGGTATAAGCCCTCTTGGAGTAGGTCCCCATTAACCCCACCATAGAACTGCCAGAACTCACACGGGACTGAGAAAACAGACTCCTGGAGAACACAAACAAAGATTGTGTGCACCAGGATCCAGGAGAAAGGAACAGTGACCCCACAAGAGACTGATCCAGACTTGCTCTGGAGTGTCCAGGAGTCTGCAGCAGAGGCATGGGTTGGCGGTGGCCTGCTGCAGGGACCACCTGAGTGCAGGTGGGGCCCTGAGTGCAGCAGTGCCTGCATGGGACCTTTTGAGGAGGTCGCCATTATCTTCATTACCTCCACCATAACTTGGCCTCAGGTTGAACAACAGGGAGGGAACACAGCTCCACCAATCAACAGAAAATTGGATTAAAGATTTACTAAGCATGGCCCTGCCCATCAGAATAAGATCCAGTTTTCCCCTCAGTTAGTCTCTCCCATCAGGAAGTTTCCATAAACCTCTTATCCTTCTCCATCAGAGCACAGACAGAATGAAACACACAATCACAGAAAACTAATCAATCTCATCATATGGACCACAGCATTGTATAATTCAATGAAACTAGGAGCCCTGGCATGTAGGGCCACCCAAGACAGATGGGTCATGGTGGAGAGTTCTGACAAAACGTGGTCTACTGGAGAAGGGAATTGTAAACCACTTCAGTAATCTTGCTTGAGAACCCCATGAACAGTATGAAAAGGAAAAAAGATAAGACACTGAAAGATGAATTCCCCAAGTTGGTAGGTGTCCAATATGCTACTGGAGATCAGTGGAGAAATAACTCCAGGAAGAATGAAGAGACAGAGCTAAAGCAAAAACAACACCCAGTTGTGGATTAGACCAGTGATGGAAGTAAAATTCGGTGTTGTAAAGAGCAATATTTCACAGGAATCTGGAATATTAGGTCTATGAATCAAGGCAAATTGGAAGTGGTCAAACAGGAGATGGCAAGAGTGAACATCAACATCTTAGGAATCAGCAAACTAAAATAATTGGCATAGGTGAATTTAACTCATATGAACATTATGTCTACTATTGTGGCAAGAATCACTTAGAAGAAATAGAGTAGCCATCATAGTCAACAAACGAGTCTGAAATGCTTGGGCGCATTAAGACTTGGGCACAATCTCAAAAATGACAGAATGATCTCTGTTCGTTTGCAAGGCAAACCATTCAATATCACAGTAATCCAAGTCTATGCCCTGGCCAGTAATGCTGAAGAAGCTGAAGTTGAATCGTTCTATGAAGACCTACAAGACCTTCTAGAACTAACACCCAAAAAAGATGTCCTTTTCACAATAGGGGACTGAATAAGTCAAGAGAGATACCCGGAGTAGCAGGCAAATTTAGCCTTGCAGTACAAAGTGAAGCAGGTCAAAGGCTAACAGAGCTTTGCCAAGAAAACACACTGGTCATAGCACACACCCTCTTCCAACAACACAAGAGGAGACTCTACACATGGACATCACCAGATGGTCAATACCAAAATCAGGTTGACTATACTCTTTGCAGACAAAGATGGAGAAGCTTTATATAGTCACTAAAAACAAGACTGGGAGCTGACTGTGGCTCAGATCATAAACTCCTTATTGCAAAATTCAGACTTAAGTTGAAGAAAGTAGGGAAAACCACTAGATGAACTTCCAAATGTTCATGCTGGATTTAGAAAAGGGAGAGGAACCAGAGATCAAATTTCCAACATCAACTGGATCATCAAATAAGCAAGAGAGTTCCAGAAAAAAATCAACTTCTGCTTTATTGACTATGCCAAATCCTTTGACTGTGTGGATCACAACAAACTATGGAAAATTTTTCAAGAGATGGGGACACCAGACCACCTGACCTGCCTCTTGAGAAATCTGTATGCAAGTCAAGAAGCAACAGTAGAACTGGACATCAAACAACAGATTGATTCCAAATTGTGAAAGGAGTACGTCAAAGCTGTATATTGTCATTCTGCTTATTTAACTTATATGCAGAGTACATCATGAGAAATGCTGGACTGAATGAAGCACAGGCTGAAATCAAGATTTCAGGGAGAAGTATATATAACCTCAGATATGCAGATGACACCACCCTTAGTGCAGAAAGTGAAGTTCTAAAGAGCCTCTTGATGAAAGTGAAAGAGGAGAGTGAAAAAGTTGGCTTAAAGCTCAACATTCAGAAAACTAAGATCATGGTATCTGGTCCTGTCACTTCATGGTAAACAGATGGGGAAACAGTGGAAACAGTGACAGACTTTATTTTTGGGGGGCTCCAAAATCACTGCAGATGGTGACTTCAGCCATGAAATGAAAAGATGCTTGCTCCTTGGGAGAAAAACTATGACCAACCTAGACAGTATATTAAAAAGCAGAGACATTACTTTGCCTACAAGGTCTGTCTAGTCAAAGCTATGGTTTTTCCAGTAGTCATGTATGGATATGAGAGTAGGACTATAAAGAAAATTGAGTGCTGAAGAATTGATACTTTTGAACTGTGGTGTTGGAAAAGACTTTTGAGAGTCCCTTGGACAGCACGGTGATCCAACCAGTCCATCCTAAAGGAAATCATTCCTGAGTGTTCATTGGAAGGACTGATGCTGAAGCTGAAACTGCAATAATTTGGCCACCTGATGAGAAGTGACTCATTTGAAAAGACCCTGATTCTGGGAAAGATTGAAGGTGGGAGCAGAAGGGGATGACAGAGGATGAGATGATTGGATGGTATTACTGACACGATGGACATGTGTTTGAGTAGGCTCTGGTAGTTGATGATGGACAGGTAAGGGTGGAGTCCATAGGTGCTGGAGTCCATAGGGCCGCAGAGAATCAGACACAACTGAGGTACTGAACTGAATGAATTGAGTTGTATGATTTCTTTATATTCTTTGCATATTAATCCTTTAATAAATTTGTGCTTTGCAAATATGTTTTCCCATTCAGTAATTGCCTTTTCATTTTATTGATAGCTTCCATCACTCTACAAGATTTTTAGTTTTATGTGTCACTATCATATAGTTTGATTAACCATATCTTTGTGTAATAGTTGGAAGTGTGGGAGCATGATCCTTTCAGCGTTATTTTTCCTTAAGATTGCTTTGGCTATTCAGGATCTTTTGTAGTTCCATACAACTTTTAGCATTGTTTGTTCTAGTTCTGTGCATACTAGGCATTTTTATAGGGATTACTTTTTTTTTGGTGGAAAAGGCTACTCCCGTATTTATTGAGGGAATATTGTGTGATGCGCCAGGCAGGTTCCCATTCCATGAACTGTACATTCTAGTGGGCAAATGAGACACCCCATTTTCTGAACCGCAAGCACACCCTTGACATATTTTTATTAAAGAGTGTGGTTGGACCTATTTGAGTTGTGTGAAGCAGCAGAATCCAGTGAGTAAAAAATGCTCATGTTCTGATGTTCTGCAGTTTATGAGGAAGGCCTTACAAACAGGTTTTAGTGAACACATTTCACTGCTTGTGTTGCTTCCATTAAATATTAACAGTTCCATAGAGATTACTTTCAATCCGTAGATTGCTTTGAGTAGTATGAACATTTTAATAACATTAAATCTTCCAATCCATGAACACCATATATTTTCAGTTTATTTGTGCCATCTTCAATTTGTTTCATCAGTGTTTTAAAGTTGTCAGAGTATGGGTCTTTATCACCTTATTAGATTTGTTTCTAGGTATTTTATTCATTGTCCTATAACTTGTTTTCTTAATTTCTCTTTCTGATAGTTCATTGTTAGTATATAGAAATGTAACAGATTTCCATATATTAACTTCATACCCTGCAACTTTACTCAATTCTTTGATGAGTTCTAGGAGTTTTTTGGTGGTGTATTTTAGATTTTCTATTTATAATCATGCCATTGGCAAAGAGTAACAGTTTTACTCTTCCTTTCTTATTTTGATTTGTTTTATTTTTCTTGTCTGACTATTGTGGTAGAACTTCTTATGCTATGTTAAATAAAAACGGTGAGAGTGTGCATCCTTGACTCGTTTCTGATTTTAGAGGAAGAGCTTTGAGCTTTTCACCCTTGAGTATGAAATTAGCTAATGGCTTGATAGCTATGGTCTTATTAAGTAGAGGTATATTCCCTCTATACTAACTTTATTGAGAGTTTTTATCATAAATGTCACAAGCTTTTTCTGCATCTATTGAGCTTAACATATGATTTTTATCCTTTGTTTTGTTAATAGGTGTATCAAATTGATTGAATTGTGGATGTTGAGCCATCTTTGAATCCTTGGGAAAAGTCCTACATCGTCATAGTGTATAATACTTTTAATGTACCATTGCATCATTTGTCTTTGAGAAGTTTTGCATCTATATTCATCAGGAATATTGCAATTCCCTTTTTCATGTGATATTTTTGTCTGGTTAGTATCAGGGTGATGCTGACTTTGCTGAGTGAATTCAGAAGCATTTCCTCTGCAATTTTTTTAAGAAAGTTTGAGAAGGAGAAGTATTACCTCTTCTCTAAATGTTTGGAGGAGTCATCTGCTCCTGGACTTTTGGTGGTTGGCAATTTTTGAAAAATTACTGATTTAATTTAATTACTGGTAATTGGTATTCTTATATTTTCTATTTTTCCTTGGTTCAGTCTTGGGAGATTGTACATTTTTAGGAATTTGTGCATTTCTTCTAGGTTGTGCATTTTATTGATGTATATTTGCTTGTGGGAATCTCTTATGATCCTTTGTATTTCTGTGGTGTTCAAAAAGTTCCTCTTTTTCGTGTGTGATTTTATTGACTTTTGACCCACTATCTTTTTCCTTGATGAATCTCACTAAAGTTTTATCAGCTTGTTTATCTCTTCAAAGAACCACCTTCTATTTTCATTGATCTTTGCTATTGTACTTTTTGTTTGTTTGTTTCTCCTTTATTTCTATTCTGATCTTTATGTGTGATTTCTTCTTTCTCACTATCTTTGTATTTAGTTGTTCTTTTTTTTCTAGTTCCCTTAGGTGTAAGATTAGGTAGTTTATTTGAGATTTTTCTTTGTGATAGGTTTTCATTACTATAAGTTTCCCTCTTAGCATTACTTTTGCTCCTTAGGTTTTGGATCGTGTTTTCATTCTTTTTCTTTCTTTTTTTTTGTCTCTGGATGTGTTTTATTTCTTCTTTCGTTGACTCAGCGATGCATTTGTTGTTTAGTAGCATATTTTTAGCTTACACAAGTTAGTGTGTGTGTGTGTGTGTTGCAGTTTTTTCTTGTAATTGAATTCTAGTCTCATAGCATTGTGTTAGAAGATATGTTTAATATACTTTCAGTTCAGTTCAGTCGCTCAGTCGGGTCTGACTTTTGGCACCCCATGAATCGCAGCATGCCAGGCCTCTCTGTCCATCACCAACTTCCGGAGTTCACTCAGACACGTCCATCGAGTCAGTGACTTCTTAAATTTATGAAGCTTATTTTGTGCCCTAACATGTGATCCAAAACTGTGATGTAAAACTATTGATATCTACTTCAAACCTGAATGAAAGCCTTATCGAGTAGAGTTTTTTGGTCACATGTTTTACTCTTTCATCATTTTAAATATATTGCACCACTATATTGTTTCACTCTTTTCTGAAATTTTTACTTCTATTTTGTTTACTGTATATGGAGGTCAGGAAGCAACAGTTAGAACTGGACATGGAACAACAGACTGGTTCCTAAAAGGAAAAAGAGTACGTCAAGGCTGTATATTGTCACCCTGCTTATTTAACTTACATGCAGAATACATCATGAGAAACGCTGGGCTGGAAGAAGCACAAGCTGGAATCAAGATTGCTGGGAGAAATATCAATAACCTCAGATATGCAGATGACACCACTCTTATGGCAGAAAGTGAAGAGGAACTCAAAAGCCTCTTGATGAAAGTGAAAGTGGAGAGTGAAAAAGTTGGCTTAAAGCTCAACATTCAGAAAACGAAGATCATGGCATCCGGTTCCACCACTTCATGGGGAAACAGGGGAAACAGTGTCAAACTTTATTTTTCTGGGCTCTAAAATCACTGCAGATGTTGACTGCAGCCATGAAATTAAAAGACGCTTACTACTTGGAAGGAAAGTTATGACCAACCTGGATAGCATATTCAAAAGCAGAGACATTACTTTGCCAACAAAGGTTCGTCTAGTCAAGGCTATGGTTTTTCCAATGGTCATGTATGGATGTGAGAGTTGGACTGTGAAGAAGGCTGAGCGCCAAAGAATTGATGCTTTTGAAGTGTGGTGTTGGAGAAGACTCTTGAGAGTCCCTTGGACTGCAAGGAGATCCAACCAGTCCATTCTAAAGGAGATCAGCCCTGGGATTTCTTTGGAAGAAATGATGCTAAAGCTGAAACTCCAGTACTTTGGCTACCTCATGCAAAGAGTTGACTCATTGGAAAAGACTCTGATGCTGGGAGGGATTGGAGGCAGGAGGAGAAGGGGACGACAGAGGATGAGATGGCTGGATGGCCTTGCTGACTCGATGGACATGAGTTTGAGTGAACTCCAGGAGCTGGTGATGGACAAGGAGGCCTGGTATGCTGGGATTCATGGGGTCGCAAAGAGTCGGACATGACTGAGCGACTGATCTGATCTGATCTGATCTGAGCAACTATATGCAAATAAAATGGACAACTTGGAAGAAATGGATGGATTCTTAGAAAAGTATAACTTTCCAAAGCTGAACCAAGAAGAGGGATGGTATGGGGAGGGAGGAGGGAGGAGGGTTCAGGATGGGGAACACATGTATACCTGTGGTGGACTCATTTTGATATTTGGCAAAACTAATACAATTATGTAAAGTTTAAAAATAAAATAAAATTAATAATAATAAAAAAAGAAATAGAAGATCTTAACAGACCCATCACAAGCATGGAAATCAAAATTGTAATCAGAAATCTTCCAACAAGAAACAGCCCAGGACCATACGTCTTCACAGCTGAATTCTACCAAAAATTTAGAGAGGAGCTAACACCTATCCTACCAAAGCTCTTTCAGAAATTTGCAGAGGAATGTAAGCTTCTAAACTCATTCTATGAGGCCACCATCACCCTAATACCAAAACCAGACAAAGATGCCACAAAAAAGAAAAGTACAGGCCAATATCACTGATGAACACATATGCAAAAATCCTTAACAAAATCCTAGCAAACAGAATCCAACAACATATTAAAAAGATCATACACCATGACCAAGTGGGCTTTATCCCAGGGATGCAAGGATTCTTTAATATCCACAAATCAATCAATGTGATATCCCATATTAACAAATTGAAAGATAAAAACCATATGATTATCTCAATAGAAGCAGAGAAAGCCTTTGACAAAATTCAACATCCATTTATGATAAAAACCTCCAGAAAGCAGGAATAGAAGGAACATACCTCAACATAATAAAAGCCATGTATGATAAACCCATATCCTCAATGGTGAAAAATTGAAAGCATTTCCCCTAAAGTCAGGAACACGACAAGGGTGCCCACTCTCACCACTATTATTCAAAATAGTTTTGCAAGTTTTGGCCACAGCAATCAGAGCAGACAAAGAAATAAAAGGAATCCAGATTGGAAAAGAAGAAGTAAACCTCTCACTGTTTGCAGATGACAAGATCCTCTACATAGAAAACCCTAAAGACTCCACCAGAAAATTACTAGAGCTAATCAATAAATATAGTAAAGCTGAAGGATATAAAATTATCACAGAGAAATCCTTTGCATTCCTATACACTAACAATGAGAAAATAGAAAGAGAAATTAAAGAAACAACTCCATTCATCATTGCAACAAAAAGAATAAAATACTTAGGAATATATCTACCTAAAGAAACAAAAAAAAAACTTATATATAGAAAACTGTAAAACATTGAAAAAAATAAAAAATGACAGTTAATAGATTGAGAAATATACCATGTTCATGGATAGGAAGAATCAATATAGTGAAAATGAGTATACTGCCCAAAGCAATCTATAGTTTCAATGCAATCCCTGTCAAGCTACCAAAGCTATTTTTTTTTTTTTAGAGAACTAGAACAAATAATTTCACAATTTGTATGGAAGTCCAAAATCCTCGAATAGCCAAAGCAATCTTTTGAAAGAAGAATGGAACTGGAGGAATCAACCTGCCTGACTTCAGACTATACTACAAAGCTACAGTCATCAAGATAATATGGTACTGGCACAAAGACAGAAATATAGATCAATGGAATGAAATAGAAAGCCCAGAGATAAATCTACGCACCTATGGACACCTTATCTTTGACAAAGGAAGCAATAATATACAATGGAGAAAAGACAATCTCTTTAACAAGTGGTGCTGGGAAAACTGGTCAACCACTTGTAAAAGAATGAAACTAGAACACTTTCTTAGACCATACACAAAAATAAACTCAAAATAGATTAAAAATCTAAATGTAAGCTCAGAAACCATAAAACTCCTAGAAGAGAACATAGGCAAAACACTCTCTGACATAAATCACAGCAAGATCCTCTATGACCTACCTTTCAGAGTAGTGGAAATAAAAGCAAAAATAAACAAATGGGACCCACTTAAACTTAAAAGGTTTTGTACAAAGAAGGAAACTATAAGCAAGGTGAAAAGACAGCCTTCAGAATGAGAGAAAATAATAGCAAATGAAGCAACGGACAAAGAATTAATCTCAAAAGTATACAAGCAGCTCCTGCAGCTCAATACCAGAAAAATAAATGACGCAATCAAAAAATGGGTCAAAGAACTAAACACACATTTCTCCAAAGAAGGCATACAGATTGCTAACAAAAACAAATGAATGAAAAGATGCTCAACACCACTCATTATCAGAGAAATGCAGATCAAAATCACAATGAGATACCATCTCATGCTGGTCAGAATGGCTGCTATAAAAAAAGTCTATACACAATAAGTGCTGGAGAGAGTGTGGAGAAAAGGGAACCCTCTTACACTGTTGGTGGTAATGGAAACTAGTATAGCCACCATGGAGAACAGAGAGCTGCTGCTGCTGTGTTGCTTCAGTCGTGTCCGACTTTGTGCAACCCCATAGACAGCAGCTCACCAGGCTCCTCCGTCTCTGGGATTCTCCAGGCAAGAATACGGAGTGGGTTGCCATTTCTTTCTCCAACTCATGCATGCATGCTAAGTTGCTTCAGTCGTGTCTGACTCTATGCGACCCTATGGACAGCAGCCCACCAGGCTCCTCTGTCCACAGGATTCTTTAGGGTTGCCATTTCCTTCTCCAATGGAGAGCAGAGAGGAGATTCCTTATAAACCTGGAAATAAAACTGACATATGACCCAGCAATCCCACTACTGGGCATACGCACTGAGGAAATCAGAATTGAAAGAGACACATGTACCCCAGTGTTCATCACAGCACTGTTTAAAATAGCCAGGACATGGAAGCAGCCTAGATGTCCATCAGCAGATGAATGGATAAGACAACTCTGGCACATATACACAATGGAATATCACTCAGCTATTAAAAAGAATGCATTTCAATCAGTTCTAATGAGGTGGATGAAACTGGAGCCTATTATATAGAGTGAAGTAAGTCAGAAAGAAAAACACCAATACAGTATATTAATGCAAATATATGGAATTTAGAAAGATGGTAATGATGACCCTATACACGAGACAGCAAAAGAGACACAGACGTAAAGAACAGACTTTTGAACTCTGTGGCAGAAGGCGAGTTGGGCTGATTTGAGAGATTAGCATTGAAACATGTATATTATCATATGTGAAATAGATCGCCAGTCCAGGTTTAATGCATGAGACAGGGAACTCAGGGCTGGTGCACTGGGATGACCCTGAGGGATGGGGAGGGCAGGGAGGTGGGAGGGGCTTCAGGATGAGGAACACAAGTACACACATGGCTGATTCATGTCAATGTATGGCAAAAAACACTACAATGTTGTAAAGTAATTAGCCTCCAATTAAAATAAATACATTAATTTAAAAAATTATGATTGGGGATTTATTACCCATGTCTCAGAAAGTGAAAACATTCACCATTTTTGTAAATATCATAATTTCATGGATATAAGTAAATAGACCAAAGGGAGAGGAAGAAGATTGATAAGGCATGAGATAAATTATTAGGGATTTTTGCTAGTAATTAAGTTCAAAATTTAAAATCAACGGATATGTGTAGAAATCAAATAATATATGAAAAGGTTTCCTATTTATAGTGGACACTTCTTTTGATATCAAAGTAATTCACTTATTTCAAGTTACATTGCTGTTGTTCAGTCGCTCAGTCATGTTCAACTCTGTTGACCCCATGGACTGCTGCACTCTAGGCTTCCCTGTCCTTCCCCATCTCCTGGAGCTTGCTCAAACTCAAGCTCGTTGAGTAGGTGATGCCATCCAACAATTTTGTCCTCTGTCATCCCCTTCTCCTCCTGCCTTCAATATTTCCCAGCATTAGTGTCTTTTCTAATGAGTTGGAAACATGCTCTTTGAACAGATGGCCAAAGTATTGGAGTTTCAGTTTCAGCATCAGTCCTTCTAATGAATATTCAGGACTGATTTCCTTTTGGATTGACTCCTTTAGGTTTGAAATGCTTGAAGTCCATAATTCAAAACCATCAATTCTTCAGTGTTCAGCATTCTTTACGGTCCAGTTCTCACATACATACATGATTACTGAAAAAAATACATAGCTTTGACTATATGGACCTTTGTTGTAAAAGTAATGTCTCTGCTTTTAAATACACTCTCTAGGTTTGTCATAGCTTTTTTTCCAAGGAGCAAGTGTATTTTAATTTCATGGCTGCCATCACCATCTGCAGTGATTTTGGAGCCCAAGAAAAGAAAGTCCGTCACTGTTTTCATTGTTTCCCCATCTATTTGCCATAAAGTAATGGGACTGGGTGCCATGATCTTCATTTTTTGAATGCTGAGTTTTAAGTTAGCTTTTTCACTCTCCTATTTCACTTTGATCAAGAGGATCTTTAATTCCTCTTCCTGCCATAAGGGTGGTGTCATCTGCATATCTGAGGTTATTTATATTTCTCTAAGCTACCTTGATTCCAGCTTGTGCTTCATCCAGCCTGGCATTTCACATGATGTACTCTGCATATAAGTTAAATAAACAGGGTGATAATATATAGCCTTGATGTACTCCTTTCCCAATTTGGAATAAACCTGCTGTTCCATTTCTGTTTCTAACTGTTGCTGCTTGACCTACATACAGGTTTCTCAGGAGGCAGGTAAGGTGGTCTGGTATTCCTATCTCTTTAATAATTTCCCACAGTTTGTTGTGATCCACACAGTCAAAGGCTTTGGGGTAGTCAGTAAAGCAGGAGTAGATGTTTTTCTGGAAGTTTTTGCTTTTCCTATGATCCAACAGATGTTAGCAATTTGATCTCTGGCTCCTCTGCCTTTTCTAAATCTAGCTTGAACATTTGGAATTTCTTGGTTCATGTACTGTTGAAGCCTGACTCAGATAATTTTGAGCATTTCTTTGCTAGCATGTGAAATGAGTGCAATTGTGCTGTAGTTTGAACATTCTTTGGCATTGCCTTTCTTTGGGACTGTAATGAAAACCACCTATTCCAGTTCTGTGGTCACTGCTGAGTTTTCCAAATTTGCTGGCATATTGAGTGCAGCACTTTCACAGCATCATCTTTTAGGATTTGAAATAGCTCAGCTGGAATTCCATCCCCTCCACTAGCTTTGTTCATAGTGATGTTTCCTAAGGCCCACCTGACTTCACACTCCACGATGTCTGGCTCTTCATGAGTGATCACATCATCGTGGTTATCTGGGTCATTAAGGTCATTTTTTCGTATAGTTCTTTGGTGTATTCTTGCCACCTCTTCCTAATATCTTCTGCTTCTGTTAGGTCCATACTATTTCTGTCCGGTATTGTGCCCATCTTTGCATGAAATTTTCCCTTGGTATCTCTAATTTTCTTGAAGAGATCTCTAGTCTTTTCCATTCTATTGTTTTCCTCTATTTCTCTGCACCATTCTCTTAGGAAGACTTTTTCATCTTTCCTTGTTAGTCTTTGGAAATCTGCATTCAGATGGGTATGTCTTTCCTTTTCTCCTTTGCCTTTCACTTCTCTTGTTTCTGCAGCTATTTGTAAGGCTTCCTCAGACAGCCATTTTGCCTTTTTGCATTTCTTTTTCTCGCGGATGTTTTTGATCACCACCTCCTGTACAATGTTGTTTACCTCTGTCCGTAGTTTTTCAGGCACTCTATCAGATCTAATCCCTTGAATCTACTTGTCACTTGCACTGTATACCAGAAGGGCCTAATAGTTTCCCCTACTTTCTTCAATTTAAGTGTGAATTTGGCAATAAGGAGTTATAGTAAGCACCTATATTATATAATATAATGACTATATAATATAATCATATTAAGCTATGCCATAAAACAATTTATAAAGAAACTAGGTAAGATGAATAATGAGTAGTGTTAGTGTCTAAAATTGTATACTTAGTAAAAATTGAAACTATCATTAATTAATCACAAATTCAACAAATACCCCAAAACTATTTTTAGCTTTATGCTTCTTTTCATAATTTTTTTTTTTTTGCCAATGAGTAAACCAAATTTCTGTGGGATTCAGAGAGATAATAATGCAATTTTTATTGGACTATGACACTAACAATACAATAAACCTAACTTGGTGGTTTTTATTAAAATATATTTCTATTTTTATAGAATTTTTAATATATTTTTAATATTTTTATGTATTTCTCTCTATATAAAATATATAAAATCTCTCTATTTTATAATTCTTACAGCCCAGTGAGTGATACTTATTCAGTATACTTATTCATTTTACTTATTCAATAAGTGATACTTATTCATTTTTCCCCCTATTGTGTATTTAAGAGTGGAAAAATCAATATATATTTAAAACTCATTTTCAAATACTTGTTTTGAAATTCATGTTTTGAGATATTTGAATGAATATATGGCTAAGTGCAATTTTAACTATCAGACATTTATGAGAACTAATTATTTCATAGCATAAAAATAATTTGGAAAACATATACAGAAGATAAAATGCTTCTCAAAACAGTTGTTTATTAATGTATTTTGAAAATAAATTGTGAGCTATTTCCATCATGTTTTTGAAAGTTGGTACAAATTAAAATGTCACAGAAGTAATTATTGAGGGCTGCCACCAAAATATGAAGTGTGCCCTTCTAGAAATTTAGAAACACATTCTCTTATCCTCATTTAATTACACATTCTCTTATCCTCATTTAATAACACATTCTCTTATCCTCATTGTATTAATTTCTCCATCCAAGAAAGGGCTAACTTGTCAAAGCCTTTTTTTTTTTTGAAGGGAAAAAAAGATGGCAGAGAAGGAGGACTTTGAGCTCACTTACTCCCACAAACACATCAAAAATATATCTGCATGTGGAGCAACTCTAGCTGTAAAGAAATTGGAAACTGGCAGGCAGCTCTTCCACAAGCAAGACTGTAAGAAAGACCCACACAAAGATAGATAAGAAAGGAGGCAAAGAAATCAGAGTTTGAACTACATATTGAACACCTCATTCCTGGGGTCTCACATTGAGAAGACACATCACTTTAGCTGGTTTGAAGACGGGACTGTAAGAAACTGAGATTTTACTTTTGAAGAATGCACACACATCCACTTGTTTTTGGGAAAATGGGAAGGAAGCAGATTGAAAACTCTCTGGGATTCTGGCTAGTTTTTTTTATGACCATCCTAGAGCTTTAATACAGATTTAATGCAATTCCTACCAAAATACAGTGATATTTTTCACAGAACTAGAGCAAATAATCCCAAAATGTATATGGAACCAAAAAAGATCCTGAATAGCTGAAACAATCTTGAGAAAAAAGAATAAAACAGGAGGTAATCACACTCCCTGACATTATTATACTAAACAGCTACAGTCATCAAAACAGTATGGTACTGGCACCAAAAAGACAAACAGATCAATGGAACAGACTAAAGACCCCAGAAACAAACCCATGTACCTATGGTCAATTAAGCTACAATAAAGAGACAAGAATATATAATGGAGAAAGGACAGTCTTTTTACCAAGTCGTGCTGGGAAAATTGGACAGTTATATGTAAAAGAATGAAATTAGAACATTTTGTCAGACCTTATACACAAATAAAGTGTTAAAGACTGGAAAGTATTAAAGGCTGGAAACCATAAACCTCTTAGAAGAAAATGTTCAGAACACCATCTTTGACATAAGTCATAGCAATATAGTTTGGACCATTCTTTTCAGACAAAGGAAACAAACAAAAGTAAACAAATGGTACCTTATCAAACTTAAAAAGCTTTTTCATAATAAAGGAAACCATTGACAAGATAGAAAGACAACTTAATGAGAACAATTACTAACAAAGGATATGAGTGATAAAGGATTAATATTCCAAATATTAAACAGCGCATAGAATTTAAGATAAAAAAAATCTGATTAAAACATTGGCAGAAGGCCTGAATTAACATCGTTTCTTTTGTGATGGAGATGGCCAACAGTCACATGAAAAGATGCTCAACACCACTATGTTAGCGAAATGCAAATCAAAAACTATAATAACATAGTACCTCACAACTGTCAGAATGACCATTGTTGTCAAAAGCCCACAAATAACAAATGTAGGCAAGGATATGAAGAAAAGGGAACACTACTACATTGTTAGAGGGGATGTTAACTGGTGCTGCCACTATGGAAACAAATATGAAAGTTCCTTTAAAAAATAAAAAGATAGAACTACTATATTGTTTAGGAATCCCACTCCTGGGTATACAAAAAAAAAAAAAACTAATTTAAAAGATATATACACCTCAAAGTTCATAGTTGCATTATTTACAATACCCAAGGTAAAGAAGTAATCTAAGTGGATAAATGGATAAATATGGATAATGGAAAATGGATAATGGATAAAGAAGATGTGGTATATCATGAAATATTACTCAATCATAAAGAAACAGAAAATTGCCATGGATAGAACTGGATGGTATTTTACTTAGTGAAATAAATCAGACAAAGAAAGACAAATACTGTTTATAATCACTTATATGTTGAATTTAAGAAATAAATTAAAGAAATTGACATAACAAAACAGAAACAGACTCACAAACATAGAGAAATAACTAATGGTTACCAACAGGAAGAGAAAATAGGTGAGCGACAAGATAGGAGTAGGGGATTAAATGGTACAATTTACTATGCATAGAGTAAGTAAGATTCAAAGATATGTTGTACAGTGCAGGGTATATAGCTGATATTTTATAATAACTCTAAATGGAATATAATCTATGAAAATATTGACTTTATGTTGTATACTTTAAAATCATTTATATTTTAATAGAAAAAACTCAGAGACATTTTTTTGATCAAGATTATTTATCATTTTACTTTGTAAAAAAATGCTTTGATTCTCTGAAACTTTTTTCTATTATTTTATTAAATAAGATGTTGAAACAGAGTTATTGAAGTGCATGTACAAATTCCTGACAAAGTTTGGTTTAGCTTTTGTTTTTAGATGAATCAGAAATGAAATCAAGAAACATTAAAAGTGATTTTGCTTAGAGCTACAGGAATTAAAATATAGACAGTGAAAAAATGTTCAGGGTAGGAAAAGCTTTTCTTGAGGAGAAATCTTATAGGACAATTAAGAACATATAATGTATTCTTACACTAGAGTGGACTTTGTTACAAATTATGAGATTTATATTTGAGTGATATTTTAGAGACAAAGATTTGTTAAAGTCTCATTATTACTGTGCATTCATGGTAAACAAAACTCTTAGAATTCTGGAATAATTAAAATAGAGTTGATAATGGTAAACACTCAACTTTTCTAAGTTTTGGGTGTCTGATGTACAGCTTGGTGATTATAGTTAACAACACTGTATCATATACTCAGAAGTTGCTTAAAAAAATAGATCTTAAGTGTTCCCACTCTTAAGAAAAAAAAAAAAGTACAGTTTGTGTAGTCATCAAAGGTATGCAAGAAGAAAAAGTCATTATGTGAAGTGCTGGAGGAGGAAATGGCAATCCACTCCAGTATTCTTGCCTGGAAAATCCTATGGACAGAGGAGCCTGGTGGGCTGCAGTCCACGGAGTCACAGAGTCAGACACGACTGAGTGACAGGTTACAGCACACGATGGAGGTGCTAGCTAACCCTACCGTGGTAACCATTTCACAGTATACTTGTATATCTAAGTATAATGTATTTCTCTTGTATGTTAATCATATCTCAATAAACCTGGAAAAATTAATTTCTTTGAAACTGTGACAAAAATAAGATGCCTGGTTTCCTTAGCAAGAGTTTATTTAATTTTATTTATTCAACAATTATCCATACCCCTGGGTGTGCTGATTTTCTTCTTAGAAACCTGCTAAACCTCTGAAATGGGTCAGTGTGTTCTAGGCACTCACTTGCCTTCTCCAGAGGTGGTCTTTCATAGCACAAGTCTTTTAGCAAACAGAGGGTTTGAGCCTTACTCACCAACTGACAGGAAGTTGGTAATCCCTGAAGTTCTTACAATTGACTGTCCTGTAGGATTTGTGAAGAGTTATTTACAAAGTTTCAGTTATTCATGTCAAACAACTCAAACTCTCAGCACAGGAGTGGAGTGGGAGAAGGAAGAAATGGGAGTTTGAGCTGAAGTGACTAGGTCTTGCTCAAAAGAGAAGGTAACCTTCTTTCCTGGATTCCATAAATGCACACTAAAAGTTTCATATACTTTATGTAATTACAACCTTAATGATTTCTTGGACTCCCTGAGGAATAAACCTGAGTGATATACAGGTTACAATTAACATTTTCTAATAGAATAATAGCAATTCATCAATCAACTGTTGTTTTTTCACCCCTTCTTCTATAAAGGACTTCCCTGGTAGCTCAGACGGTAAAGCGTATGCCTACAGTGAGGGAGACCCGGGTTCGATCCCTGCGTCTGGAAGATTCCCTGGAGAAGGAAATGGCAACTCACTCCAGTACTCTTGTCTGGAAAATCCCATGGATGGAGGAGCGTAGTAGGCTACAGTCCGTGGGGTCACAAAGAGTCGGACACGACTGAGCGACATCACTTTAACTTTCTTCTATAAAAGGGCAACGGGTGGAGAATACTGTCATTTTTTTTCTTACAGTATAGTCTGGCTTCAAAGAACTTTACAAGAAATTCTACATGCTTTTTTGCTTTTGACTTTTACAAATGCTAATTACTGTTGAATAAAGAAACTTATGGCATCTAGTTTAGTGTCCCTGGATATTAAGGAGAAATCTCTGAAATATGTCTTGGTTTTGATTTGTAGAGTTGAGTACTTAAATTGTTCTTATAAATAAACTTTCAAATTGGTAAGTTATTACTATGAATCAAATCATAGTAATCAAATCAAATCAGGTTATGCAAATGAACTGTATGTAACTAACAAATGAAACATGTTACAATATTGTTCAGCAAGCATAAGATATTGTAGGTAAATATGAGCAAACATTTATAAAACCACTAGATGGCATTCATTCACTGCAGTTTTGGCCAAATACAGCCTTTAAAGTTTTATCAGGACATGCAGGATTAGGAGCAAGTATTATCCCTTATTTGATGATATTTTTCTATCGTTTAATGCAATGACAGAGTTCAATTTTACCTTTTCCTATATGCTTTAAATCAAGTCAACAAGCACTGAAAGTCTTCATTAAAGGATTCTTCCTTGGGAGAAGATTTGAAAACCATCTTCACTGTAGTGGCAATGTATTTACTTAAAACATTTAGAAGAAAATAATCACAGTATGTCACTTAATTTTGTTTTATTTCATTGCTTTATTAATTCATTTGGATATTTCTCACATAGCTAGTTCTCTAAAGGTTATAAAAAGTACAGAGTCACATTTTGTAATATTCTAATAATCTTTAGAGTTAGTGTTTATGAAAATAGGAGGTCAACAGCTCTTGAGTCTCAAAAAGTCCTTTCTATTGTACAGCTTAAAAATGTATGAGAAATAGTGCTTCTAAGTACATTGAGAACAAAAACGGTCTTTGGTGTTAAAAAATTATGATTTAGTCTTGCTTGTGTGTGTGCTCAGTCGCTAAGTTGTGTCCAACTCTTTGTGACCCCATGGACTGTAGCCAGCCAGGCTCCTCTGTCCGTGGAATTCTTTTGGCAAGAATACTGGAGTGGGTTGCCATTTAATCCTCCAGGAGATCTTCTCCCCCCACCTCCGCCCCCACCCACCAGGGATTGATTCCTCATCTCTTGTGTCTCTTGCATTGACAGGTGGGTTCTTTACCACTGAGCTACCTGGGAAGCCCCATGACTTAATATAAAAAATAAATAGATCATGGAGCAAAAACTCCCAGACTCCACACTTTGACTAAATGGGTGAGACAACATATTTATCCATCAATAAAGGTCAACCATATTTGTAGAAGATCTAGGTTAATAATAACAACATAAAATCCAGCACTTACCTGTTCTAATATGTTTTGAAGCCTCTCTATTTCACAGTCTATTACAAATTTCTTCTCTTGTCTTCTATCAAGTTCTTCTAAAAGTTGCCTGTAGTTGACATCACTAAAATTTTCCACACATATAGCGCTGACGTGCCAACCATTTTGTCCTGCTTTTTCCATAATAGCTTGAAGTATCGAGTATCCTAGTGGGGAAAAAATTCAGAGTGGTTACTAAAAACATGTCCTTAAATAACTTATGCAGGCACGGATTCTACATCAATATTTTTATATTAAAAAATGAATTCTTAGAAATTTAAAAATATGAATGGTTATTTCTGAATCATTCAATTTTCCTTACTTTGCATGTGTGTATGCTAAGTTGCTTCAGTCACATTCAACTTTTTGCAACTCTATGTACTGTAGCCCACAAGGCTCTTCTATACATGGGATTCTCCAGGCAAGAATACTGGAGTGGGTTGCCATGCCCTTCTCCAGGGGATCTTCCTGACCCACGAACAGAACCCTCATCTCCTGTGGCTCCTGCATTGCAGGCAGAGTCTTTTATCTCTGAGCTGCCAAGGAAGCCTCTTTAATTTCTTTACTCAAGACAAAATCATGCCTTAAAAATATTGCCTGAAATGAAGTAACAACATCATACCTTGAGTAAGCACTCTCAAAATCTCTCTACTGAATAAATTCCTTAAAAATATTGCTTGAATGAAGTATCAAATCATACCTTGAAAAGGTTCTCAAAATTCTTCTACCAAAGACATTGCTTTGGAGACATTTTTGATGAGATAAACCTAAAACAAAATCTAGTACCCTCTGTAGTCAAGAACAATTTCCAAAATCTTTGCTAATTTTACTCACTCAACAGAATTAATTTTGAACATCTGTATTGACTCTCCTCTTAAACAAGTAATAACATTTTGGGGTTCAACTGTGGAAGATAAGTTATGAAATAAACATTACAACAGTATTTATTGAAGACCCATTATTATAAGTGGAGAAAGCATTATTTAACTCTTCCTGTCTTGGCAGGGGAATTAAGTGGACTGAGGGGGAATTGAATGAAAACCAGGTGAAGGAATGACCTCTCAAGCTCATAATCTAGTAGAGGAAAATAAATTCAATTAAAAAAATGCAACTTAGTATAAAACTGTAATGATTGCTGCACACAAGGGAAAGTTTTGGCCCAAGGGAAAGTTTGGTTAAATCTGCCTTGATGAGACAAGGGAAAATGCCCTGAGAAGAAACAATTTGAATTGGGTCTTGAAGGTTGAGAAGGTACCTCTAAGACTGCTAAAGAAAGAGTGTTTATTAGTGGGAGACAGCCTTCCAGGGGGTGGAATGGTCTTTAGTCTATTCTTGATCCAGATCTCTCTCCATATAGAGGAGAAGTATGGATCTTAATATCTTGGTAAAGGAAGAAAGGGAAGACTCATGAAACCAGGCTTTAGAATATTTCTTCATGTTAATGTTGCCTTGGAATCTTGTCTTTTCCAGCTCTCAGTTTTGAAGTGGAATGTGGGGGGAAAAAACAAAACAACAACAACAAAAACAAAACAAAACAAAAAAAAGGAAAAGAAACTTTGAATCTATTTGTAGCATTTGGCATAAACCTTTTTGTTGGTGTTCAGTCACTCAGTGTTGTCTGACTCTTTGGGACCACATGGACTGCAGCACATCAGGCTTCCCTGTCCATAAGAAACTCCAGGACCTTGCTCAAATTCATGTTCATCGAGTCAATAATGCCATCTACCCATCTCATCCTCTGTTATTCCATTCTCCTCTGGCCTTAATCTTTCCCAGCATCAGGGTCTTTTCCAATGAGTCAGGTCTTCACATAGGTGGCCAGGGTATTGGAGCTTTAGCTTCAGCATCCGTCCTTCCAATGATATTCAGGACTGATTTCCTTTAGAATGGACTGGTTGGATCTCCTTGCTGTCCAAGGGACTCTCAAGAGTCTTCTCCAACACCACAGTTCAAAAGCATCAAATATTCAATTCTCAGCCTTCTTTATGGTGCAACTCTCAAATCAGTTCAGGACTACTGGAAAAACCATAGCTTTGATGATACAGATCTTTGTTGGCAAAGTAATGTCTCTGCTTTTTAATATGCTCTCTAGGTGTCATACCTTTTCTTCTAAGGAGCAAGCCTCTTTTAATTTCATGGCTGCAGTCACCATATGCAATGATTTTTGAGCCCCCCAAAATAAAGTCTGCCATTGTTTCCATTGTTTCTCCATGAATTTGCCATGAAGTGATGGAACCAGATGCCATGTTCTTCACTTTTTGAATGTTGAGTTTTAAGTCATCTTTTCCACTCTCCTCTTCCACTTTCATCAAGAAACTCTTTAGATCCTCTTCACTTTCTACCGTAAGGGTGGTGTCATCTGAATATCTGAGGTTATTGGTATTTCTCCCAGCAAACGTGATTCCATCTTGTGCTTCTACAATCCCAACATTTCACATGATGTCCTCTGCATATAAGTTAAATAAGCAAGGTGACAATATACCGCCTTTACATACTCCTTTCCCAATTTGGAACCAGTCCTTTCTTCCATGTCTGGTTCTAACTGTTGCTTCTTGACCTGCATACTGGTTTTTCAGGAGGCAGGTAAGGTGGTACCTATGCTTCTTAAAGGTAAGCTTAAGCCTTTAAAAAGGTATAATTCTTATTTGAGCTCATTCTATGCCAGATATAGTTTCATATAATTTCTTCCTTCCGTACTCCTTAAAAAACATCACTATGAAAAAGCTAGTGAAGGTGATGGAATTCCAGCTGAGCTATTTCAAATCCTAAAAGACGATGCTGTGAAAGTGCTGCACTCAATATGTTAGCAAACTTGGAAAACTCATCAGTGGCCACAGGATTGGAAAATATCAGTTTTCATTTCAATCCCAAAGAAAGGCAATGGCGAAGAATGTTCAGACTACCAAACAATTGCACTCATCTCACACACTAGCAAAGTAATGCTCAAAGTTCTCCAAGAGAGGCTTCAACAGTATGTGAACCGAGAACTTCCAGATGTTCAAGATGGATTTAGAAAAGGCAGAGGAACCAGAGATCAAATTACCAAAATTCATTTGATCATATAAAAAGCAAGAGAATTCCAAAAAAGCATCTACATCTGCTTCATTGACTACGCTAAAGTCTTTGACTGTGTGGATCACACAAAAGAAGGAACATTCTTAAAGAGATGGGAATACCAGACCACCTTACCTGCCTCCTAAGAAACCTGTACGTAGGTCAAGAAGCAACAGTTCGAACTGGATGTGGGACAATAGACTGGTTTCAAGGGTGTATATTGTCACCTTGCTTATTTAACTTATATGCAAGTACATTTATACATAAGCACATTATGTGAAATGCCATGCTTGATGAGGTACAAGCTGGAATGAAGATTGCAGGAAGAAAAATCAATAATCTCAGATATGCAAATAACACCACCCTGATGGCAGAATGTGAAGAGGAACTAAAGAGCCTCTTGATCAAAGTGAAAGAGAAGAGTGATAAAGATGGCTTAAAACTCAACATTCAAAAAAGTGGCATCTGGTCCTATCATTTCATGGCAAATCGATGGGGAACCAATGGAAACAGTGACAGACTTTATTTTGGCCCCAAATCATTGCAGATGGTGGCTGTAGCTGTGAAGTTAAACGATGCTTGTTCCCTAGAAGAAAAGCTACGACAAACCTAGATAGCATATGAAAAAGAAGAGGTAAAGTCCATATAGTAAAAGCTATGGGTTTTCTAGTGGTGATATGTATGTGAGAGATGGATCATAGATAGAATTGATGGTTTTAAACTGTGCTGTTGGAGAAGACTCTTGAGAGTCTTCTGCAAGGAAATCAAGTCAGTAAATCTTAAAGGAAATCAGTCCTGAATATTCATTGGAAGGACTGATGCTGAAGCTGAAGGCCCAATACTTTGGCCAACAGATGGTCCCCAGAAGACCTGACTCATTGGGAAAGACCCTGTGGCTGGGAAAGACTGAAGGCAGGAATAGGGGCAACAGAGGATGAGATGGTTGGATGGCATCACCGACTTGATGAACATGAGCTTGAAGGGGGCTCTGTGTGTTGGTGATGGACAAGGAAGCCTCGTGTGCTGCAGTCCATGAATTCAAAAAGAGTCAGACACTATTGAGTGACTGAACTGATCTTGCTCCCTGTAGTTAGATTGAAGAGCTGGGTGGATTAAAAGTGAAGACTTAAAATGAGTACAAAGCATTTTTTTGATAAGAGCACCTTTTCTCAGTTTTCTAATTTTTATGTGAGTCTCTCAGATTTGAGGATTTTGATTTTTAGGTATATTTTCTACAAGCCAGAGCTTCAAATATTACAGATGTTCAATTAATGTCAACACATGGAATTGATGATGAGATCATATTTGAAATATGAATTACCTGATACCCTGCCAAATGAAATACTGTGGCAGTGAGAATTTATTTTTATCTAAATGAAAAAAAAAATCCCAAAGACAAAGTTAGAGGGCATGTTGATTACTATATAATTATTCTAGTATATCTATTGCCCCATTTAGTCTTTCTTTTTGTAATGTATGCCTGTAATTATCTTTTCAAATCTTACCTAGATTCCCTCCTTCCTTGCCCCTAATCAAGTATTCTTTCCCTTGTATCCTACCTTATGCATATGTAACATGAAGATTTGTGTCCTGCCTTAATGAAATCAAACAGGACTTGAGGGATCTTCCTGGGTTCAAAAGTCCCTCAGAGTCCCCCATTTCTTATTTTTAGAGAAAAGTTTTAAGTCTTCTAGGCCTTCCCGGAGTTCCAAAGAGTGGACTCATTTACAATTACTACAATTAGGAAAGTGAGGGAACACAAGTGAAGCAAACCCAAATGGTTTTGCAGGAAACAGAAATCTCAAAAGGTCTTAAAAGAAAAAAAAAAAAAAATCAGGAGCCATTGCGAACTGACATTCTTGACCAACACATAATGCTCTAAATAAGTAATAAAATGTCTCAACTATTGTTTTTGCTCTCTGTAGAATAAGAGTTGAAGACTTACTAATTTGCTCTGCAGGAACAATCATCAAAATCACACTGAGTCACAAGACAGTGGCAGTAAGTCTGCAATTGAGATCTGTGGGAAGCTAAAATTACAAAGCCCCCTTTCCTCCCCTTTACCCTTCTTGCTTCTAAAAACCTTGAGCCCTGGCCAGCCAGCATGATGGATCTGAGAACAACCATCTCCTATCTTCTCTGGAGGGCAGTGACCCAGATCAATAAACTTTTCTCTGCTGAAAGCTCTGATTTTTCTTTTTGTTTGGCCTCAGTATGCATCTAGCACGCAAACTTGGTTTAGACATTAGTGTACATCTTCTTTCCTCATTTATTCTGTTACTGGGATTTCCTCTCTGATATGGCTTCCCATCTTTGGCTGCAAAGAATATAATCAACCTGATTTTGGGATTGACCGTCTGGTGATGTCCATGTGTAGAATCTTGTCTTGTGTTATTGGAAGAGGGTGTTTACTATGAGCAGTGTGTTTTCTTGGCAAAACTCTATTAGACTTTGCCCTGCTTCATTCTGTACTCCAAGGCCAAAATTGCCTGTTACTCCAGGTATTTCTTGACTTCCTACCTTTGCATTCCAGTCCCCTATAGTGAAAAAGACATCTCTTTTGGGTGTTAGTTCTAGAAGGTCTTGTAGGTCTTCACAGAACCACTCAATTTCAGCTTCTTCAGCATTACTCGTCAGGGCATAAACTTGGATCACTGTGATATTAAATGGTTTGCCTTGGAAACAAACAGAGATCATTCTGCTGTTTTTGAGCTTGCATCCAAGTACTGAATTTCAGACTCTTTTGTTTATTATGATGGCTACTTCATTTATTCTAAGGGATTCTTGCCCATAGTAGTAGATATAATGGTCATCTGAGCTAAGTTCACCCATTCAGTCCATTATAGTTCGCTGATTTCTAAAATGTCAATGTTCCATCTTGCCATCTCCTATTTGACCACTTCCAATTTGCCTTGATTCATGGGCCTAATATTCCAGGTTTCTATGCAGCATTGTTCTTTACAGTATCGGACTTTACTTCCATCACCATTCACATCCACAACTGGGTGTTGTTTTTGCTTTGGCTTTGTCTCTTCATTCCTTCTGGAGTTATTTCTCCACTGATCTCCAGTAGCATATTGGGCACCTATGGACCTGGGGAGTTCATCTTTCAGTGTTCTATCTTTTTCCTTTTCATGCTGTTCATAGGGTTCTTAAGGCAAGAATACTGAATTGGCTTGCCATTCTCTTCTCCAGTGGACCACATTTTGTCAGAACTCTCCACCATGACCTGTCTGTCTTGGATGGCCCTACATGGCATGGCTCATAGTTTCATTGAGTTAGACAATGCTGTGGTCCATGTGATTAGATTGATTAGTTTTCTGTGATTGTGGCTTTCAGTTTGTCTGCTCTCTGATGGAGAAAGATAAGAGGCTTATGGAAACTTTCTTATGGAAGAGACTGACTGAAGGGGAAACTGGGTCTTGTTCTGATGGGCGTGGCCATGCTCAATAAAACTTTAATCCAATTTTCTGTTGAAAGATGGGACTGTGTTCCCTCCCTGTGATTTACCTGAGGCCAAACTATGGTGGAGGTAATGAAGATAATGGCAACCTCCTTCAAAAGGTCCCGTGCATGCACTGCTACACTCAGTGCCCCCAACCCTGCAGCAGGCCACCGACCTATGCCTCTGCTGGAGACTCCTGGACACTCATGGGCAAGCCTAGGTCCGTCTCTTGTGGGGTCACTGCTCCTTTCTCGTGAGTCCTTGTGTGCACAAGGTTCTGTTTGTGACCTCCAAGAGTCTATTTCTCCAGTCCTGTGTAAGTTCTGACAGCTCTATTGTGGGGTTAATGGGACCTGCTTCAAGAGGGCTTATGCCATACACAAGTCTGTTGAACCCAAAGCCCCTATCCCTGTGGCAGGTCACTTCTGACCCGTACCTCCACAGGAGACACTCAAACACAGTTTTATTTCAGTCTCTGTAGGGTCTTTGGGTCCTGGTGTGCACAAGGTTTGTTTGAGCTCTCTGAGCATCTCTGGCGCCTATGGCACTTGATTCTAAATGTGATTTCGCCCCTCCTACAGTCTTGCTGGGGCTTCTACTATGACCCTGGACGTGGGGTAGCCACCACTCCAGCGCCCACCAATCTGAACTTACAGTGGCTCAGATCATGAAATACTTATTGCAAAATTCAGACTTAAATTGAAGAAAGTAGGGAAAACCACTAGATCATTCAGGTAGGACCTAAATTAAATCGCTTACAATTATACAGTGGAAGTGACAAATATTTCAAGAGATTAGATCTGATAGAGTATCAGGAAGAATTTAACAGGTGGCTTCCTGTGTGCTGTTTTGGATCTATAAGGAATTCTCTGTTCCTTATTAATTCCTGAATACTCAGGAATTAAGAGGAGAGGCAAGGCTCTCCTGGGACTGAGGAATCCAGGCATTTCCTTCATTAGTATTTCTATATGGTGATAAGTACCCTCTTCATTCTTGTGAATCATATGGTAAAAGTGATTGTTTACAACTCTCTCTCTCTAATATGGATCGCCTATGTTTTGTAAGTCTGGAATTTTAATCTTTACCTTTGCTGAGAATAACTACCTAGTAAGACAGTATAAGTTGGCTTAAAACTCAACATTCAGAAAACGAATATCATGGCATCTGGTCCCATCACTTCATGGGAAACAGATGGGGAAACAGTGGAAACAGTGCCAGACTTTATTTTTTGGGGCTCCAAAATCACTGCAGATGGTGACTGCAGCCATGAAATTAAAAGATGCTTACTCCTTGGAAGAAAAGTTATGACCAACCTAGATAGCATGTTGAAAAGCAGAGACATTACTTTGCCAAAAAAGGTCCATCTAGTCAAGGCTATGGTTTTTCCAGTGGTCATGTATGGATGTAAGAGTTGGACTGTGAAGAAAGCTGAGCGCCGAAGAATTGATGCTTTTGAACTGTGGTGTTGGAGAAGACTCTTGACAGTCCCTTGGACTGCAAGGAGATCCAACCAGTCCATTCTGAAGATCAGCCCTGGGATTTCTTTGGAAGGAATGATGCTAAAGCTGAAACTCCAGTACTTTGGCCACCTCATGCAAAGAGTTGACTTATTGGAAAAGACTCTGATGCTGGGAGGGATTGGCGGCAGGAGAAGAAGGAGACGACAGAGGATGAGATGGCTGAATGGCATCACTGACTCGATGGACGTGAGTCAGAGTGAACTCTGGGAGTTGGTGATGGACAGGGAGGCCTGGCGTGCTGCGATTCATGGGGTCGCAAAGAGTCGGACACAACTGAGTGACTGAACTGAACTGACTGAAGACAGTATATATGTCCACACCATGTTGATTAAAACACCTTTGCTCCATCAGAGCTCTGGTCCCCATGTCTTTCTTTCTCTTTCTTTCTCTCTCTCAGGCTATTTCTTTGGAGTCCAGAGGCTCTCTGAGTTTACTTTTCTGCCCGGACTTCTAAGAACCTCTCGAGAAGGTGCTGTGTGCCTTCACCCCATCGAGAGGGCGCCTGAGGCCTCCGTGAACAGAGCAAGCCCCGTGCCAGGGGCTTTATTGGCTTTCTGTGTAAACCAAGTAATATCAGCATCTTTCTCTCCTTTACTTTCTTATCGTCAACTCCAGACCACCAGGTTCTGGTCCATTAAAGGACCTATACAATAGAGTTCCTGAAGAGCTATGGACAGAGGTCTGTGACACTGTACAGAAGGCAGGGATCAAGACCATCCCCAAGAAAAAGAAATGTAAAAGGACAAAATGGTTGTCTGAGGAGGCCTTACTAATAGCTGAGAAAAGAAGAGAAGTGAAAGGCAAAGGAGAAAAGGAAAGATATACCCATTTGAATGTAGAGTTCCAAAGAATAGTAGGGAGAGATAAGAAAGCCTTCCTCAGTGATCAATGCAAAGAAATAGAGGAAAACAACAGAATGGGAAAAACCACAGATTTCTTCAAGCAAATTAGACATACCAAAGGAATATTTCATGCAAAGATGCGTACAATAAAGGACAGAAATAGCATGGACCTAACAGAAGCAGAAGATATTAAGAAGAGGTGGCAAGAATACACAGAAGAACTGTACAAAAAAGATCTTCATGACCCAGGAAATCATGATGGTATGATCACTCACCAAGAGCCAGACATCCTGGAATGGGAAGTGGGCCTTAGGAAGCATTGCCATGAACAAAGCTCATGAAAGTGATGGGGTTCCAGTTGAGATATTTCAAATCCTCAAAGATGATGCTGTGAAAGTGCTGCACTCAATATGCCAGCAAATTTGGAAAACTCAGCAGTGGCCACAGGACTAGAAAAGGTCAGTTTTCATTCTAATCCCAAAGAAAGGCAATGAGAAAGACGGTTCAATCTACTGCACAGTTACACTCATCTCACATGCTAGCAAAGTAATGCTCAAAATTCTCCAAGCCAGGCATCAATGATATGTGAACTGTGAACTTCCAGATGTTCAAGCTGGATTTAGAAAGGCAGAAGAACCAGAGATCAAATTGCCAACATCCACTGGATCATCAAAAAAGCAAGAGAGTTTCAGAAATATATTTACTTATTTTATTGACTATGTCAAAACCTTTGACTGTGTGGATGACAACAAACTGTGGAAAATTCTTAAAGAGATGATCAGATCAGCTGACCTGCCTCTTGAAAAATCTGTATCCAGGTTAGGAAGCAACAGTTAGAACTGGATGGACATGGAACAACAGACTGGTTCCAAATTGGGAAAGGAGTACATCAAGGCTGTCTATTGTCACCCTGCTTATTTAACTTATATGCAGAGTACATCATGAGAAATGCTGGGCTGGATGAAGCACAAACTGAAATCAAGATTGCCGGGAGAAATATCAATAACCTCAGATATGCAGATGATACCACCCTTATGGCAGAAAGTGAAGAAGAACTAAAGAGCCTCTTGATGAAAGTGAAAGAGGAGAGTGAAAAAGTTGGCTTAAAATCAACATTCAATAATCTAAGATCATGGCATCTGGTCCCATTACTTCATGGCAAATAGATAGAGAAACAGTGGAAACAGTGACAGACGTTACTTTTTTGGGCTCCAAAATCACTGCAGATGGTGACTGCATCCATGAAATTAAAAGACTCTTGTTCCTTGGAAGAAAAGTTATGACCATAGAAAGCATATTAAAAAGCAGAGACATTATATTGCCTACAAATATCTGTCTAATCAAAGCTATAGTTTACCCAGTAATCATGTATGGATGTGAGAGTTGGACTATAAAGAAAGCTGGGCACCAAAGATTTGGTGTTTTTGAACTGTGGTGTTGGAGAAGACTCTTGAGAATCCCTCAGACTTCAAGAAGATCAAACCAGTCCATCCTAAATGAAATAAGTCCTGAATATTCACTGGAAGGACTGATGCTGAAGCTGAAACTCCAATACTTTGACTACATGATATGAAGAACTAAATCATTTGAAAAGACCATCATGCCGAAAAGATTGAAGGTGGGAGGCAAAGGGTATGACAGAGGATGAGATGATTGGATGGTATCACTTATGTCCGACTTAATGGACATGAGTTTGAGTAAACTCCAGGAGCTGGTGACAGACAGCCTGGCAGGCTGCAGTCTGTGGATGGGAAAAAGTCGGACATGATTGAGCTACTGAACTGAACTGAACTGAACTGAAGGGCTTCCCAGGTGGCACTACTGGTAAAGAACACTCCTGCCAGTATAGGAGATGTAACAGATGCAGGTTTGATCCCTGGGTCAGGAAGATCCCCTCAAGGAGGGCATGGCATCTCAGTCTGTTATTCTTACCTGGAGAATCCTCATGGACAGAGCCTAGCTGCTTACAGTCCATAGGGTGGCAAAGATTTGGACATGACTGAAATGACTCAGCAGCAGCAGCAGTGATTCAATGTTATTTCATTTTTTTTTAATTTATTTTTTTATACTTTAATGTTGTATTGGTTTGCCATACATCAACATGAATCCGCCACGGGTGTACACGTGTTCCCAATCCTGAACCTCCCTCCCACCTCCCTCCCTATTCCATCCCTCTGTGTCATCACAGTGCACCAGCCCAAAGCTTGCTGTATCCTCCTTCGAACCTGGACTGGCGACTCGTTTCATATATGATATTATACATGTTTTAATGTCATTCTCCCAAATCATCCCCCCACTCCCTCTCCCACAGAGTCCAAAAGACTGTTCTATACATCTGTGTCTGTTTTGCTGTCTCGCACACAAGGTTATCATTACCATCTTTCTAAATTCCATATATATGCATCAGACTTTATTTTTTTGGGCTCCAAAATCACTGCAGATGGCGACTGCAGCCATGAAATTAAAAGACGCTTACTCCTTGGAAGGAAAGTTATGACCAACATAGATAGCATATTCAAAAGCAGAGACATTACTTTGCCAACAAAGGTTCGTCTAGTCAAGGCTATGGTTTTACCTGTGGTCATGTATGGATGTGAGAGTTGGACTGTGAAGAAGGCTGAGCTCTGAAGAATTGATGCTTTTGAACTGTGGTGTTGGAGAAGACTCTTGAGAGTCCCTTGGACTGCAAGGAGATCCAACCAGTCCATTCTGAAGGAGATCAGCCCTGGGATTTCTTTGGAGGGAATGATGCTAAAACTGAAACTCCAGTACTTTGGCCACCTCATGTGAAGAGTTGACTCATTGGAAAAGACTCTGATGCTGCGAGGGCTTGGGGGCAGGAGGAGAAGGGGACGACAGAGGATGAGATGGCTGGATGGCATCACTGACTCGATGGACGTGAGTCTGGTTGAACTCCGGGAGTTGGTGATGGACAGGGAGGGTGGCGTGCTGCGATTCACGGGGTCGCAAAGAGTCGGACATGACTGAGTGACTGAACTGAACTGAATATTGTATTGGTGTTTTTCTTTCTGGCTTACTTCACTCTGTATAATAGGCTCCAGTTTCATCCACCTCATTAAAACTGATTCAAATGTATTCTTTTTAATGGCTGAGTAATACTCCATTGTGTATATGTACCACAGCTTTCTTATCCATTCATCTGCTGATGGACATCTAGGTTGCTTCCATGTCCTGGCTATTATAAACAGTGCTGCGATGAACATTGGGGTACACATGTCTCTTTCAATTCTTTCATTCATTTTTGACATGGCTCAGAAGGTAAAGCATCTGCGTGCAATGTGGGAGACCCAGGTTCGATCCCTGGAAGATCCTCTGGAGAAGGAAATGGCAACCCACTCCGGTATTCTTGCCTAGGAAATCTCATGGATGGAGCCTGGTAGGCTACAGTCCATGGGGTCACAGAGAGTCGGACACGACTGAGCGACTTCACTTCACTTCAACATGTTCTTTTAAAAAATGTCAGTTAACATCTTTTCCTTTTTCTCGTTTTACCAAAGTAATTAAAAAAAAAGCAACTTTTGTTTGATTTTCTTATTTGTTGTAAATGTAATAACTAATTTCCACCCACATCCTCTTATGACCATAGCTTGGCACAGTTTTTTAGACATTACTTTTGTTTGCTATCATTGCTTCTTGTCAGTGCTAGGCTGTTAATTTTCTGCCTACAGGAATTTTACAGAATATAGACCTATATACTTTCTGATGAAATTTATATATGCTTCCAGTTGCATGACAGATATTGAAAGATTCACATTAATAAAACATAATTCAAATTCAATTTTGTTATCTGATTTTTCAGATTTAGAAGTGACTATAGAGGGAGGAGCCAAGATGGCGGAGGAGTAGGACGGGAGAACACTTTCTCCCCCACAAATTCATCAAAAGAGCATTTAAACGTCGAGTAAATTCCACAAAACAACTTCTGAATGCCGGCAGAGGACATCAGGCACCCAGAAAAGCAACCCAACTCTTCGAAAGGAGGTAGGAAAAAATATTAAAAACAAAAAAAAAAGAGACAAAAGAGGGAGGGACGGAGTTCCGTCCCGGGAAGGGAATCTTAAAAGAGAGAAGTTTCCAAACATCAGGAAACCTTCTCACTGCCGAATCTGTGCGAGCTTTGGAAGCACAGAGGGCAACATAACAGGGAGAAAAAATAAATAAACAATTTAAAACTCGCAGATTGCGGAGCCCTACAGTAACTCCCCAGCAGAGAAGCAGCGCAGACGCCTGCATCCGCCATTAGCAAACCGGGGCTGGGCAGGGAGGCGCGGCGTGGGCTGCATCGCTGAGAGTAAGAATTTGGCCTGAATACCCTGAGCGCTATCTGAGCGAAATAATTTGGGCTAGCAAACCAGACTGTGGGATACCTACCACGCGAAAAGCCAGCCCTAACCTAAGACCGCCAGGCCCGCGCACGAAACAAAGGACTGAACAGAGATAGCCGGCTGCAGACCTTCCCCCTCCGGTGACAGGCAGCCAGAGCCGGAAGGGGGCAATCGCAGCCCCAGAGAGACATTATCTATAAAATTGTAAGCAGGCTTCTTTGCTAACTAAAACTTCTTGGGGTCTGGATGGTCAACATCTGCCTGAGAAGGTGCGCGGTTTTACATCCAGATAACCGAGTGGCGGGAGGCGATAAGTCGCAGCATTGGCGCCGCCTGGGAAGAGCAAATTGGCGCCGGACCTGGGAAGAGCACAAAACGCAGGCCCAACTGAGTCTGCGCCTCTGAGGACTACCCGAGTGCCTGAACCTGAGCGGCTTGGACCTGGGAGGTGCATGCAGCCCAGGGCCAGCCTCGGATTGTTCCCGGCGGAACAACCTAGAGTCCGAGCAGTGTGGACAGGAGGCTACACGCGCCGTGTGAGCGGGCAGACCCAGGGTGGCTGAGCCACTGCGAGCCCACGCCAGTGTTATTTGTTTGCAGCCATCCCTCCTCCCTCCCCACAGCGACTGAACAAGTAAGCTAAAAAAAAAAAGTGTCCTCCACCGTGCCCTTTGAGTCAGGGCGGAAACCAGATACTGAAGAGACTAGCAAACAGAAGAAGATATAACAGAGGGAAACGCCTTGAAAGCTACAGGCAATAGATCAAAACCCTGTGGTTACTATGGACTACATAGGAAGGGGCCTATAGATCTTGAGAAATATAAATCTGACCAAGGAACTAGCCAAAAATGAACTGAACCCACAAACACAAAAAAAAAAAAAAAAAAGTCCTAGATATATTTTTATTATTTTTACGATCATTCTTTTTTTTTTTTTTAATTAAAAAAAAAATTTTAAGTCCTCTATTGTTCCTTTAATTTTCACTTTTATAACCTATTACTTTGCAAAAAAAAAAAAAAAAAAAAAAAAAAGACCCTATTTTTTTCTTCTTCAGCAAATTTCATATATATATATTTTATAATTTTTTGACCTTGGTTTTTTTTTGTTGTTTTTTTTTTTTTTTCTTCTTTTCTTTAACATTGTATTTTTGAAATTCCAAACTCTACTCTAGATTTTTAATTTTCGCTTTTTTTTGGTATATGTTATCAATTTTGTACCTATAGTTTTTTTTTATATAATTTCTGTGACTTTTTTTTTCTTCTTCTCTGTTTCTTTCTCTTCTTCTTTTATATAACATTGTACATATGAAATTCCAAACTTTACTCTAGATTTTTAATTTATGCTTTTTGGTATTTGATATCAATTTTGTACCTGTATTTTCTTTATAATTTTTGTGACATTGTTCGTATTTGTTTGTTTGTTTCCTCTCTTTATTTTTTCTTTTTTTTTTTTTTTTTTAACATTGTATTTTTGAAATTCCAAACTCTACTCTAGATTTTTAATTTTTGCTTTCTGGTATTAGTTATCAATTTTGTACCTGTACTTTCTTTATAATTTTCATGACCTTGTTTGTTTTTTTTGTTTGTTCGTTTTTTCTCTCTTTCTTTTCCTTCTTCTTTTCTTTAACATTGTATTTTTGAAATTCCAAACTCTACTCTAGATTTTTAATTTTCGCTTTCTGGTATTAGTTATCAATTTTGTACCTGTACTTTCTTTATAATTTTATGACCTTGTTTGTTTTTTTATATGTTCGTTCTTTCTCTCTTTCTTTTCCTTCTTCTTTTCTTTAACATCGTATTTTTGAAATTCCAAACTCTACTCTAGATTTTTAATTTTGCTTTTATGTATTTGTTACCAATTTTGTACCTTTAAGGACCCAATCTTCAGGACCCATTTTTCACTAGGGAGTGAGATTACTGGCTTGACTGCTCTCTCTCCCTTTGGACCCTCCTTTTTTCTCCACCAGGTCGCCTGTGTCTCCTCCCTAACCCCTCTCTACTCTACCCAACTCTGTGAATTTCTGTGTGTTCCAGACGGTGGAGAACACTTAGGAACTGATTACTGGCTGGATCTGTCTCCCTCCTTTTCATTCCCCCTTTATCCTTCTGGCTACCTCTGTTACCTTCCTCCTTCTTCTCTTCTCTGTATAACCCCGTGAACATCTCTGAGTGGTCCAGTTGTGGAGTGCACATAAGGAAGTGACAACTGGCTAGCCCACTCTCTCCACTATTGATTCACCTCATCTCATCTGGGTCACCTCTAACTCCCTCCTCCCTCTTCTCTTCTCCATGTAACGCTGTGAACCTCTCTGAGTGACCCTCACTGTAGAGAAACTTATCATCTTTAATGTAGATGTTTTATTAATGGTGTTGTATAGAAGGAGAAGTTTTGAAACTACTGTAAAAATAAGACCGATAATCGGAAGCAGGAGACTTAAGTCCAAACCCTGACTCCAGGGAACTCCTGACTCAAGGAACATTCATTGACAGGAGCTCATCAAATGCCTCCCATACCGACACTGAAACCAAGCACCACACAAGGGCCAATAAGTTCCAGGGCAAGACATACCAAGCAAATTCTCCAGCAACAAAGGAACACAGCCCTGAGCTCCAAGATACAGGCTGCCCAAAGTCACCCCAAAACTATAGACATCTCATAACTCATTACTGGACATTTCATTGCACTCCAGAGAGAAGAAATACAGCTCCACCCACCAGAACACCGACACAAGCTTCCCTAACCAGGAAACCTTGACAAGCCACCTGTACAAACCCACACACAGTGAGGAAACGCCACAATAAAGAGAACTCCACAAACGGCCAGAATACAGAAAGGACACCCCAAACTCAGCAATTTAAACAAGATGAAGAGACAGAGGAATACTCAGCAGATAAAGGAACAGGATAAATGCCCCCACCAAACCAAACAAAAGAGGAAGAGATAGGGAATCTACCTGATAAAGAATTCGAATAATGATAGTGAAATTGATCCAAAATCTTGAAACTAAAATGGAATCACAGATAAATAGCCTGGAGACAAGGATTGAGAAGATGCAAGAAAGGTTTAACAAGGACCTAGAAGAAATAAAAAGAGTCAATATATAATGAATAATGCAATAAGTGAAATTAAAAACACTCTGGAGGCAACAAAAATAGAATAACAGAGGCAGAAGACAGGATTAGTGAATTAGAAGATAGAATGGTAGAAATAAATGAATCAGAGAGGATAAAAGAAAAACGAATTAAAAGAAATGAGGACAATCTCAGAGACCTCCAGGACAATATTAAACGCTACAACATTCGAATCATAGGGGTTCCAGAAGAAGAAGACAAAAAGAAAGACCATGAGAAAATACTTGAGGAGATAATAGTGGAAAACTTCCTAAAATGGGGAAGGAAATAATCACCCAAGTCCAAGAAACCCAGAGAGTACCAAACAGGATAAACCCAAGGAGAAACACCCCAAGACACATATTAATCAAATTAACAAAGATCAAACACAAAGAACAAATATTAAAAGCAGCAAGGGAAAAACAACAAATAACACACAAGGGAATTCCCATAAGGATAACAGCTGATCTTTCAATAGAAACTCTTCAAGCCAGGAGGGAATGGCAAGACATACTTAAAATGATGAAAGAAAATAACCTACAGCCCAGATTATTGTACCCAGCAAGGATCTCATTCAAGTATGAAGGAGAAATCAAAAGCTTTTCAGACAAGCAAAAGCTGAGAGAATTCTGCACCACCAAACCAGCTCTCCAACAAATACTAAAGGATATTCTCTAGACAGGAAACACAAAAACGGTGTATAAACTCGAACCCAAAACAATAAAGTAAATGGCAACGGGAACATACTTATCAGTAATTACCTTAAATGTAAATGGGTTGAATGCCCCAACTAAAAAAGACAAAGACTGGCTGAATGGATACAAAAACAAGACCCTACATATGTTGTCTACAAGAGACCCACCTCAAAACAGGGGACACATACAGACTGAAAGTGAAGGGCTGAAAAAGATTTTCCATGCAAATAGGGACCAAAAGAAAGCAGGAGTAGCAATACTCATATCAGATAAAATAGACTTTAAAACAAAGGCTGTGAAAAGAGACAAAGAAGGTCACTACATAATGATCAAAGGATCAATCCAAGAAGAAGATATAACAATTATAAATATATATGCACCCAACACGGGAGCACCACAGTACGTAAGACAAATGCTAACAAGTATGAAAGGAGAAATTAACAATAACACAATAATAGTGGGAGACTTTAATACCCCACTTACACCTATGGATAGATCAACTAAACAGAAAATTAACAAGGAAACACAAACGTTAAACGATACAATAGACCAGTTAGACCTAATTGATATCTATAGGTCATTTCATCCCAAAACAATGAATTTCACCTTTTTCTCAAGCGCACATGGAACCTTCTCCAGGATAGATCATATGCTGGGCCATAAAGCTAGCCTTGGTAAATTCAAAAAAATAGAAATCATTCCAAGCATTTTTTCTGACCACAATGCAGTAAGATTAGATCTCAATTACAGGAGAAAAAAAACTATTAAAAATTCCAACATATGGAGGCCGAACAACACGCTGCTGAATAACCAACAAATCACAGAAGAAATCAAAAAGAAATCAAAATTTGCATAGAAACGAATGAAAATGAAAACACAACAACCCAAAACCTGTGGGACACGGTAAAAGCAGTCCTAAGGGGAAAGTTCATAGCAATACAGGCACACCTCAAGAAACAAGAAAAAGTCAAATAAATAACCTAACTCTACACCTAAAGCAACTAGAAAAGGAAGAAATGAAGAACCCCAGGGTTAGTAGAAGGAAAGAAATCTTAAAAATTAGAGCAGAAATAAATGCAAAAGAAACAAAAGAGACCATAGCAAAAATCAACAAAACCAAAAAGCTGGTTCTTTGAAAGGATAAATAAAATTGACAAACCATTAGCCAGACTCATCAAGAAACAAAGGAGAAAAATCAAATCAACAAAATTAGAAACGAAAATGGAGAGATCACAACAGACAACACAGAAATACAAAGGATCATAAGAGACTACTATCAACAATTATATGCCAATAAAATGGACAACGTGGAAGAAATGGACAAATTCTTAGAAAAGTACAACTTTCCAAAACTGGACCAGGAAGAAATAGAAAATCTTAACAGACCCATCAGCGGCATGGAAATTGAAACTGTAATCAAAAATCTTCCAGCAAACAAAAGCCCCGGTCCAGACGGCTTCACAGCTGAATTCTACCAAAAATTTAGAGAAGAGCTGACACCTATCCTGCTCAAACTCTTCCAGAAAATTGCAGAGGAAGGTAAACTTCCAAACTCATTCTATGAGGCCACCATCACCCTAATACCAAAACCTGACAAAGATCCCACAAAAAAAAGAAAACTACAGGCCAATATCACTGATGAACATAGATGCAAAAATCCTTAACAAAATTCTAGCAATCAGAATCCAACAACACATTAAAAGATCATACACCATGATCAAGTGGGCTTTATCCCAGGGATGCAAGGATTCTTCAATATCCGCAAATCAATCAATGTAATACACCACATTAACAAATTGAAAAATAAAACCATATGATTATCTCAATAGATGCAGAGAAAGCCTTTGACAAAATTCAACATCCATTTATGATAAAAACTCTCCAGAAAGCAGGAATAGAAGGAACATACCTCAACATAATAAAAGCTATATATGACAAACCCACAGCAAACATTATCCTCAATGGTGAAAAATTGAAAGCATTTCCTCTAAAGTCAGGAACAAGACAAGGGTGCCCACTTTCACCATTACTATTCAACATAGTTTTGGAAGTTTTGGCCACAGCAATCAGAGCAGAAAAAGAAATAAAAGGAATCCAAATTGGAAAAGAAGAAGTAAAACTCTCACTATTTGCAGATGACATGATCCTCTACATAGAAAACCCTAAAGAATCCACCAGAAAATTACTAGAAATAATCAATGACTACAGTAAAGTTGCAGGATATAAAATCAACACACAGAAATCCCTTGCATTCCTATACACTAATAATGAGAAAACAGAAAGAGAAATTAAGGAAAAATTCCATTCACCATTGCAACGGAAAGAATAAAATACTTAGGAATATATCTACCTAAAGAAACTAAAGACCTATATATAGAAAACTATAAAACACTGGTGAAAGAAATCAAAGAGGACACTAATAGATGGAGAAATATACCATGTTCATGGATTGGAAGAATCAATATAGTGAAAATGAGTATACTACCCAAAGCAATTTATAGATTCAACGCAATCCCTATCAAGCTACCAACAGTATTCTTCACAGAGCTAGAACAAATAATTTCACAATTTGTATGGAAATACAAAAAACCTCGAATAGCCAAAGCGATCTTGAGAAAGAAGAATGGAACTGGAGGAATCAACCTACCTGACTTCAGGCTCTACTACAAAGCCACAGTTATCAAGACAGTATGGTACTGGCACAAAGACAGAAATATTGATCAATGGAATAAAATAGAAAGCCCAGAGATAAATCCACGCACATATGGACACCTTATCTTCGACAAAGGAGGCAAGAATATACAATGGATTAAAGACAATCTCTTTAACAAGTGGTGCTGGGAAATCTGGTCAACCACTTGTAAAAGAATGAAACTGGACCACTTTCTAACACCATACACAAAAATAAACTCAAAATGGATTAAAGATCTAAACGTAAGACCAGAAACTATAAAACTCCTAGAGGAGAACATAGGCAAAACACTCTCCGACATACATCACAGCAGGATCCTCTATGACCCACCTCCCAGAATATTGGAAATAAAAGCAAAAATAAACAAATGGGACCTAATTAACCTTAAAAGCTTCTGCACATCAAAGGAAACTATTAGCAAGGTGAAAAGACAGCCTTCAGAATGGGAGAAAATAATAGCAAATGAAGCAACCGACAAACAACTAATCTCAAAAATATACAAGCAACTCCTACAGCTCAACTCCAGAAAAATAAACGACCCAATCAAAAAATGGGCCAAAGAACTAAATAGACATTTCTCCAAAAAGACATACAGATGGCTAACAAACACATGAAAAGATGCTCAACATCACTCATTATCAGAGAAATGCAAATCAAAACCACTATGAGGTACCATTTCACACCAGTCAGAATGGCTGCGATCCAAAAGTCTACAAATAATAAATGCTGGAGAGGGTGTGGAGAAAAGGGAACCCTTTTACACTGTTGGTGGGAATGCAAACTAGTACAGCCACTATGGAGAACAGTGTGGAGATTCCTTAAAAACTGGAAATAGAACTGCCTTATGATCCAGCAACCCCACTGCTGGGCATACACACTGAGGAAACCAGAAGGGAAAGAGACACGTGTACCCCAATGTTCATCGCAGCACTGTTTATAATAGCCAAGACATGGAAGCAACCTAGATGTCCATCAGCAGATGAATGGATAAGAAAGCTGTGGTACATATACACAATGGAGTATTACTCAGCCATTAAAAAGAATACATTTGAATCAGTTCTAATGAGGTGGATGAAACTGGAGCCTATTATACAGAGTGAAGTAATCCAGAAGGAAAAACATAAATACAGTATACTAACGCATATATATGGAATTTAGAAAGATGGTAACAATAACCCGGTGTACGAGACAGCAAAAGAGACACTGATGTATAGAACAGTCTTATGGACTCTGTGGGAGAGGGAGAGGGTGGGAAGATTTGGGAGAATGGCAATGAAACATGTAAAATATCATGTAGGAAACGAGTTGCCAGTCCAGGTTCGATGCATGATGCTGGATGCTTGGGGCTGGTGCACTGGGACGGCCCAGAGGGATGGTATGGGGAGGGAGGAGGGAGGAAGGTTCGGGATGGGGAACACATGTATACCTGTGGCGGATTCATTTTGATATTTGGCAAAACTAATACAATTATGTAAAGTTTAAAAATAAAATAAAATTAGAGGAAAAAAAAAAAAAAGAAGAAGTGACTATAGAATTGAAATAAAACAAAACCCTAGGACACAATCTTTGTTAAATGGAAAATAAAGTTGTCTGCCTAAAAAGAATCGTTAATCACAGTCAGAAATAAGTGGCATCTTTTCTATACAGTGCAGCGGACACACAATTATAGTTTCAGAGCTCAGTTGAAAATTTGAGTTCTTTTCTGTGTTTGATTTTAATATCCTCTCTTATTCACGGCAACTCAGATGTGCTTGTCTTATTTATTTGCCAAGATTGCTGGGAATATATTGTAACTCAGAGAAAATACTGCCATTGAATCTATGATTGTGTAACTTATCTGTTATAGAAACTAGAAAATCACAAGTCAAGTCATTTAATTCTATGTCTGGCTATGATTAGTATCACCTAGTTATTAGAAAATTTGTAGTGAAATATTGTTGGTCAGAACATGAATGCTACTCTTAAATATCACAAGACTAATGGGGAGTTCACTACTCCAAATTTTTTAAAAATCTTTCTTTTATCACATATATATGGAATTTAGAAAGATGGTAACAATAACCCTGTATATGAGACAGCAAAAGAGACATTGATATATCGAACAGTCTTTTGGACTCTGTGGGAGAGGGAGAAGGTGGGATGATTTGGGAGAATGGCATTGAAACAAGTATAATATCATATATGAAATGAGTCACCAGTCCAGGTTTGATGCACGATACTGGATGCTTGGGGCTGGTGCACTGGGACGGCCCAGAGGGATGGTATAGGGAGGGAGGAGGGAGAAGGGTTCAGGATGGGGAACACATGTTTACCTGTGGCAGATTCATTATGATATATGGCAAAACCAATACAATATTGTAGGGTTAAAAAATAAAATAAAATAAAAATGTAAAAAAAAAAAATAAAGCTAACAATGTAATATAATTTATTAAAAATAAAGATGTCCCAAATTCTTTAAGATATGCCAGTATAGGCAGAGTTATGATTCTTGAAAAGGATTTAACTAGCAAAACTGATATTTAGGTAAACTATTATGCAAATTGCATAGTATTGTATAAATAATTCAAAAGCACCAAAATAATTTTATTAGAATGGTAATGAAAATGTATGATGGACAAGATCACATTGTTGGGTTATAATGAGTAATTAAAGGCTTTTTCATGGTTATTAGAGAACACAATCAATTATACATATAAATATTTAAAAATGTTAAATTATATAATGATATTGCTAATTATCCTAAAAAACTCATGACAATTTAAGCAGTTTTGAGCTACTGTATCTTTACACATCAACACTTTTTTATATAACCTATGAATAATGACATATTTTGGATGAGAAGTTCATTCCAGATATACGGCTGCTAGCAACACAAGCTGGGCTTATTTGTTTGATGTTCTCTTTTGCAAGATTTATTTGATTCAACTATTTGCACACAGAAGGGAAGGAGGAGAGTCATGATAAGTGTATGTCAGAGTAGATATAATTTCAAAAAAGAGAGAAGTATTTGTATGCTATAAAAAAACCTCACCTGAGATAAGAACAGAAACTGCTTTTTAATTAGAAGGTCACTGGTACACACAACAGGAGTAGCATCAATGGAATGCTGAATATTGGAGTCACATTGCAGAGAAGTAAGGAATTAAAGAGAAAATGAAAAGTGAAAATGTAGAAATTATGAAGGAATATCATCAGAATAATTAACTAAATGCAATAAGAGATATGCTATTATGATAAATATGAGATAAACAGTGAGGCCCTGGGAACTGGTTTGCTAAGGAGAGGACTGGTCTGTACCATGGGACACTGTTGAGCTTTAAAAGAAGTGAGAAAGGGATTTAGCAGCAGCTTGTATTCAATACTTACTCAAATTAGAGACTCTTTTATTAATCCTATAAATTGCTATGCAGGTATCACCTACTACCAGATTTCTCTGATCTTACACAATTACTGGCATCCAAAGCTAGCATATTCCAAGAGAAAGATATGTATGTCTGAAGGACTACTTTATGTGTTTAAACCTTAGTTATAGAAAGGAATAAGATTCTGTAATCTTCACAGCATTTAATGCCATCATGTTAGAACTAAAGAGCCAATTTAGTAACCATTTAGTTTGGACCCTTTCCAAAACAGCTTAGGTACTGAAATAACATGTTCAAAAGTTACAGTGTGGACTCTAAGATCTCTGAACACAGAAAGAGTTGGACATTGTAGCTTGGTTAAAATTATCTGCTTCTGTGACTATAGCATTTATTTATGTCCTAGTTCAAGAAAGGCATAGTGAGAATAAGCAAAGATCTTTCAACTTACACTGTTTGAAGCCACACGTGTAAACCTGGAAGTAAGGTGGAATATTTCAAGTTTTTCTTTTTTGACAAAGAATCAAGAGTAAAAATAAAAAAATTCTTCAAAGATGGTTATTTTGGGTGTTTGGGGTCTTAGATTTTCCCTAAGTCCTCTTGTATTTTCTGACAGTAGTGTTTATTGTTTCTTGATCCTTACATATTTACTTTAGTGATATAGGAGAATTTGATACTTCAAATCTTTAAAATTTTCTGTCTATTATAACATAAATCTATTTTTTATATAGGTATATAGCAAATATTTTCAACTATTTGTCACAGGTCCAGGCACTGAACTCCTCTTAGACATGTATTTTTTCTTATTTCTCTTGGGCTTTTCTAGAACTAGATCACTGGAGTATTTTATTTCACTTGTTTACACGGCAACTTTAGACTGATGTTTGTCTACTTCATTTTTAACTGGAAAATCTATGGTACTTCTTTGAATGAATCTTTCAATGTTTTCCTATTCTTTCATGAAGCAAACCAAAATCTGGTCATACATGACTCCTCCCTCTCTTTGTAGTTTCATTTTGTACCACTACTTTCCTTGCTTTCTACCCTCTAGCAATATTGCCTCCCTCAGATGTTATAAAAAGTAGTATGTATTTCAGTGCCTTTGCACATAGTAGTTAGTGCTCCCTTTAAAAGACTTCCTTCCTTCCACTTTTGTCTTCTCTTCATCTTTCAGATCTCATCTCAGATATCACTTATGTTCTAACTAGGTCACTTCCCTCTCATATAACGTCTTATAGCTTTCTGTACATTTCTTTCAGAGATTTTTTAACCAGTCTAAACATATATTTGAATGATAATCTGATTAGTCTTCCCTCTCCCCCCGCCCATCTTGTAGGCTCCATGAAAGTAATATTTCTTTGCTCTGTACATAGTCTACTGGTTCTCAGTAGATGTTCAGCAAAGAGTTGTCTGAATGCAGAAATAAATTAATGGGAAATTCATAGAAGGGAATCAGGATGTCAGAAGGTTCAGGAGGAGCATGGCAGGTCACATTTAGGAACTTCAAATACTTCAGATTATCTTGTGTGTTTGGGAAAGCAAGGAAGATGTGTGGAAAATTGGTGGGAAGAACTTCAAAGACTGGAGAGATAATCAAGCAAGGGATATCACACAAGGACATTCTTTATCATATTGTAAAATTTGGCCTTTATTTCTCATGGACTTTAAGAAGAGTTTGACAGGACTTCCCTGGTGGTCCAGTGTTGAGGGTTTGCCTGCAGGTGTGGGGGATGCAGATTGGGTCCCTGGTTTTGAAAGGGTAACAGGCAGGAAAATTAGAGGCCCCCAAACAGAAGAAATAGGCTGCAAATGTCAGACGTTTTTTCTCTCTCTCTTAAGTGGCAGAAGGAAACAAACTACAAGTGTCAAATTTTTTCCCTTCGCAATTCTGTGTTGCCACGACGAAACCTGGTTCCACCTAAACTTAACGTTTCTCAAACCTTGAGCTAACTAATGCATTTTTCATACGGAAATGTTTTTCATAAGCTATGTTAATGAACTATATATTTTCCCTGAACTCTGTCTTTCTTCAAGTCGGTTCCACCTAAGACTCAGAACAAATAATGGCTCAACAAACCAGTACATTTTACTCATACAATTGTTCTCCTAATCTATATCAATGAGGCTATATATTTGGTTGGAAATCTGCCTTTTTGCAAGATTCATGTCAATCGTTTTATGGCCCCGGGATGACTCATCTTGTGTCAACGTTATCTGAAAATACATGTTGTGGGTGAGGGGCCTCGTGCCACTGTCTGAGTTCTGAGACATTTCCTTTCTCTAATTAGCAGCCTGCTAGTAGGTATGTAACTTCCTGCTTAAGACTAGCAGGGGGGCATTCTTTCTGTCCCCTTCTGATGTCTATGTCAGAAGCCTTCTCTATCTCTTTTATACTTTAATAAAACTTTATTACACAAAAGCTCTGAGCAATCAAGCCTTGTCATTGGTCCCAGATTGAATTCTTCTCCTCCGGGGGCCAAGAATCCTGGCCGTAGTTCATGGCTCAACAACAACCTTTTGGTATGAGAGGATCTCACATGCCACAAAGCAGCTGGTCCCTGTGCCACAACTACTGAAGCTTGCACATACTAGGACCCATGTGATGCAACTGCTAATCCCATGTGTTGCAACCAATGATGTTCAAGTGTCTAGAGCCCATGCTCTGCAACAACAGAAGCCACCACAAAGAGAAGCCCACACACCTTTAGGTTGCTATATGGTAAAAACCAACACAACATTGTAGAGTGATTATCCTCCATTAAAAAAATAAAATAAAAAAGAAAGGCCTGAACAGGCAGAGCTATGGCTAGCAACTGGCCTAAGAGGCCTTCTGATCACCAGTTGCTGCTCCTGCTGCTAAGTCACTTCAGTCGTGTCCGATTCTGTGTGACCCCATAGATGGCAGCCCACCAGGCTCCCCTATCTCTAGGATTCTCCATGCAAGAAAACTGGAGTGGGTTGCCATTCCCTTCTCCAATTCATGAAAGAGAAAAGTGAAAGGAAGTTCCTCAGTCGTGTCTGACTCTTAGCGACCCCATGGGCTGCAGCCTACCAGGCTCCTCTGTCCATGGGATTTTCCAGGCAAGAGTACTGGAGTGGGGTCCATTGCCTTTTCTGATCACCAGTTACAAGAGGCTTGAAAAAAGACTCTGATAGGGCCATAACTCCTGCCATGGAGGCAGTCTGTGTCTGTGTCCCAGCACACTTGGTGCCACCAGGGTCCCTGCAAGCCAAGCAGCTGCACCACCTTCACCTTCCAGTAAGAGTTGAGTACTCTTACTGGAGCAGAGCTGCTACAGACCCCCCCCAAAAAAAAAAAGAAAGAAAGAAAGAAAGGAAAGTCTTGTGTTATGCACACAAGGCTACTTCAGTAGTATCTGACTCTTTGCAATCCTGTAGACTGTGGCCTGCCAGGCTTCTCTGTCGGGGTGGGGGTCGGGGGGTGGGGCGGTTCTCCAGGCAAGAATACTGGAGTGTATTGACCAATACTGGTTGCCATATCCTTCTAGAGCACTATATTTTCTACTACCCTAGCCGCCAATCCCCCTGAATACCTGTGCTGCCAGAACCCCTGTGACCCAAGCAGCTGCGCCACCTCCACACCTGGCCCTCACAGGAACAAACACAAGCCCTTCAGGGCAGCCTGAAGAGCTAAACCCCAGTGGATGACCCACATGCAGAGGTAGAAATAAAACCACAATTGAAACCCAGGGGCGGTGTGGCTAAGGAAGAATACCCCAAACCTTCCGACCAGTGATACAAGCTGTAGATTAATGGACACAATCTACTAGGCAGACTCTGTCTATGGAATATATAAAAGGCAATCAAGAGCTCCCACAAAAGAAAACGCACTAGCTCTGATAACTGTGGACATTGGAGGAAAGAACACACAGGAGTAGGAACAGATTAGAGTCTGAGCTGCTCCCACAGCACAGCATTAGAGGGCATCCTAGGGACTAAGGTGAACTGTGATTCCTAGCGCTGGAAAGTGACTAGGAGTCACTTTCTTGAGTCACAATAGTGACTCAAGAAAAACATTCATTATTCTTATTTTTTGAATTCTTCTGTAGATTCTTTGGATTTTCTTTTTCTTCTTGTTTTCCTCCTCTATTATAGTTGTCAATTTTATTGGCACTAAGAAATACAATTAAGCTTTTGAGCATTCTTTTTTCTTGTTTCCTCAGTTACATTTTTTATTGTTGTCATAAACCTCTGCCTCTATATTGGGCTTTTGCAGTTTTGTGGAGTTTTCCTCTTTTTTCTTTTTTAAATTTTAATTTATTAAACCTATTGTTATTTCTACATTTATTCCTTTGTTTCCTTTTCCTACTGTTCTTTTCCCCTTTAATGTATATCAGTTCAGTTCAGTCGCTCAGTCGTGTCCAACTCTTTGGGACCCCATGGACCACACCAAGCCAGGCCTCTCACCCATCGTCAACTCCCAGAGTTTACCGAAATTCATCTCCATTGAGTCAGTGATGCCATCCAACCATCTCATCCTCTGTCATGCTCTTCTCCTCCTGCCCTCAATCTTTCCCAGCATCAGAGTCTTTTCAAATGAGTCAGCTCTTCACATCAGGTGGCCAAAGTATTGGAGTTTCAACTTCAACATCAGTCCTTCCAATGAACACTCAGGACTGATCTCCTTCAGGATGGACTAGTTGGATCTCCTTGCAGTCCAAGGGACTCTCAAGAGTCTTCTTCAACACCACAGTTCAAAAGCATCAATTCTTTGGTGCTCAGTTTTCTTTATAGTCCAACTCTCACATCCATACATGACTACTGGAAAAACCATAGCCTCAACTAGATGGATCTTTGTTGGCAAAGTAATGTCTCTGCTTTTTATATGCTGTCTAGGTTGGTCATAACGTTCCTTCCTAGGAGTAAGAGTCTTTTAATTTCATGGCTGCAGTCACCATCTGCAGTGATTTTAAATCTTCTTTATCTACCTTTATTTAACTTTGCATTTATATTCTTTCTTTCTTTTCTTTCTCTACTTTCCTTTAAAAATATTTGTTAGTGTTATTTTCATTGCTTTTTTCCCCAATTGGCACCTTGATTTAGTTTTGTTTTCCAGTTTGTGCTTTAATTAGTTTTGTTCTGATCAATATAATTTTTAGTTTTGTTTGTTGGGTCAATCTATTCTACTTAATTTTTGTTGGACTGTGTTGATTTTGCTTATGGGTGTATATGTATATGTGTATATTTAATCACATTTTCTATTGCTGTTATAAACCTCTGCCTCTACACTGGGCTTTTACTGTTCTGTAGAGTTTTCCTCCCCCTCCCCCACTTTTTTCTTTCTTCTTCCGTTTTTTTTTCTCTTTTTTACAATTTTAATTTTTAATTTTTTAAACCTATTATATTTTTTTCTACATTTATTCCTTGGTTGCCTTTCTTACTGTTCTTTTCTTCTTGCAATTAATCTTTAATGTTTATAAATCTTCTTTATCTAGCTCCATTTAACTTTGCATATCTATTCTTTCTTTCTTTCCTTTCCTCTCAACATATTTGTTAGTTTTGTTTTCATTGCTGTATTCCCCACTTGACACCTTGCTTTAGTTCTGTTTTCCAGTTTGTGCTTAAGTTAGTTTTATCCTTAACTGGTAAATATAACTTTTGATTTCCTTTGTTCAGCAGATCAGTCTACTGCACTTTATTTTTGTTCGACTGTTCTCACTTTGCTCATGGGTATATATGTATATGTGTATATTCCACTATTTTAATTATTATTTTCATGATTTTGTAACTTCCATTGGTCTGGGGTTCAACTTTGGTTTCTCATTTTTAGGTATTTGTTTTATTCTCCCTTAATGCCATAACAAACCACTTGTGGAATCTTCATTCCTGACCAGAGATCAAACCCTGAACCTTTGGAGTTGGAGCACTGACTCCAAGACCCTAGACTACCAGAGAACTAACCCTAGGGAGTATCAGATAGCGAGAACTCACAAAAAAGAAACCATTTGAATACAAGACCTGGCACCACCCAACCACCAGTAGCACCCCACGCAGGATACCTCATCTAAACAGCAAACAAAGCAAAAATACAAACCCAATCATCAGCAGACAGGAGTACCACCTCACTCAGTATTGCCCTTCAGGGGAAAAACAAACAAACAAACAAACAAAAAGTCAGCACAAATCTCACCCTGTATGAAGCTCACAAAAACCACTGGATCAACCTTAGGAGGGCAGAAACCAAAAGAAAGAAAGAATTCAACCTTCTTCAAGGAAAGGACTCAACTTTCCTTGAAGCCTGAGAAAAGGAGACCTCAAGCACAATAACTTTAAAGAAAAGAAAAGAAAAAAAGTAAAGGCAGGGAAATACTGCACAAATGAAGGAACAAACTAGAAACACCAGAAGTCCAAATAAATTAAGAGTAAGTAGGAATATTACCTGAGAAAGAATTTATAATAATGATAGCAAAGATGATAAAAACCCATGAAAACTAAATGGAAAAAATCCAAAAATCAACAAAGACCTAGAGAATTAAAGAATTACAGAGACAAATAACACAATTACTGAAATTAAAAATACTCTAGAAGGAATCAGCAGTAGAATATCTGAAGCAGAAAAACGATTCAATGAACTGGAAGATAAAATGGTGGAAATAACTACTGAAGAGCAGAATAAATTAAAAAGAATTAAAAGAACTGAAGACAGTCTCAGAGACCTCCAGGACCATATCAAATGCACCAACCTTGGAATTATAGGGGTCCCAGAAGAAAGAAAGGGTATGAGAAAATTTGTGAAGAGATTATATTTGAAAATTTCTCCAACATAGAAAAAGAAATAGCCAATCAAGTCCAAGAGGCATAAAGAGTACCATACAGGAAAAACCCAAGGAGAAACACTCCAAGACACATACTAATCAAACTAACAAAGACTAAACACCAAGAAAGAATATGAAAAGCAACAAGGGAGAAGCAAAAAGTAACAAACAAGGAAAACCCCATATGCTTAACAGCTGATCTTTCAGCAGAAACTCTGAAACATCTGAAACTCAGATGGGAATGGCAGGATATATTTAAAGAACTGAAAGGAAAAAATATACAACCAAGATTACTGTACTAGGCAAGGATCTCATTCAAAATTGATGGAGAAATAAAAAGCTTTTCAGACAAGCAAAAGGAATTCAGTACCATGAAACCAGCTTTACAACAAATGTTAAATGGACTTCTATAGTCAAGAAATACAACAGAGGATAAAAAATCTACAAAATCACCTCCAATTAGAAAATGGCAATAGGAACATATATATCAATGATTACTTTAAATGTAAATGAAATAAATGCTCCAACCAAAAGACACAGACTGGCTGAATGGATACAAAAAACAAGACCCATATATATGCTGTCTACAAGAAACCCACTTTAGACTTCAAGATACATATAGACTGAAAGTGAGAGGATGGAAAAATATATTTCATGCAAATGGTAAGCAAAAGAAAGCTGGAGTAGCAATCCTCATATCAGACAAAATAAACCTTAAAATAAAGAAGATTACAAGAGATAAGGAAGGACACTACATAATGATCAGGGGATCAATCCAAGAGGAAGCCATAAAAATTGTAAATATCTATGCATCCAACATAGGAACACCGCAATACATAAGAAAAACACTAAAAGACATGAAAGGAGAAATTGACAATAACACAATAATAGTAGGAGTTTTTTTATATAGTAGGAGATTTTAATACCCCACTCACATCAATGCACAGATCAACAAAACAGAAAATTAATAAGGAAACACAAGTATTAAATGATACATTGGATGAGTTGGATCTCATTGATATCTTCAGGACATTCCATTCAAATGCAGAAGAATACATCTTTTCAAGTGCACACGGAACATTCTCCAGGATAGACCACATCTTGAGTTACAAATCAGTAAATTTAAGAAAATTGAAATATCAAGCATCTTCTCTGACCACAACACTATGAGACTAGATATCAATTACAAGAATAAAACTGTAAGAAAGACAAACACACATTTCTAAATAACCAACAGGTTACTGAAGAAATAAAACATCTCTAGAAACAAATGACATTGAGAACAAACAACTCAAAACCTATGGGATGCAGCAAAAGCAGTTCTAAGAGGGAAGTTTATAGCAATACAATCCTACCTAAAGAAACAAGAAAAACATCGACTAGAAAACCTAACTTTACACCTAAAGCAACTGGAAGAAGAAGAAGAAGAAGAAGAAGAAGAAGAAGAAGAAGAAGAAGAGGAGGAGGAGGAGGAGGAGGAGGAGGAGGAGGAGGAGGAGGAGGAGGAGGAGGAGGAGGAGGAGGAGGAGGAGGAGGAGGAGGAGGAGGAGGAGGAGGAGGAGGAGGAGGAGGAGGAAGAAGAAAAACCAAAATTAGTAGAAGAAAAGAAATCATAAAGATCTGAGCAGAAATAAATGAAAAATGAAAGAAACAGTAGTAAAGATTAATAAAACTAAAAGCTGGTTCTTTGATAAGATAAAAAAAAAACTGATAAACCCTTAGCCAGACTCATCCAGAATAAAAGAGAAAAGAATCAAATAAACAAAATTAGAAATGAAAAAGGAGAGGTTACAACAAACAATGCAGAAATACAAAGGATTATAAGAGACTATTATGAACAACTATATGGCAATAAAATAGATAACCTGGAAGATATGGACAGATTCTTAGAAAAGTTCAATCCTTCAAGACTGAACCAGGAAGAAATAGAAACTATAAACAACCCAATTATGAGCATTGAAATTGAAGCTGTGATAAAAAAAAATCTCCCTAAAAACAAAAGCCCAGGACCAGATGCCTTCACAGGAGAATTCTATCAAACATTTAGAAAAGAGCTAGTGCCTATCCTTCTAAAACTCTTTCAAAAAACTGCAGAGGAAGGAGCATTTCCAAATTCATTCTATGAGGCCACCATCATCCTGATACAAAAATCAGAGAAAGACAACACAAAAAATGAAAAGTACATGCTAATATCACTGTTGAACATAGATGCAAAAATCCTAAAAAAAATTTTAGCAAACAGAATTGAGCAACACATCAAAAAGCTCATACACCATGATCAAGTTGGATTTATTCTAGAGATGCAAGGATTCTTCAATATATGGAAATCAAACAATATGGTAGACCAGATTAACAAATTGAAAGATAAAAACCATATGATCATTTCAACAGATGCAGAAAAAGCCTTTGGCAAAATTTAGAACCTATCTATGATTAAAACTCTTCGAAAAATGGGCATAGAAGGAACCTACCTCAACATAGTAAAGGCCATATATGATAGACCCTGAATAGCCAACACAGTCTTGAGAAAGAGGAATGGAGCTGGAGGAATCAAGCTTTCTAACTTCAGGTTATACTACAAAGCTACATTCATCAAGACAGTATGGTACTGGCACAAAAACAGAAATATAGACCAATGGAACAAGATAGAAAGCCCAGAGATAAACCCATGCTCCTATGGGTACCTTATTTGTGACAAAGGAGGCAAGAATATACAAAGGGGTGAAAACAGCCTTTTCAATAAATGGTGCTGGGAAACTGGACTGCTGCTGTTGCTGCTAAGTCACTTCAGTCGTGTCCGACTCTGTGCGACCCCATAGATGGCAGCCCACCAGGCTCACCCATCCCTGGGATTCTCCAGGCAAGAACACTGGAGTGGGTTGCCATTTCCTTCTCCAATGCATGAAAGTGAAAAGTGAAAGTGTAGTCGCTAAGTTGTGTCTGCCTCCTAGAAACCCCATGGACTGCAGCGTATGAGGTACCAGGCTCCTCCATCCAAGGGATTTTCCAGGCAAGAGTACTGGAGTGGGTTGCCATTGCCTTCTCTGGGGAAAACTGGACAGCTACATGTAAAAGAATGAAATTAGAACACTTCCTAACACCATACACAAAGATAAACTCAAAATGGATTAAAGACCCAATTGGAAGACCAGAAACTGTAAAACTCTTAGAGGAAAACATAGGCAGAACACTCGATGACATAAATCAAAGCAAGATCCTATATGACCCAACTCCTAGAGTAATGGAAATAAAAATGAAAGTAAGCAAGTGGGACCTGATTAAACTTAAAAGCTTTTGCACAGAAAAGGAAACTATAAGCAAGGTGAAAAGAAAACCCACATAATGGAAGAAAATAATAGCAACTGAAACAACTGATAAAGGATTAATTTCCAAAATATACAAGCAGCTCATACAACTCAATACCAGAAAAAAAAAAAAAAAAGCCAATTAAAAAGTGAGAAAAACACCTAAATAGACATTTTGCCAAAGCAGATATACAGATGGCTAACAACCACATAAAAAGATGCTCAACATCACTCATTCTTCAGTTCAGTTCAGTTGCTCAGTGGTGTCCAACTCTTTATGACCCCATGAACCGCAGCACGCCAGGCCTCCCTGTCCATCACAAACTCCCGGAGTCCACCCAAAACCATGTGCATTGAGTCAGTGATGTCATCCAACCATCTCATCCTCTGTCGTCCCCTTCTCCTCCTGCCCTCAATCTTTCACAGCATCAGGATCTTTTTAAATGAGTCAGCTCTTCTCATGAAGTGGCCAAAGTATTGGAGTTTCAGCTTCCAACATCAGTCCTTCCAATGAACACTCAGGACTGATCACCTTTCGGATGGACTGGTTGGATCTCCTTGCAGCCCAAGGGACTCTCAAGCCTTCTCCAACACCACAGTTCAAAAGTATCAATTCTTCGGCTCTCAGTTTTCTTTATAGTCTAACTCTCACGTCCATACATGACCAATGGAAAAACCATAGCCTCAACTAGATGGACCTTTGTTGGCAAAGTAATGTCTCTGCTTTTTAATATGCTGTCTAGGTTGGTCATAACGTTCCTTCCTAGGAGTAAGTGTCCTTTAATTTCATGGCTGCAATCATGATCTGCAAGGATTTTGGAGCCCCCCAAAATAAAGTCAGCCACTGTTTCCCCATTTATTTGCCATGATATGATGGGACCGGATGCCATGATCTTAGTTTTCTGAATGTTGAGGTTTAAGCCAACTTTTTCACTCTTCTCTTCACCTTCATCAAGAGGCTTTTTGGTTATTTTTCACTTTCAGCCATAAGTGTGGTGTCACTGCATATCTGAGGTTATTGATATTTCTCCTGGCAATCTTGATTCCAGCTTGTGCTTCTTCCAGCCCAGCGTTTCTCATGATGTACTCTGCATAGAAGTTAAATGAGCAGGGTGACAATAGACAGCCTTGACGTACTCCTTTCCCTATTTGGAACCAGTCCGTGGTTCCATGTCCAGTTCTAACTGTTGCTTCCTGACCTGCATATAGGTTTCTCAAGAGGCAGGTCAAGTGGTCTGGTATTCCCATCTCTTTCAGAATTTTCCACAATTTATTGTGATCCACACAGTCAAAGGCTTTGGCATAGTCAATAAAGCAGAAACATGTTTTTTTGGAACTCTCTTGCTTTTTCAATGATCCAGCAGATGTTGGCAATTTGATCTCTAGTTCCTCTGCCTTTTCTAAAACCAGCTTAAACATTTTGAAGTTCACAGCTCATGTATTGCTGAAGCCTGGCTTGGAGAATTTTGAGCATTACTTTGCTAGCTTGTGAGATGAGTGCAATTGTGTGGTAGTTTAAGCAGTTTTTGGCATTGCCTTTCTTTGGTGTTGTAATGAAAACTGACCTTTTCCAGTCCTGTGGCCACTGCTGCATTTTCCAAATTTGCCGATATATTGAGTGCAGCCCTTTCACAGCATCATCTTTTAGGATTTGAAATAGCTCAACTGGAGTTCCATCATCTCCACTAGCTTTGTTCATAGTGATGCTTTCTAAGGCCCACTTGACTTCACATTCCAGGATGTCTAACTCTAGGTGATTGTGAGTAATCACACCATCATGATTATCTGGGTCATGAAGATTTTTTTTTGTATAGTTCTTCTGTGTTTTCTTGCCACCTCTTCTTAATATCTTCTGCTTCTGTTAAGACTATACCATTTCTGTCCTTTATTGAGCTCATTTTGCATGAAATAGTCCCTTGGTTTCTCTAATTTTCTTGAAGAGATCTCTAGTCTTTCTCATTCTATTGTTTTCCTCTATATCTTTGCATTGATCACTGAGGAAGGCTTTCTTATCTCTCCTTGCTATTCTTTGGAACTCTGAATTCAAATGGGTATATCTTTCCTTTTCTTCTTTGCTTTTCACTTCTCTTCTTTTCACAGTTATTTGTAAGGCCTCCTCAGACACTTTGCCCTTTTGCATTTCTTTCTTCAGGATGGTGTTGATTCTTGTCCCCTGTTCATTATTATAGAAGCGCAAATCAAAGCTACAATGAGATATCATCTCACACTGGTCAGAATGGCCCTCACCAAAATGTCTATGAACAATAAATGCTGGAAAGAGTGTGGAGAAAAGGGAACAGTCTTTCACTGTTGGTGGGAATGTAAATTGGTACAGCAACTATGAAAAACAGTATGGAGATTCCTTAAAAACTAATTATAAAACCACCATATGACCCAGCATTCCCACTCCTAGGCATATACCCCGAGGAAAGTAAAATCGAAAGAGACACATGTATCCCATTGTTCATTGCAGCACTATTTACAGTAGCTAGAACATGGAAGCAACCTAGATGTCCACTGACAGATGAATGGATAAAGAAGTTGTGGTGTATATACACAATAAAATATTACTCAGCCATAAAAAGGAACACATTTGAGTCAGTTCTAATGAGGTTGATGAACCTAGAACCGTTTATACAGAGTGAAATGAGTCAAAAAGAGAAAAATAAATATTGTATTCTAGCACATATATACAGAATCTAGAAGAATTTTACTGAATAATTTATTTACAGGGCAACAATGGAGAAACATACATAGAGAATAGACTTATGGACATAGGGAGAGGGGACAAGAGGGTGAGATGTTTGGAAAGAGTAACATGGAAACTTGTATTACCATATGTAAAATAGATAACCAATGGGAATTTGCTCTATGGCTCAGGAAACTCAAGCAGGGGCTCTGTGTCAACTTAGAGGGGTGGAATGGGGAGGGAGATGGGAGGGAGGTTCAAAAGGGAGGGGGTATATGTATACCTATGGCTGATTCATGTGGAGGTTTGACAGAAAACAGCAAAATTCTGCAAAGCAATTATCCTTCAATAAAAAATAAATTAATTAAAAGAAGAAAATAATAAAACAGAACATGGGAGGAGCTTTAACTAACAGAAACACAACATTGTAAAGGAATTATACTCCAATACTAAAATTTTGAAAATTAAAAAAAAAAGAAAAGCCACACACTGCAACTAGCATGTAGCTCACATGCAGCAACAAAGACCCAGTGCAGTGAAAATAAATAAATAAATAAATAAATAAGTGCCTAAAAAAGAGAGAGAAGAACAAAATTGAATGTATTTTAGAGGGATCATTTAGCTAAGGTGTGAAGAATACAATGGAGGTAACACAAAAATGGGAAAACCAGTCTGGGGTCCAAAATGAAGTAATTCAGCTAAGAGGTAATAAGACGCGTAGGTTCTAGATTAAAGTGGAAGAATAAATCAACTTGGTTATTGTGAAACATAAGAAATAATGAGAAGGGATATTTGAGCATAATGAAAATCTGTTCTACTGGTAGTAATTTTATTTGTTTTTGGAAGAAACCCCTAGGTCTTTTTAATCTTCTGAAGATGCAAGTATTTTTTCTAATTGATTTCAGATGTCAAATAACTTCTAATGATATGGTGTTTACAGTCACATCCTTAATCAGCCACAGATTTAAGAAACTCATTTTTTTCTCTTACTATTAACATCAATTTTTCTAGACACAATCTCTGTAGATTTTGAATATTCCCTAAGAATAATTGGGTAGTTTTTAAGATTTATCTCTAGCATTTTTACTTCCTCAGCACTAGGGATATTTATCAGTATCTTTTTATAATATAATGAAATCTCTCTTTATGCTAGAAAAACATTCTTGCAAATTGCATAATTTAAAAATCTAACTACAGATTAACTTTCTAAAAAATAAATATCTAGCATAATTTTCTAAGTTGAGATTTTATCTATTTTTATAGCATACTATAAAAATTCAAAATTCTGATTTTACCTATTTTTAATATCATGATATATAAAGTTTGCAATTCAAATTTGCATAAAATGCAATGATTGTCTTCATAAGGAGATTATAATATAAATTTATGAATTAAAAGTTACCTGAATAATGTTTTTCTCATATTAAGCATTTAAAGTGCTTAAGACTTAATCTTGCATGTTAAAGTTATACGCTAACACTTTCAGAAAGCAGAGTGTTGAATTGAAAAGAGTAATAAAGCCCCTCAGAGAGGACTTCACTGCAAAGAGAATGACCTGTACTATGGTTTGATTCTTGGAGGACAGGATTTAATGGGTGGAGATGGTGAAGAAAAATGAACTACTACAGCATAAGGCAAAGACAGAGAGGCAAGAAACTTAAAGAATGTTTCATAAATTATCAATATTCAATAGACTAGTTTTCTGTTTTATTATCATTTTACAATACAATTGGATCCCATAAAAGCCCTGTGAAGTAGGTATTATTGTTGTTGTTCAGTCTCCAAGTTATGTCTAACTCTTCACAAGTCCATGGACTGCAGCACACCAGGCTTCTCTGTCCCTCCGCATCTCCCGGAGCTTTATCAAGTTAATGTCCATTGAATCAGTGATGCCATCCAATCATCTCATCCTCTGTCACCCTCTTCTTCTGCCTTCAATCTTTTCCAGAATCAGTTGGCCAAAGTGTTGGAGTTTCAGCTTCAGCACCTGTCCTTCCAAAGAATATTCAGGGTTGATTTCCTCTAGGATTGACTGGTTTGCTCTCCTTGCTTTCCAAAGGACTCTCAGGAGTCTTCTTCAGCACCACAGTTCAAAAGCATCAATTCTTTGGTGCTCTGCCATCTTTATTGTCCAGCTCTCATATCCATCCATACATGACTACTGGAAAGACCAAAGCCTAGACTATACAGACTTTCCTGCCAAGGAGCAATCATCTTCTAATTCATGGCTACATCCACAGTGATTTTAGAGCCAATAAGAGGAAATCTGTTACTATTTCCACCTTTCCCCCTTCTATTTAGCATGAAGTGATGGAACTGGATGCCATGATCTTAATTTTTTTTTTTTTAATATTAAGTTTTAAGCCAGCTTTTTCACTTTTCTCCTTAACCCTCATCAAGAGGCTCTTTAGTTCCTCTTCATATTCTAGCATTAGGGTGGTATCCTCCACATGTCTGAGGTTGTTTATATTTCTCTTGACCATCTTGATTCCAGCTTTTAATTCATCTAACCTGGCATTTCAGATGATGTGTCCTGTGTATAAGTTAAATAAACAGGGTGATAATAAACAGTCTTTTCTTACTCCTTTCTCAATCCTCAACCAATCAGTTGTTCCATACAGGGTTCTAATTTTTGCTTCTTGACATGCATACAGATTTCTCAGGAGACAGGTAAGATGGTCTGGTATTCCCATCTCTTTAAGAGTTTTACACCGTTGTTATGGTCCATACAGCATAGTCAATGAAAGAGAAAGTGAAAGTGAAGTCACTCAGTCCTGTTGGATGCTTTGCGACCCCATTGTCTGTAGCCTACCAGGCTTCTTCATTCATGGGATTTTTCCAGGTAAGAGTACCGGAGTGGGTTGCCATTTCCTTCTCTAGGGGATCTTCCCAACCCAGGGGTTGAACCCAGGTCTCCGGCATTGCAGGCAGATGCTTTACCCTCTGAGCCACCAGGGAAGACCCAGTGGAAGAGAGGTAGATGTGTTTGTGGAATTCCCTTGTTTTCTCTATGATCTAGTGAATGTTGGAAATTTGACCTCTGGTTCCTCTTCCTTTTCTAAACTCAGCTTGAACATCTAGTAGTCCTTCATTCATGTAATGCTGAAGCCTAGCTTGGAGGATTTTGAGCATAACCTTACTAGCATAGGAGATGAGTGCAATTGTCCAGTGGTTTGCATATTTTTTTAGTACTGTCCTTCTTGGGAATTGGGATGAGGATCAATTTTTTCCAATTCTGTGGCCACTGCAGCGTTTTACAAATTTGCTGACATAATGAATGCAGCACTTTAATAGCATATCTTTAAAGATTTTAAATAGCTCTGTGGGAATTCCATCACCTCCACTAGCTTTATTGGCAGCAGTGCTTCCTAAGCCTTACTTGGCTTCATATTGCAGAATGTCTGGCTCTGAGTGAGAGACTACACCACCGTGGTTATCCAGGTCATTGAGATTAAGGTCTTTTTCATACAGTCCTTCTGTGTATTCTTTAAATCTCTTCTTGATTTCTTATGCTTCTATTAGGTCTTTACTGTTTCTGTCCTTTACTGTGCCCATCTTTGGATGAAATGTTCCTTCAATATTTCCAATATTGTTGAAGAGATCTCTAGTCTTACTCTTTCTGTTGTTATCCTCTATTTCTTTGCACTGTTCATTGAAGAAGGCCTTCTTGTCTCCTGAATTTAGTTGGGTGTACTTGCTTTTCACTTCTTTTCTTTCCTCAGCTTTTTGAAAAGCTTCCTTAAACAACCACTTTGCCTTCTTGCCTTTCTTTTTCTTTGGGATGGTTTTGGTCACTGCCTCCTATACAATATTATGTACCTCTGTCCATAGTTCTTCAAGTACTTTGTTTACTAGACCTAATCTCTTGAATCTATTTGTCACCTCCACTGTATTCACAGGGGATTTGATTTAAGTCATACCTGATGGGCCTAGTGACTTTCCCTGCTTTCTTAGTTTAAGCCTGAATTTTGCTGAGGCAGTAATGATGGTTGGAGCCCAAGGAAGCCCCAGGTCTTGTTTTTGCTGACTGTATACAACTTCCCCATCTTTGGCTACAAAGAATATAATCAATCTGATTTTGGTATTGACCAGTTAGTATTATTATCCCTGCCTTGTAAGTGAAGAAACAGCAATAAAGATAATTATGTGATTTATATCAAATCATTACACTAATAAAGTGGCAGAGATACAGTTTGAACTTAAGCCTTCCATTTTCACATCTAGGGAATTTTCCACTGCACTTTTAGTGAATAGGAGTGCAGGCGATAAAATTAGAAAGGAAGGTTGAAGCTGTGTTGTGAAGGCCTTTAAACAAGTCATCATCAACTCTTCTCTTTCACAAACACATTTCATGATGTAACATATTCTGTCAGTGCTATCTTTAAAATATGTCAAGAATCTGACCATTTCTTTCTGTATCCACTGTCCAAAAAGTATCTCCTCTCATTTGGATTATTACAATTATGTCCTTACAAGTTCCCATGCTCTGCCTTTGCCTTCTTCCAACTCTTCATAGCAAGCAAGTCAGATCATATTACTCACAGTTCTAAAGCTTCCAATTGACCCTTTATATAGTACCCTGCCACATCTCTGACCTCATCTACCCTCACTCTCAGATATCACTAGTAAACTTGCCTCTTTGCAGTTGCACTAACCTGATGGGTGGTACTCTATCTCAGTCTTTTGCCTTGGTGTGCTCTCTCCAATCCAAGGGATTGAATCAACATCTCTTATATCTCGTGCATTGGCAGGCAGGTTCTTTACCACTAGTGCCACCTGGGAAGCCCCTAAGTCCAATACGTTTTCTGTCATTTTGTACTTAACTATGTAAGAGCCAGGATATTTTTCATTATATCAGGTGGTGTCATATGAAATTGACATTACTGTTAGTCTAAAGTAACCAAATTTCAGCAAATGTCTTATGGTTCAATCTAGAGATAATTTCTGAATCTATAGTAAATAATTTTCAGTGGAATTATAGTGACATGAAAATGACTTAATTTATATAGTGAGACCCTAAAAATATGACAATGAAAAGCTCCCAATATGGGGCAGAGGGAGGTCACGAGCTGTCTGAACTATGAGCTCTTCACACCTCAGCAAGTCCTTAGGTTATCCCTGGAAATTGCTCGAGTTTTCATGATCAGTCTTCATGGCAGCTTTCTTGAATCATTAATAAAAGCTAAAATAAGTCTCAAAAAGCTTAGAGTTAAAGGAAGTGTGAAATTCATTTTAGAAAGAACTATACACTAAATGATAGAAACAGGGATACTTTTGGTTTATAAAAAGGAAAATCCTCAGCTAACTCTGAAAGGTCATTTTTTGGTTGAGGATGCAACATAGCCAATCCTTTACATAGAATTCTGGTTCTTAAAAGATTAATTAATTTATTATAGCCTAAGTTGAAGTTTGAGGTCAATATATCGCACTAACTAGTCATGAAAACATCATTAGCAATGAAACACACAGAAGTGTTTCACAACATTTAAATATCAGTTAACTGTTATAACTCAAATTTCAAATTGTGTACTGTAAACAATATTGATTTGGATGTATATTTTATGCACAAAGCCAAAACAATTCATTTTTGTTGATTTGAAAATTTTACTTTTGTCATTTCTTTAGAAAAGGAATAGCAATACATACTTTTCTGCGATGTTTCTGGGGAAAGGATTTGAATACAGTTAGTGAGACAATTTCTGTCTTTAGCAGAAACACACAAGATGAAGTATTCACCACATGATTATTCTAATTTTTATATCCCACTGAGGCAAGCTCAACTCCAAGAAGTAATTGTAAACTCATGTCAGTGACAATGAGAATGAGTACATTTGATTACTAACTATTAAATTTCTTTAGTAGGGAAATGATGCTGAGTTTATCATCTAAATAAAGAGTGATTTCTTGCACAGCATGCCAGGTTCAGGGAGAGACTCAGTTAATTTCAACTGCAAAAATTGTGTTTCCCATTTCAAATATACAGTTCTGTGGCAGGTTATTTGAATTTCTTAATTGTCCACTTTGACTTCTATGCAATGAAGCTCAAAATGTAAGATTTTATTAGTTATAGTAGTTTGCTCTATGTTGCTGCTACTCCTGCTAAGTTGCTTCAGTCGTGTCCGACTTTGTGCGACCCCATGGACGGCAGCCCACCAGGCTCCCCCATCCCTGGGATTCTCCAGGCAAGAATACCAGAATGGGTTGCCATCTCCTTCTCCAATGCATGAAAGTGAAAAGTGAAAGTGAAGTCCCTCAGTCATTTCCGACTCTTAGCAACCCCATGGACTGCAGCGTACCAGGCTCCTCTGTCCAGGGGATTTTCCAGGCAAGAGCGCTGGACTGGGGTGCTATTGCCAGCTTCATTACTTATGGTAGAGTGAATTTAGAATGCTGTTGTACATCTGAGGGAAATACTTTGTGAATTTTTGATAGGTGAGGGGATTCTTCTCTACAACTCTGGGAGAATCATAATATATGACTCAACACCATAGTCCATCTCAAAAATGAAAGAAAACAAAACCTTAACTCTTATTCTTGAACTAGTTATTAGCCATTTACTCACTCACTTTAGTCAGAAACTTAGGTAATAGTCTCAGACTTGTCAACTGTTCTCTACACTTACATCAAGTCAATCCTGATATTTCTTTCTAAATAAAATATTTAAGGTTTTTCATAAGCAAGTCCCCTATTATGCTTTCATTTTCCATTCAAAGAATATTTATTGAGTGTCTACTATATGTCAAGCAATTGCTCTAGGGACTCCAGATATACAAATAATAAAAATAGTAAAATGTGCCTACCTTCACGAAGTTTACCCTCCAGTGGCTGAGCCAGACAATAAACAGATACACAAATACATTTATAGTATAATGACAAGAAGTGGTAAGTGATATGAGGAGAAATGAAGGCAAAACAGGACAGAAGTGACTGAAGATGAAGTCAGAAGGGTGGGAAGGGTGCTTATCTTTCCAAACAACTCTTTTTTAGGTATGCACCACTCAAGTCATACTACAGACTGATAGTGTGCTGAATAAACCAGGTTCTCTCTTGTCTTAATGCATTGAAATGGCAGTTCCTCCTGCTAAGAAATCTGTATTCTTTATTCTCAGTTGCAACTTATAATCCTACTTTAAGCTTTAGCTTTAGATCATTTGAGAAGACATCTCTAACATTATTATATTGAATTGTGCTTTTGCTTTCCAAACTTTTCTGTATAATAATTATACCTCACGTCTCACTGAAATAATTTTTTTTAATCAAGAAAGCACTATATGCTACTTTTGAAAGTACTAAGTATGCAGCGAATTAGTTATTGATTTCAAGGATGTTGAATTACAATAATTGCAATATCTAGCTTACCTATCTAGTTTTCTTTGAGCATGAGTTCCTATTCATTTTTGTTTCTCTAGTTTTTTTTTTTTTTTTCCCCCCACACTCAGGGAAGAATAAGATCAGTATGAGTTAGATTGAACTGAATGGAAGGGTAAAAATTCTACCTTTTTATATAACCCCTCCCTTACTTGATCAAGGCCAATAATAGAAAGATAATAATAAAATAACTGGCAATCATTGATGGTCTGCCAAATCTATAGTTCAGTTCAGTCGCTCAGTCGTGTCCGACTCTTTGCGACCCCATGAATTGCAGCACGCCAGACCTCCTTGTCCATCACCAACTCCCGGAGTTCACTCAGACTCAGTCCATCGAGTCAGTGATACCATCCAGCCATCTCATCCTCTGTCATCCCCTTCTCCTCCTGCCCCCAATCCCTCCCAGCATCAGAGTCTTTTCCAATGAGTCAACTCTTCGCATGAGGTGGCCAAGGTACTGGAGTTTCAGCTTTAGCATCATTCCTTCCAAAGAAATCCCAGGGCTGATCTCCTTTAGAATGGACTGGTTGGATCTCCTTGCAGTTCAAGGGACTCTCAAGAGTCTTCTCCAACACCACACTTCAAAAGTATCAATTCTTTGGCGCTCAGCTTTCTTTACAGTCCAACTCTCACATCCATACATGACCACTGGGAAAACCATAGCCTTGACTAGACAGACCTTTGTTGGCAAAGTAATGTTTCTGCTTTTGAATATGCTATCTAGGTTGGTCATAACTTTCCTTCCAAGGAGTAAGCATCTTTTAATTTCATGGCTGCAGTCACCATCTGTAGTGATTTTGGAGCACAAAAAAATAAAGTCTAACACTGTTTCCACTGTTTCCCCATCTATTTCCCATGAAGTGATGGGACCAGATGCCATGATCTTCATTTTCTGAATGTTGAGTTTTAAGCCAACTTTTTCACTCTCCTGTTTCACCTTCATCAAGAGGCTTTTTAGTTCCTCTTCCCTTTCTGCCATAAGGGTGGTGTCATCTGCATATCTGAGGTTATTGATATTTCTCCTGGCAATCTTGATTCCAGCTTGTGCTTCTTCCAGCCCAGCATTTCTCATGATGTACTCTGCATAGAAGTTAAATAAGCAGGGTGACAATAGACAGCCTTGACGAACTCCTTTTTCTATTTGGAACCAGTCTGTTGTTCCATGTCCAGTTCTACCTGTTGCTTTCTGACTTGCATACAAATTTCTCAAGAGGCAGGTCAGGTGGTCTGGTATTCCCATCTCTTTTAGAATTTTCCACAGTTTATTGTGATCCACAAAGTCAAAGCTTTGGCATAGTCAATAAAGCAGAAATAGATGTTTTTCTGGAACTCTCTTGGTTTTTCGATGATCCAGCAGATGTTGGCAATTTGATCTCTGGTTCCTCTGCCTTTTCTAAAACCAGCTTGAACATCTGGAAGTTCACGGTTTACATATTGCTGAAGTCTGGCTTGGAGAATTTTGAGCATTACTTTACTAGCATGTGAGATGAGTGCAATTGTGCAATAGTTTGTGCATTCTTTGGCATTGCCTTTCTTTGGGATTGGAATGAAAACTGACCTTTTCCAGTGCTGTGGCCACTGCTGAGTTTTCAGAATTTGCTGGCATACTGAGTGCAGCACTTTCACAGCATCATCTTTCAGGATTTGAAATAGCTCAACTGGAATATTAATTGCTTTGTGTGAATGGTGTTAGTTTTATTGTTTTCACTTTGTATAAATAAAACTGTAAATGGAGAAGTTAAGTTCTTGGCCAAAACTACTTAGCTATTAATTGGTTGAGCCTCCTTCTGTCCTATATTAAAGGAGCATTCTATTCTCCTCTATGATATTGTCTATAGTACAGTGAACATTTAATTCTATTCTGTTTAGATTAGTTTTATCCCCTTATCAGGAATTAATTTTTGCCACAGAAGTATCCCTGACTGTGAAGCATTCTTAGATACTATTGACATATCCACAGAGCACTGTGCCTTCGATTCAAGTTAGGAAATGCTTGTTGCTTTAATTCCAGGTTCACAGAGAAGTGAAGTACCTTCCCTTCACTGAAAAGATTACAATAATGAACAAAGTGTCTTCTTTGATGATAGCGTGTGAATGCTGCCCTGTGATCAAGTTTGATTAATGATGTCATTCTTGGCATTGCTCAGGACATACTATCAACTACTTTCTCTCTGTAAGGACATCAAACAGTAAATTATAAAATTAGGTCACTCTGGTGAAAAAGTTTTTGAATTTCTATTTATATCTATTTATATGCTTGTCCAAATTCTTTCCTTCCAGGAGTCACAAAAGCCTATAGCACTATTTCATAAGTTATACATACTAATGAAGGGGTTAATGTATGTGATTTATTGGAATAGATACTAAGACAATAAAACCAAATAGTACTTGCATTTTTAATTAGATTAAGTTTGCCTGAAAATTATTGTGGATTTGGAAACAATTGTATACTATTTCATTATTGTATCAAATTTGAACCAAGTCTGTATAATCAGGATGAAAAATCAGATAATTCTATTCATTTTTTCAATCAACTATTTGCAATATGACAATAAGTGAGTAAATCAATGTAAATACTTTGGTTTATAAATCAATAATCTATAGATAGTCTATGTACCATTGACATCTGGACTGAAACTCAAGGTTTTCAAGGTTCATTTTGAAGAAGCCAATAAGTCCCTGCCAAATTAATTGTATTTGTGAATTTTGTTTTTATTTAGTTATTATAAAGCATCCAATGAATTACTTCATAAAGATAGTACATATTTCTTCATTACATGCTTTTAAAACATAAAGTTTGCAATATATTATATTATATGTTAAACACTAAATATTTCAAATGTTTTTAACATATTGATATTTATAATGCTTGAAATCAACTACTGTTTTTTTCTAAGAAGCTTTTGGTGCTTTTATTGAAAATATAGTATAGTCTATATGTGAAACCAAAAACTTCCAGATGTACAAGCTGGATTTAGAAAAAGCAGAGGAACCAGAGATCAAATTGCCAACAACCATGGGGTGATAGCAAAAGTAAGAGAATTCCAGAAAGTCATCTACTTCTGCTTCATTGACTATGATAAAACCTTTGACTGTGTGGATCACAACAAACTAGAAAATTTGCCATTCTTCAGGAGATGGGAATAACAGAACACCTTATCTGCCTCCTGAGAAACCTGTATGCAGGTCAAGAAACAACAGTTAGAACTATACATGGAACAATGGACTGGCTCCAAATTGGGAATTGATTATGTCAAAGCTGTATATTGTCACTCTGCTTATTTAACTTATATTCAAAGTGCATCATGAGATAGAGGATGAGATGGTTGGATGGCATCATTGACTCAGTGGGCATGAGTTTGAAGAAATTATGGAAGATAGCAAGGAAAAGAGAAGCCTGGTGTGGTGCAGTCCATGGGGTCTCAAATAGTTGGATATGACTGAGTGACTGAACAACAGCAATAACAACAACAATAACAACAACATCATGTGAAATGCTGGACTGGATGAATCACAAGCTGGAATCAAGATTGCTCACAGAAATATCAATAACCTCAGATAAAGAGATGACACTTCCCTAATAGCAGAAAATGAAGAGGAACTAAAGAGCCTCCTGATGAAGGTGAAAGAGGAGAGTGAAAAAACTGGTTTAAAACTCAACATTCAAAAAAACTAAAATTATGGCATCTGGTCTCATCACTTCATGGCAAATAGATGGGGAAAGAATAGTGAGAGATTTTATTTTTTGGCTCCAAAATCACTGCAGAAAGTGACTGCAGCCATGAAATTAAAATATGTTTTCTCCTTGGAAGAAAAGCTATGACAAAACTAGAGAGCATATTAAAAAGCAGAGACAACACTTCACCAACAAAAGTCTGTATACTCAAAGCTATGGCAAAAAGCAGAGCATTACTTTGCCAACAAAGGTCCGTCTATTCAAGGCTATGTTTTTTCCAGTGGTCATGTATGGATGTGAGAGTTGGACTGTGAAGAAAGCTGAGCGCTGAAGAATTGATGTTTTTGAACTGTGGTGTTGGAGAAGACTCTTGAGAGTCCCTTGGGCTGCAAGGAGATCCAACCAGTCCATTCTGAAGGAGTTCAGCCCTAAGATTTCTTTGGAGGGAATGATGCTGAAGTTGAAACTCCAGTACTTTGGCCACCTCATGCGAAGAGTTGACTCATTGGAAAAGACTCTGATGCTGGGAGGGATTGGGGGCAGGAGGAGAAGGGGACGACAGCAGATGAGATAGCTGGATGGCACCATTGACTCAATGGACGTGAGTCTGAGTGAACTCTGGGAGTTGGTCATGGACAGGGAGGCCTGGCGTACTGCGATCCACGGGGTCGCAAAGAGTCATATACTACTGAGCGACTGAACTGAACTGAACTGAATGTACAGATGTCAGTTGAACCATAAAGAAGGCTGAGCACCAAAGAACTGATGTTTTCGAACTGTGGTGCTGGAGAAGACTCTTGAAATTTCCTTGGACATCAGGGAGATCAAACCAGTCAATCCTAAAGGAAATAAACCCTGAATACTCATTTGAAGGACTGATAGTGAAACTGAAGCTCCAATACTTTGGCCATCAAATGTAAAGAGCTGACTCATTGGAAGATACCTTGATCCTGGGAAAGATTGAGGGCATGAGAAGAAGGGGGCAACAGAAGATAGATGGTTGGATGGCCTCATTGACTCAACGGACATGAGTCTGAACAAACTCTGGACACAGTGAAGGACAAGGAAACTTGGCATGCTGCAATCCATGGAATCCCAGGGTCAGACAGGACTGAGTGCCTGAACAACAATAATATGTGAAATTATACCCATTTGTAGACAGATAGTTAGAGGTAAATGAGAGTCTACATGCAATAATTCCTTGAATAATGCTAACTTCTTTGAACATGGTTTGCTTTCTTAAAATTTTTATTCATTTATTCATGTATTTATTTTTGGCTCCCCCAGCTCCTTGTTGCTGTGCTTGGGTCTTCTCTAGTTGAGGCATGTGGGATCTACTCTCGTTGTGTTACCTGGGCTTCTCATAGTGATGACTTCTCTTGTTGAAGAGCATTGGCTTTAGATGTGTGGGCTTCAGTAGCTGTGGTGCATGGGTTTAGTTGCTCCGTGGCATGTGGGATCTTAAAGGGCTAGGGATTGAACTCATGTCACCTGCATTGGCAGGTGGATTCTTAACCACTGGACCAACAGGGAAGGCCCTCAATTGCTTTTTATGATATTTTTTTCATTAATTCTAGCAATTTTTTTAGATTGCACCATTTCAGAACAATCTGGAAAGAAAATATTTCTTTTTGTTGGTAGGGTTTTAATCAAATTCAAAATCTCTAGGGTTCAAAAAAAGTTTTCTTTTTCCTTGGAACTCGTCTCTTTGTAGGGTGGGGTGGTTTTGTGTCCAGAAGAGAGTATAATTTGGATTTCTGTATTTTGTAACAGAATGTTGTCTTTGCCATCTGTATATCTTTTACATAAGGTATATATATTCTCTCTGCAATTGGGAATGCAATCCTTCTCCCCTAGCAAATCTTAGATCTCATTGACTATTTACAATCCAAAGAGATTTTAGGGATAATGTAGTACAAATTCTTGCAAGAATGAATGCTATTCTCAAAAAATGACTTCCCAAGATCTAAGTGCTAGGTATGGCAGGGGCTAAAACAGAGGCTTCCTGACTTTAAATAGTATACTTAACTGTATATCACTGTCTCAGATTCCTGCTATAAATTTCCAGGTATTTTTAGCAATTACTACTTGAGGAAAGTCATCTAAAGAATATGCTATTTACCAAAGATTTAATTATCAGATATGAATATTTATATTGCACTTATTAATTTGGACCTCAGCATCAGATATTTTGCAAGGTTATAAAACATTCTTAATGGCCCTTGTATAAGAAAGAACCTTGATAAATTCCTTTTATTCAAAGGAGGAAAGAGTTTATTTCTCTAAATCATGATTCTAATCTAGATCCTCCTAATCTAGATCCTTTTGCAAAACAATATGAATAAAAATCTAATCAATTATATCTCCTGTTTTGCTTTGGATCCAAGAAAGATAAGAGTAAAGGCTAAAAGTATGGTGTATCTTTCTCTGATGAGTATTCTTCTACTGTATAATGATCCCATTTTTCATATATTATTGTGGTAAATGAAAAGCAACTATTACTTGTTACCAAATGTAAGTTCTCCTTCATGGTTTATAGCCTTGTTGTGGTGAACAGGCTTGTGTAATGAAATGAAGCTATAAGCCATGTCTTGCAGGGCCACCCAAGATGGGCAGGTTGTAGTGAAGAGTTCTGACAAAATGTGGTCCACTGGAGGAGGGAATGGCAAACCACTCCAGTATTCTTGCCATAAGAACCCCATGAACACTATGAATAGGCAAAAATGTATGACACTAGAAGATGAATCCCTAGCTTAGAAAGTGTCCAATAGGCTACTGGGGAAAAGCAGAAGGAAATTACCAATAGCTTCATGAAGAATGAAGTGGGCACAATGCTCAACTGTGGATGTATCTGCTGGTGGAAGTAAAGTCCAATGCTGTAAAGAACAATATTGCATAGGAACATAGAATGTGAGGTCCACTAATCAAGGTAAATTCCATGTAGTGAGGCAGGAGATGGCAAAAGTGAACATAGATATTTTAGGAATCAGTGAACTAAAATGGATGGGAACAGGCAAATTTAATTCAGATTATCATTATATCTACTACTGTGGGCAAGAATCCCTTACAAGGATTGGAGTAGCCTTCATAGCCAATGAGAGCCCAAAATGTAGTACTTGGGTGCAACCTCAAAAAGATCTTGATTCATTTCCAAGGCAAATTATTCAACATCAGAGTAACTCAAGTCTATGGCCTAACTGCTAATACTGAAGATGCTGAAGTTGTCCGGTTCTATGAAGACCTACAAGACTTTCTGAAACTAATACCCACCCCCCCCCCCCAAAAAAAAAAAGAAAGAAAGAAAGATGTCCTTTTCATCATAGGGGATTAGAATGCAAAAGTAGGAAGTCAAAAGACACCTGGAAGGCATGTTTGGCCTTGGAGTACAAAATGAAGCAGAGCAAAGGCTAACAGGATTTTGTAAAGAGAGTATATTGGCCATAGCAACCACCCTCTTCCGACAACACAAGAGATGACTCTATACATGGACATCACCAGATGGTCAATACCAAAATCAAATTGACAATAATATTTGCAGCTTAATATGGAAAAGCTCAATACAGTCAGCAAAAACAAGACCAGGAACTTATTGTGGCTCAGATCATTAGCTCCTTATTGTAAAATTCAGGCTTAAATTGAAGAAAGTAGGGAAAACCACTGGCTATTCAGGCTTTACCTAAAGTCAATCCCTTTTTATTATAGAGTGGAGGTGATGAATAGATTCAAGGAATTAGATATGGTAGAGTGCCTGAAGAACTATGAACAGAAGTTCATTAACACTGTACTGGAGGTGGTGATCAAAACCATCCTAAAGAAAAAGAAATGCAAGAAGGCAAAATGGTTGTCTGAGGAGGCCTTAACGAGACAGCAAAAGAGACACTGATGTATAGATCAGTCTTATGGACTCTGTGGGAGAGGGAGAGGGTGGGGAAATTTGGGAGAATGGCATTGAAACATGTATAATATCATGTATGAAATGAGTCGCCAGTCCAGGTTCGATGCAGGATACTGGATGCTTGGGGCTGGTGCACTGGGACAACCCAGAGGGAGGGTATGGGGAGGGAGGAGGGAGGAGGGTTCAGGATGGGGAACACAGATAAACCTGTGGCGGATTCATTTCGATATTTGGCAAAACTAATATAATATTGTAAAGTTTAAAAATAAAATAAAATTAAAAAAAAAAAAAGAGCTGAGGAAAGAGGAGAAACAAAAGGCAAAGGAGAAAAAGAAAGATATACCCAATTGAATGCAGAATTTCTGGGAATAGCAAGGAGAGATATGAAGGCCTTTTTCAATGAACAATGCAAAGAAATAGAGGAAAACAATAGAATGGGAAAGATTAGAGATCTCTTTAAGAAAGAGATCAAAGGAATATTTTATGCAAGGCTGGGCTTGAAAAAGGACAGACTTTATAAAGACCTAACAAAAGCAGAAGGGATTAAGAAGAGGTGGTAAGAATACACAAAAGAATTATACAAAAATGCCTTAATGACTCAGATAACCATGATGGTGTGGTCATTTACCTAGAGTCAGACATCTGGGAGTGTGAACTCAATGCTTCCTTAGGAAACTTTATTATGGGCAAAGCTAGTGGAGATGATGGAAATCCAATTGAGCTATTTCAAATCCTAAAACATGATGCTGTTAAAATGCTATGATCAATATTTCAGCAAATTTGGAACACTTAACAGTGGGCACAGGACTGGAAAAATTCAGTTTTCATTACAATCCCAAAGAAAGGCACTGCCAAGCAATCTTCAAAATATGTACAATTATGCTCATTTCACATGCTAGTAAGGTAATGTTCAAAATTCTTTAATATAGACTTCAGCAATTGTGAGTTGAGAACTTCCAGATATACAAGCTGTGTTTAGAAAAGGCATAGGAACCAGAGATCAAATTGCCAACATTTGTTGGATCACAGAGAAAGCAAGGAAATTTGAGAAAATCATCTATTTCTGGTTCTTTGAGTATGTAAAAACCTTTAGCTGTGTGCATCACAGCAAACAGGGAAATTCTTAAAGGGATGGGAATATAGACCACCTTACTTGTCTCCTGAGAAGCCTGTATGCGGTTCAGAAACAACAGTTAGAACCAGACATGGAAGAACTGATTTGTTCAAAATTGGGAAAGGTGTATAACAATGCTGTAGATTGTCACCATGATTATTTAGCATATATGCAAAATACATCATATGAAATGCTGAGTTGGATGAGTCACAAGCTGGATTCAAGACTGCCTGTAGAAATATCAACAATTTCAGATATGCAGATAATATCACTCTAATGGCAGAAAGTGAGGAGAAACTAAACAGCCTCTTGATGAAGGTGAAAAGAGAGTGAAAAAGCTGGTTTAAAACTCAACATTCAAAAAACTAAAATCATGATATCTGGTCCCATCACTTCATGGCAAATAGAAGCAGAAAAAGTGGAAGCAGTGACAGATTTTTATTTTCTCGGGTTTCAAAATCACTGCAGACAGTGACGGCAGCCATGAAATTAAAAGATGCTTACTCCTTGGAAGGAAAGCTATGACAAACCTAGACAGCATATTAAAAAGTCGAGACATCACTTTGCTGACGAATGTCCATATACTCAAAGCTATGGTTTTTCTAGTAGTGATGTACAGATGTGAGTTGGACCATAAAGAAAGTTGAATACTGACTAATTGATGCTTTTGAACTGTGGTGTTGGAGAAGACTCTTGAGAGTTCCTTGGACAACAAGGGGAACAAACCAGTCAGTCCTAAAGGGAATCAACCCTGAATATTCACTGGAAGGACTGATGCTGAAGATGAAGCTCCAGTACTTTGTCCACATGATGCGAAGAGGTGACTCATTGGAAAGGACCGTCAAGCTAAGAAAGATTGAAAGCAAAAGGAGAAGGGGAAGTTAGAGGATGAGATGTTTAGATAGTATTACTGAGTCCACGGACATGAATTTAAGCAAACTCTGGGAGACAGTGGAGGATAGAGGAACCAGGCATACTATAATCGATGGAATCGAAAAGGGTCAGACATGACTTAGAGAGTGCACAACAAAATATGTTAATTGTCACAAGTGGCACAGGGTAGAGAATGGGAAGGTGTGTTTGTAAATGTAGAAGACCTAAAGAAAATAATTTAAAATTATTGAATATCACTGAGTAGTTTATTGAATGTGGTTGAGTGCTATTCATATTAGCAATCATGAAATTTTATAGACAGAAAATCTTAACCCTTTATAGATAAGGCACTGAGTCTTTGGTTGAAGAAACAGTAGACAACTCTATAGAATCAGAAGCACACAAGTGGTAGCTGTGGAATTCAAGCTATGAAATATTACACATAAAATGAAGATACAGAAGTCTCTCTCTCTTTCTCTCTCTACTTCCTCTCATTCTCTTTGCCTCTATTTTTTTTTTCTTTTTCTTCCCATTCATCTATCCCATCTTCTCTTCTTTATCTCTCATTTTATCTTACTACCCTTAATATTGTTTAAGAGTTTCCCTGTAGCTTTAACGGTAAAGAATCTGTCTGCAATGCAGGAGACCTGGGTTCGATCCCCTAGTCAGGAAAATCCCCTGGAGAAGGGCATGGCAGCCTACTCCAGAATTCTTGCCTGGAGAATCCTACGGACAGAGGAGGCTGGGGCTCCTGCAGTCCATGGGGCTGCAAACAGTCAGACACGACTGAGTGACTGACACTACTATTACTACTACTTTTAATATTATTTACACTTACCATCGTTCACTTAATGTAATTCAGATCAAATCCAGTTCACTGATAGCTTTATGAAGAATAAAAAACATGCTAAAATATTTTAAATCATTTTTGTTTTCAATAAATTACGTGCAATTATTAAACTGCAATATAGTTTTTTGGTGTTTACAAACAGAAACCAAATAGCACTGAAGTGTTCTCTATTTGTCAACATGCCTTTCATGTACATTTAAAGCTGCATATAATTTTTCTATGTCCTTGAGAGAGGGGTTCAATAAGGAGGGGATGTATGTATACCTAATACCTATTCTTGTTGATGTGTGGCAAAAACCATCACAGTACTGGAAAGCAATTATCCTCTCATTTAAAAATGTATTTAAAAAGGTTAAAAAAAAAAAAAAAAACAGAGGAAAAAACAAAGAATGCTAGAGGATTCCTAGGTGTTCTCTGTGCTTCCGTTTTGTAAAGACATTTTCTTTCAATGTCCTCAAGAGCTCCCTTGTGTAATTTGAAACCTGCCCTTTCATGAAGGGCAGGGAGAGACTACCTCCCAAAAAAACTGCATATAAAATCAAACTGCTTTCTCTTTTCTTTATTGTGTTTGTGATGCATGCACGCATTTACTTAGGTCTTTAAATTCAAGAATTGGTCTAAAAATATTAAAGGCTCCTAAATAATTGGAGAAGGAAATGGCAACCCAATATTCTTGCCTGGAGAAACCCATGGACAGAAGAACCTGGAGAGCTACAGTCTATGGGATCACAAGAAGTTGGACATGACTGAGTGACTCACACACACAAATAATGTAGTATCTGGGAATGTAAATGAACAAAGAATATCTTAAATTCAAAGATAAACCAAATGTGCCACTTTAGAGATGTAACCATATAAATAAATGTGTTTGTTGCCTGTTTGTTTTTCTTGTGTCTGAAAAATCACTAACCTTATAGAGTTACCACACAGAGCTGAGAGCAGGTAAAGTGTGATGTGAGTTAACTTCTCTTCCATGACAATATCTGTTTCAGGTCTTTCTTGACTATAAATGTTGATCAGGTGATTAAAACATTTGTCTTATCACTCAAAAATGTCTCAGATTGCAAATCAGCACAAAATTTAGAAAACAAACAAACAAAAAAACTGTGCTCAAGTAGGCACATTTTTGTAAAGTTCTGATACCTGAAGAAAATTTTAGTTTTCATGGATTTTTAAAATCTGGAGCTATTTAACATTTTCCTATTTCTAAAAGTAATTCATCCAAATCTATATCTATCTACCTACCTACCTACCTACTTATCTATCTAATGAGAGAGAGACAAAGATAGTGAAAGATATGCATTCAAAGAAAACAACTTAAAAGTCAACCATATAGATGTTCAACGTTGTGGAGGAGTGGGAGGATGTGTAGTTCATCTCTCACAAATGCAACAAGAATACATCTAAAAATGGAACAATACCCACAGAGCAACTGCTGAGCCTTAGCAGAGGACCTCAAACTCTTAAATGGATAAGAAATATCCCCACATAACCAGGTAGGATGAAATAAAGAAGAAGGAAAAAGAAAGAGGGGAGGAAGTGGGGGTGAGACCTGCACCCTAGGTGGGAAACTGAAGGTGGGGAGAGGAGGGAAGCTCCCTCACTGGTAGGGATATTAGCTAAGGTATGAGGGGAGCGTTAGGGGCTCAGGGGAGAGCACAGCAACTGTTATGTGGCAGGCAGGGCAGAGTGAGATGTGTTCAGATGGTCTGTACCACAGTCCTATGCACCCCAGCCTGACACAGGTGTCCACCAGTGTGCACAGGGACTGCATGCTGGGACAAGGAGTTTGGAGTGCAGATCAGGGAAGGGGATTGCTGTTGGCTTTGAGGAGACAGCTTTCCTCATGAGAGTGAGGAAATCCACCACAGGGACAGCCATAGAAGTGAAAGTGAAGTGCCTTCACTTTCACTGTTGAGTGACAGGCAAGAAGAGGAACCACCATTGCAGCCTCTCTGCCTCGTTCACTGACCCCTCCGTCCATGGGCACTAGGAAGGGCTCCAACTGCAGCTGGCTCCTGTGTCCCCACCATCGCCTCCCCAAAGAACCCTCACCCATGACTTGTTTACCCCGATGTCCCTCTTGGCTTCCTCCTGCTTGATGGGCTCTCATGTTCCAACTGCTACCCCAGAACCCTCCTGCCTGGGTGGCCTGCTCATCCTGATCACCACCTTGGCTTTTTTCTGCCTGACAAGTTTCTGTGCTCTGACAACCTGTGGAACAGATTCCAGTGGGAAGAACACATGAAGAGTTAGATCTGAAACCACAACCAAGTTCAGGGTTCATGTTGCCAAAGAAGAGCTGAAATCTCCTTGCAACTGCATGAACCTCAGAGTTACACTTCCACTGACAGCTTCCTGAATTCAGCAACTTTGAAACAGCCAAACAGACAACAAGTGCTCCTGCAGTTGATACTGCTCTGGCTTTAGCAGCTGTGGGCTTTGCGGGCATGTAATATGGGAGTTGGACCAGGCTATAGTCTAACCTGCCTCCATATTTCCCAAGTGGGTTCACGTGAATGACCAGTGCTGTGTGGGACCTGACTTCAGTGGATTTATGCTGGTGATCTGATGTAAATAATGCCTGAGAATCACCTAGGTCAACTGAAAGCATGCCCATAATTAAGGCGGGACTGAGAGTAGTGCCAGAAATTATACTCTGTAACCCCACACAACAGGTGAAAGGAACACTACAGGGCATATTCACAGGTGAACAAATCCAGAGAAGGAAATACTCAGTGACTTCTCTCCTGGTGAGAGTGCTCCAATCCTGTCTATCTTGCACCATTGGTCAGAAATGCAGTTAAGAAACAGATAGGGGGTGGAGGGCTGTATACTTCAACAGCAAAGGAGCCGATGCCATCCTTCCCAGGGCATTAAAACCCACAGATCAAAGGGGAGGCCCCATCAATAGCCAAGGGAGACTTTTGTCCCCAAAATACCAGTTGAACTCCTTATCTAAGAGACACTGGCATGAGCCTCTGGATCAGCCCACCCACCAGGAGGAAGACACCAGAAGCAAAAGGAACTGTGGACCTGCAGTCTGCAGAAAGGAGACCACAAACACAGTAAGTTAGACAAAATGAGGCAGCAAAGATATACGTTGCTGATGAAGGAGGAAGATTAAAAACTTCCAATAAGTAAATGAAGAGAAGATAGTCAATCTACTATTAAAACAACTCAGAATAATGATAGTAAAGACAATCCAAGATTACAGAAAAAGGATGAAGGCATGAATTAAGAAATTTTAAAAAATGATTAACAAAGGCCCAGAAGAATTAAAGAAGAAACAGATGAAAGCACAATACTGAAATGAAAAATACACGACAGAATCAATGGCAGAATAACTTAAGCATAAGAACAAGTAAAAAGCTCGAAGACAGAGTGGTGAAAGTTACTGCCATGATGCAGAATAAAGAGAAAAGAATAAAAAGAAATGAGGACAGTTTCAGAAACCTCTGGGACAACATTAAACATACCAACATAAGCATTATAGGTTTTCCAGAAGATAAAGAGCCTGAAAAAAATATTTGAAGGGATTATAGTTGAAAAGGGCTCCCCTGATAGCTCAGTTGGGAAAGAACCTGCCTACAACGCAGGAAACCCTGGTTCGATTCCTGGGTCGGGAAGATTTGCTGGAAAAGGGATAGGCTACTCACTCCAGTATTCATGGGCTTCCCTTGTGGCTCAGCTGGTAAAGAATCTGCCTGCAATGTGGAAGATCTGGTTTTGATCCCTGGGTTGGGAAGATCCCCTGGAGAAGGGAAAGGCTACCCCCTCTAGTATTCTGGCCTGGAGAATTCCATGGACTGTATGGTCCATGGGGCCACAGAGAGTTGGACACTACTGAGTGACTTTCACTTCACTTCATATTTGAAAAGCTCCCTAACATGGGGAAGGAAAACTATCAACCAAGTCAAGAAAGCACAGAGTCCAATACAGGATAAACCCAAGGAGGAACATACCAAGATATACATTAATCGAATTAGCAAACATTAAATACAATGAAAAAATACTAAAAGAAATAAGAGAAAAACAACAAATAACATACAAGAGTATCCCTATAAGGTTATCACCTTATTTTTTAGCAAAAACACTGTAGGCTAAAAGGAAGTGGCAGGATATATTTAAAGTGATGAAAAGGAAAACCTTACAACAAAGACTACTCTAGCCAACAAAGATCTCATTCAGATTAGGCAAAGAATATAACAGCTTTAAGAGCAAAAACTAAGAGACTTTAGCACCACCGGACCAGCTTTATAACAAATGCTAAAAGAACTTCCCTAGGGAGGGGAAAAAAAAAAAGACACAACTAGAAATAAGAAAATCACAAATGGGAAAGCTCACTGGTAAAGGTAAACACAATAAAAGTAAGAAATCATTCATACACAAATATGACATCAAAAGCAGCAACCATGAGAAAGAAAACAGTGTGAATGCAGGAAATGGGAATAGCATTTGAAATTGAGGCTATCAACTGACAACAACTTTGTATACTGCTTTATAAACTTCTTTATCAAAACCTATGCAAAATGCAACCTCCCCCAAAATACAATACAACACACACACAAGCTACTGAAACACAACAATAACGATTGTCATCAAACTATAAGAAAACTCAAATCCCAAACAATTAAGAAAAAGGCAATGCTACATACCAATAATTATCTTAAATGTAAAAAGATTAAATACTCCAACCAAAACATATAGCCTGGCTGAATGGATAAAAAGTCAAGACCCATATATATACTATCTACAAGAGACCCAATTCAGACGTAGGGATACATACAAACAGAAAATGAGGGGATGGAAAAAGATATTTCATGCAAATTGAAATCAAAAGAAGGCTGAGGTAGTAGTGCTCATATTAGACAAAATAGACTTTAAAATAAAGACTGTTACAAGAGACTAAGAAGGGCACTACATAATGATTAAAGGATCAATCCCACAAGAAGATATGACAATTGTAAATAAATAAACATGCAACATAGGAGCACCTCAATTTATAAGGCAAATGCTAAAAGCCATAAAAGAGGAAATCAAAAGTAATATAGTAATAGTGGGGGACTTGAACACCCATTTACACCAATGGACAGATCATCTAGACAGAAAATTAATAAGAAAACACAACACTTAAGTAACACTTAAGGCTTGACCAGATAGAACTAATTGATATTTTTAAGACAATCCATCTGAAAGCAGCAGAATACACTTTCTTCTCAATAACACATGGACATTTCTCCAGGATAGATCACATTCTGGGTCACATATCAAGCCTTGATAAATTTAAGAAAATTGAAATAATATCAAGCATCTTTCATGACCCAGTGCCATGAGGTTAGAAATCAATTACAGAAAAAAAAAAAAAAGGTGTAAAAAGCAAACACGTGGAAGCTAAACAATGTTATTAAATAATCACTAAATCACTGAAGAAATCAAAGGGGAAATTAAAAAAAAATAATAACCTAGAGACAAATTACAAGGAAAGCATGATGAGCCAAAACCTATAGAACAAAGCAAAATCAGTTCTAAGAAGGACATAGACAATCTTACCTCAAGAAGCAAGAAAAGTCTCAAACTACCTGATCTTACACCTAAAGCAACTAGAGAAAGAACAACAAAACCCAAAGTTAATAGATGGAAAGAAATCATAAAAGTAAGAGCAGAAATAAGTGAAATAGAGGCAAATAAAACAATAGCAATGGTCAATAAATTTAAAAGCTTGTTCTCTGAGATGATAAATATAATGATAAACCTTTAACCAGAGCCATAAAAAAAGGGAGAGGATTCAAATCAATAAAATTAGAGGTAAAAAAGGAGAAGTTACAACTGACACCATAAAAATAAAAGTCATCATAACAGACTACTACAAGCAACTATCTACCTGTAAATTGGACAGCTTAGAAGAAATGGACAAATTCTTAGAAAGGTTCAACCTTCTAAAATTGAACTTAGGTGAAATAGATTATATGGGTGGATTACTCACACCCAGTTTCAACTGGGTGAAACTCACACCCAGTTCAACTTAAGTTGAAACTGAGTAAAAATCTTCCAATGAACAAAAGTCCAGGACAAGATGACTTCACAAGTTAATTCTATCAAATATTCAGGGAAAAGTTAAAAGCTACCTTTCTGAAACTTCCAAAAATGACAAAATCAGATAAAGATATAACATACAAGAAAACAAAATTAGAGGCCAATATCACTGATGAACATAGATGCAAAGATTCTCAACAAAATACTAGCAAACTGAATCCAACAACACATTAAAATTCATAGACTGTGATCAAATGGGATTTTTCCCAGGAAAACAAGGATTCTTATAAATCCATCAATGTTAACACATTGAAGAGTAAAAATCATATGATCATCTCAATAGATGAAGAAAAAGTTTTTGACAGACTTCTACACCCATCTATGATAAAAAACTCTCTAGAAAATGTCTATTAGATGGAACCTACCTCAACATAATAAAAGCCATATATGACAAACCCATAGCAAACTACATTTTCAATGGTTAAAACATGAAAGTATTTCTTCTAAGATCAGGAACAAGACAAAGATTTCCACTCTAACCACTTTTATTCAACATATTTTGGAAGTCCTAGCCACAAAAACAATGAAAGAAGTAAAATGAATCCAAATTAGAAAAAGAAGTAAAGTTTTCAGTGTTTACAGACATGATATTGTACATGTAGAAACCTAAAGACACTACCAGAAAACTAACAGAGCTCATCAATAAACTTGGCAAAGTTGCAGGATACAAAATCAATTCATGAAATCTCTTGCACTTCTATATACTAATAGTAAAAATCAGAAAGAGAAATTAAGGAAACAATCCCATATATTCTTGCATCAAAAAGAATAAAATACCTAAAGAGGCAAAAGACCTGTACTTCAAAAAGTATAAGATAGTGATGAAAGAAATAAAAAATGAAACAAACGTAAGGAGAGATATACCATGTTCTTGAATTGGAAGAATCAATATTGTCAAAATGACTATACTACCCAAAGCAATCTACAGATTTTACAGATTCAGTGTAATCCCTATCAAACTGCCAATGGCATTTGTCACAGAACTAGAACAAAAATTTTTACAATTTGTATGGAAATATGAAAGACCCTGACTAGCCAAAGCAATCTTGAGAAAGGAAAATGGAGCTGGAGGAATCAGGCTCCCTGACTTCAGATTATATTGCTAAGCTACAGTCATTAAAACAGTATGATACTGGCATTAAAACTGAAATATAGATCAATGGAACAGGATAGAAAGCCAAGAGGTAAACCCAAGCACTATGGTTACCAAAGAGGCAAGAATATTCAATGGAGAAGATAGTCTCTTCAATAAATGGTGGTGGGAAAACTGGACAGACACATGTAAAAGAAGAAAATTAAAACAGTCCTTAAAACCATACACAAAAATAAATTAAAAATAGATTAAAAACCTGAATATAAGACTCAATGCATTCAGTTGTATTTCAGCCCTCTTTACTTGGGGGTTGTATTTTAATGATCTTATATTCTTTTATATTTTAGACTATGGCTGTTTTATAATAAATAATAAGCAGATGTTCTCCATTATGCTAGTGATATATCATTTTTGTGAACCAGCTATGGTTTGAAAAGACAAACATTTTGTCATCCAATTGCTACCACAGAGATTGGCTTAATCTGTCAAGAATTCCCCAGTGGCTCAGAGGATAAAGCATCTGCCTGCCATGCGGGAGACCAGGGTTCGATCCCTGGGTTGGGAAGATCCCCTGGAGAAGGAAATGGCAACCCATTCCAGTATCCTTGCCTGGAGAATCCCATGAACAGAGGAGCCTGGTCGGCTATAGTCCACAGGGTCGCAAAGAGTTGGACACGACTGAGCAAGATCACTTCACTTCACTTCACCCAAAATTAAATCATTTAAATCTACAGAACTTCATCCAGCAAATATTTTCATCAAATTACATAGAGTGAGCTTTTCAGTTCACCCAGACTGGCAGGCTGGCAGATGGGTAAGTGTCCATAACCAGATAGTTGATATGGACCTTAATAGGGCACTTTCAGTGACTCAAGCGGATCAGTTTTAATACCTCTTATTAAAGTTTTTCAAATTTAAATATTTCTCCTTATGATTTGGAACTTAGGGGTCACAATCAAGTATACAAATGTTTGACTTAGATACAAAGATGCTTTGTGGAAAATATTCTAGCTTTGTCTACAAATAATTTTCTATATGGAGATAGGAACATATTTTCTGTAATTTTTCAGTATTCAAAATAAAATATATTATCCTGTAGCTGCTTATCTGATTCTCAAAACATATGGATATGGACTCAGCCAGTAGTTTAAAAAAAATCATTGTTTTAGGACCTCTTTAAATATAAGCTTGAATAATCTGCTATCCTTTCATCAAGTGCTGATAGAGAAAAGGAAGTTGGTTAGTTTTACTCTTTAGTTGCTTACACATTTTATACCACAGACTATGTCAAAATAGATTATTGGATGACACCTGCTTAGTCCCACCTGCAGAATTGGGTTCACAAATATCCTTTAATGTTATATATTCAACTTTTATTGAATAACACTATTTAGACATTTTCTGCATTTATTGTAAACTATCTCTAAAGAAAACATTTTTAACCTAGTTCTCTCCAAATAAGGTCTCACAGTTAGTGTATTTTTTTTTGACTTAATCATCAAGATGACCCTTTTTGGAGAACTGGTAAACTTGGTATTTTATGGTAACAGGAATTATTCCATCAATAATTTTCCTTTTTTCCTCCACTTATTACTGAGCAGTTCAGGACAAATGCTATGTTCAGCTATTATAACTGAATTAGCCCTGCCTGAGCTTTCATAGTTGTTTTTTCCTTCTTTTTCATGTCTTTGTTTATTATTTCTTTTAAAATGATACACATATGTATGTGTGTGTTGTTGTTGTTGTTCAGTGGCACAGTCGTGACAGACTCTTTGTGACCCCATGAACTGCAGCAAGCCAGGCCTCCCTGTCCCTCACCATCTCCCAGAGTTTGCCCAAGTTCATGCCTAATGCATCAGTGATGCCATCCAACCATCTTATCCTCTGATGCCCTCTTCTCTTTCTGCCCTCAATCTTTCCCAGCTTCTGGGGCTTTTCCAATGAGTTGGCTGTTCAAATTAGATGACCAAAATACTGGAGCTTTAGCTTCAGCATCACTCCTTCCAATGAGTATTCAGGGTTTATTTCCCTTAAGATTGACTAGTTTGATATCCTTGCTGTCCAAGGGACCCTCAGGAGTCTTCTCCAGCACCGTAGTTGAAGGCATCAGTTCTTTGGCATTCTGTCTTCTTTATGGTCCAGCTCTCACAAAAGTACATGACCACTGGGAAGATACATGGACCTTTGTTAGCAGAGTAATGTCTCTGATTTTCAACACACTGTCTAGGTTTGTTGTAGCTTTCCTGCCCAGAAGCAATCATCTTCTGATTTCATGAATGCGGTCACCCACTGCAGTGATTTTAGAGGCTAAGAAGAGGAAATCTGTCACTAATTTCCCCTTTTCCCTTCCTATTTGCCATGAAGTAGTGAGGCCAGATGCCATGATCTTATTATTATTTTTTTTTAATATTGAGCTTTAAGACAGCTCTTTCACTCTCCTCCTTCAACCTCATCAAGTGGATCTTTAGTTCCTCTTTGCTTTCTGCCATTAGAATGGGATCATCTGCGTATCTGAAGTTACTGATGTTTCTCTTGTGAGCTTATAATTTATCCAGCCTGACATTTCTCATGACGTGCTTAGCTTTTAGGTTAAATAAATAAGGTAACAACAGACAGTACTGTGGTACTCCTTTCTCAATCTTGAACCTATCATTTGTTTCATACAAGGTCTAACTGTTGCTTCTTGACAACATGCAGGTTTCTCAGGAGACAGGTAAAATGGTCTGGTATTCCCATCTTTCTAAGAGCTTTCCACAGTTTATTATGATTCACACAGTCAAGGGTTTTGTTGTAGTTGATGAAATAGATTTTTTCCCCTGGAATTCCCTTGCTTTCTATATGATCCAGCAAATGTTGGCAATTTGATCTCTTGTTCCTCTTCTTTTTCTAAACCCAGCTTGGCCATATAGAAGTTCTTGGTTCACATAATGCTTAGGCCTAGTATGCGAGATTTTAAGCGTGACCTTACTAGCATGGGAGATGAATGTAATTGTCCAATGGTTAATACATTCTTTAGCATTACCCTTCTTGAGAATTGGGATGAGTTTTCCAGTTCTGTGGCCACTGTTGGGTCTTCATATTTGCTGATATATTGAATGCAACACCTTGATGGCATCATCTTTTAGGATTCTGAATAGCTGTAACTGGAATTCTATTGCATCCACTACCTTTATTAACAGCAATGCTTTCTAAGGCCCACTTGACTTCATACTCCAGAATATCTGGCTTTGGAGGACTGACCACACCATCGCAGTAATCCAGTTCATTAGGATATTTTTTTGTATAGTTCTTCCATGTATTCTTTCCGTCTCTTTTTGATCTCATCAGCAACTACCAGGTCTCTACTGATTCTGTCCTTTATTGTACCCACTTTTGGGTAAAATGCTCCCTTGATATTTCCAGTTTTCCTGAAGAGATCTCTATTTCCCCTTCTAGAAGGCCTTCCTGTCTCTCCATGTTATTTTCTGGAACTCTGTGTTTAGCTGGATATGCCTTTCTCTTTCTCTCTTGCTTTCCCCTTCTTTTGTTTCTTCAGCTGTTTGTAAAGCCTCCTCAGATAACCAATTTGCCTTCTTGCTTTTTTTTTTTTTTTTAATCTTCTTACTTTTCTTTATCTTTGGGATAGCTTTGTTCACTGCCTTCTACACAGTATTATGTAACGCTGCCCATAGTTCTTTAGGCTCACTGTTCAGTTCAGTTCAGTTCAGTCGCTCAGTCGTGTCCGACTCTTTGCGACCCCATGAATCGCAGCACACCAGGCCTCCCTGTCCATCACCAACTCCCGGAGTTCACTCAGACTCACGTCCATCGAGTCAGTGATGCCATCCAGCCATCTCATCCTCTGTTGTCCCCTTCTCCTCCTGCCCCCAATCCCTCCCAGCATCAGAGTCTTTTCCAATGAGTCAACTCTTCGCATGAGGTGGCCAAAGTACTGGAGTTTCAGCTTCAGCATAATTCCTTCCAAAGAAATCCCAGGGCTGATCTCCTTCAGAATGGACTGGTTGGATCTCTTTGCAGTCCAAGGGACTCTCAAAAGTCTTCTCCAATACCACAGTTCAAAAGCATTAATTCTTCGGTACTCAGCCTTCTTCACAGTCCAACTCTCACATCCATACATGACCACAGGAAAAACCATAGCCTTGACTAGATGGACCTTTGTTGGCAAAATAATGTCTCTTCTTTTCAATATGCTATCTAGGTTGGTCATAACTTTTCTTCCAAGGGGTAAGCGTCTTTTAATTTCATGGCTGCAATCACCATCTGCAGTGATTTTGGAACCCCCAAAAATAAAGTCTGACACTGTTTCCACTGTTTCCCCATCTATTTGCCATGAAGTGATGGGACCAGATGCCATGATTTTCGTTTTCTGAATGTTGAGCTTTAAGCCAACTTTTTCACTCTCCACTTTCACTTTCATCAAGAGGCTTTTTAGTTCGTTTGTCCTTCAGAAGTGATTAATCTCATGATCTTCTTAATTTGTCCTCTTGATTACCAGTAATAAACTATTCATTCACTGAATAATCTGAAATTTTTTTGAAGCAAGGATGAAGGTGATCTGCATCTCAAATTTATTCAGACTGGATTGATCATTTCTTAGCCTTTGCTTATTATATTAATAAGTAGAATGACTGTTAAATTTATCATGCAAACTGAGATATTTAAAAAGTAAAAGGTGGCACTGTATATATTACACTGGAGTGTTAGGTATAAACCAGAACCTTGCAGGCAAACTTAAATGAAGAGCTAGCTATCAATCTTGGTTCTGGGGACACAGAGATAAAGAAGCCATTGCCCACAGGAAGCTCATAATTTTCAAATTTCTCCCATGCTGTAATTGAGAATTGATTAAAAGCATTGGCAGAAAAAAATGACCAATGGGAGAGGTCATGTGAAAGTCCAAAGGTAGAGGAGGCAGTCAAAAGATGGTGGAGGAATAGGACAGGGAGATCACTTTCTCCTCCACAAATTCATCAAAAAATCCTTTGAATGTTGAACAACTTCCACAAAACAACTTCTGAACACTGGTGGAGGACACCTGGCAGCCAGAAAGGAAACCCAATTTCTTCAAAATGAGGTAGGACAAAATATAAAAGACAAAAAAAAAAAAAAGATAAAATATTTTGGGATGGAGACCCACCCTGATGAGGGAGTAGTGAAGTAGGAGAAGTTTCCACACAGTAGGAAACCCTCTCACAGGTGTGTCTGTGGGGAGTTTTGAAATTTTAGAGGGCAACATAACTGAGAGAAAAACAAAAAACAACAACAACAAAAAAAAAACAATACAGACTACGTGTTTAACCACAATTACATGTGGAGATGGAGAAGTGACATGGACATCCTCATTCACCACCAGTGAGTGGGGCTGGGCAGGGAGATGTGGGCTGCATCATTGGTCCTTAGGGTAAGGACAGGGCCTGAATGCCCTGAGGACAACCTGAGGGAACAGATGTGAGATAGCAACACAAACCATGGGATCACCAGAGAGACACACACAAAGACCTTTCCCACGAAAGCCTCCTACATCACACAATAATCCCTGTCATGCTCACAAAAGAAAGGGCTGAATGAATACCAAAGGAGAGCAAGCCAGCTGCCATATAGGGCCCGCCCTCCCTGAAAGCAGAGAGGGAAGCATGCGACAGCCAGAGCTGGAAAGGAAGGGGTTTCTGCAATCTTGGCCCCAGAGACTGCATCTTCCTTCAAACTGTGAGCAGGCTCCCAGTTGCTAACAATGTCTTCCTGGGATCCTGGACAGTTGACATCTGCCAGGAGTGTTACAACCTGAAATCAGTTCCCCAGAGGAGACACACAACACTCCTGGGACTGTGCTCTCGCAGCACACCCAGAAAACAAAATGGCCAGGACTGAAGAGGTGAATAAGACACATGGCCCACCTGGGACACTGTGCTCTCCTAGGACCAGTTGTATGGGTTTTGGACCCAATTGCTAAGCTGCTTGGACTAGGAAGGGCAAAAAACAAACAGAACATCTGGGTCTGTGTCCCTGAGGAGCACCTGAGAACCTGAGTGGCTTAGACCTTGGAGCTGCATGAAACACAAGGCCCACCAGGACAGTGCCCTTGCAGGTAGCCTGGAGCCTGAGTAGTGTGGACCTGGGAAGTACATGCTGCCTTGGGCTGTGGCAAACCCAGTGTGGTCCATCCACTATGAGTACTTCCCACACATGCCAGCAGTATTTTTTTGCAGTGTCGCTCCCTCCCCACAGCACAACTGAACAAGTAAGCCTAAATAAGTGGCCACCTTTGCCTTATTGTGTCAGGGTGGAAATTAGACACTGAAGAGACTTGCAAACAGAGGAAGCCAAGATAAAAAAAGAAGGGGAAACCACTCTGGAAGTGACAGGTGCTATCAGATTAAAACTGCAGTTAATACTGAGACTGTGCATTTGATGGGCATCTGTAGACCTTGAGAAAAAGCACCAGCTGGAACAATGGACTATCCAACAATGAACTCACACCACCCTGGCCACAACAGCTCCAGAGAAATTCCTAGACATATTTTTAATATTATCACTTTTAATTTTTTTTTAAAAGCTAGTTCTTTATTACTCCTTTAACTTACATTTTTACAGCCTACTATTACCTTTCAAAAAAAAAAAAACCCATAAAAAAAACAGATTCCATAAATATATATACTTTAAACTTCTGTGCTTGATTTTGTTTTGTATTTTTTATATTGTATTTTTGAGAGTTTAACCTCTATTCTAGCTTTTCCCCCCGCCCCAGAGTCTTTGCTTTTTGATATTTGTTATCAATTTTGTACCTTTAAGAATCTAGTCTTCAGTATGCATTTTCACTTAGGGATTTGATCACTGGCTTGACTGCTCTCTCCCCTATTGACTCTCCCTTTTTACCTCCAGGTGACCTTTATCTCCGTCCTCCCTCTTCTCTTCTCTACCCAACTCTGTGAATCTCTCTGGGTGTTCTGGGCTCTGGAGAACACGTAGGGATTTGATTAATGGCTAAATTGCTCTCTTCCCTTTTGACTCCCCCTTTTCTCCTCCTGGTCACCACTATCTCCCTTTTCCCTCTTCTCTTACCTATATAACTCTATGAATCTCTCTGGGTGTTCCTGGCTGTGGAGAACTCTTTCACCACTAACTTAAAGGTTTTATCTTCTGTGCTGTATGGATGGAGAAGTCCTGAGGCTACTGTAAGAGAAGGACCAAAAGCCAGAGGTAGGAGGATTAACTTCAAAACTTTGAAACATCAGAGAACTCCTGCATCCAGGGAATATTAATAGATAAGAACTCACCCAAAAGTCTCATACCTACCCTGAAACCAAGCTCCACCCAAGAGCCAGAAATTTCCAGTGAAAGACACAGCACACTAATTGTCTAGCAAAACAGGAACCAACTCTGAACATTAAAAGATGGGCTGCCTAAAGACATGCCAAACAAATAGACGCCCCCAAACTCACTACTCGACATTTCATTGCACTCCAGAAAGGAGATCCAGCTCCATCCACCAGAAACCAGACACAAGCTCCCCCAACCAGCAAACCTTGACAAGTCACTGGTCTAACCCCACCCACGTGGAGAAGACTCCACAATTAAGAGGAAGAATGAAATTCAAGCCTTCAGAAAGGGCACCCCAAACACAGCAATCTAAACAAAGGAAAAGGCAGAGAAATATTCAGCAGGTGAAAGAAGATGATAGAACCTCACCAAACTGAACAGAAGAGGAGGAGATAGGGAGTCTACCTGGAAAATAATTCAGACTAATGATGATAAAGGTGATCCAAAATCTTGAAAACAAAATGGAGTTACAGATAAATAAACTAGAGACGAGGATTGAGAAGATGCAAGAACTGTTTAACAAGGACCAAAAGAAATATAGAAAAGTCAATAAATAATGAACAAAGCAATAACTGACATTAAAAGCACTCTGGAGGGAATCAACTGTAGAATAACTGAGGCAAAAGAGAGGATAAGTGAAGTGGTAGATAGAATGGTGGAAATAAATGAAGCAGAGAGGAGAAAAGAAAAAACAATGTTAAATGCCTCAACATTCAAATCATAGGTGTCCCAGAAGAAGAATACAAAAAGAAAGGGCATGAGAAAATAGTTGAGTACATAATAGTCAAAAACTTTCCTAAAATGGGGAAGGAAATAGCCACCCAAGTCCATGAAACCCAGAGAGTCCCAAACAGGATAAACCCAAGGCCAAAACACCCAAAGACACATATTAATGAAATTAATGAAGATCAAACATAAAGAGCAAATATTAAAGGCAGCAAGGGAAAAGCAACAAAAAACACACAAGGGGATCCACATAAGGATAAGAGCTGATCTTTAAATAGAAACTCTTCAGGCCATAAGGGAATGGCATGACATGTTGAAAGTGATGAAAGAGAAAAACCTACAACCAAGATTACTCTACCCAGCAAGGATCTCATTCAGATGTGAAGAAGAAGTCAAAAGCTTTATGACAAGCAAAATTTGAGAGACTTCAGCACCACCAAACCAGGTCTTCAACAAATGCTAAAGGATCTTCTCTAGACAAGAAACACAGAAAACGTTTGTAAAAATGAACCCAAAGCAACAGAGTAAATGGTAACAGGGTCATATTTATCAATAATTACCTTAAATATAAATGGGTTAAATGCTTCAACAAATGACAAAGACTGGCCAAATGGATACAAAACAAGACCCCTATATATGTTGTCTACCAGAGATCCAGCCAAAACCTAGGGACACATACAGACTCAAAGTTAAGGGCTGGAAAAAGATATTACATTCAAATGGAGACCAAAAGAAAGCAAGAGTAGCAATACTCATATCAGATAAAATAGACTTTGAAATAAAGACAGCAATAAGAGACAAAGAAGGACACTACATAAGGATCAACCCAAAAAGAAGATATAACAGTTATATATGCAGCTAACATAGGAGGCCTTCAATACATAAGGCAAATGCTAACAAGTATGAAAGGGGAAATTAACAGTAATACAATAATAGTGGGGGACTTTAATACCTGACTCACACCTATGGATAGATCAAGCAAAAAGGGAATTAGGAAGGAAACACAAACTTTAAATGATGCAATGGACCAGTTAAAGCTAACTGATATCTATAGGGCATTTCACTCCAAAACAATGAATTTCATCTTTTTCTCAAGTGCATGTGGAACATTCTCCATCCAGGACATATCCAGATCATATCCTGGTCCATAAATCTAGCCTTGGTAAATTAAAAACATTGAAATCTGGAGAACAGTGTGGAGATTCCTTAAAAAACTGGAAATAGAACTGCCTTATGATCCAGCAATCCCACTGCTGGGCATACACACTGAGGAAACCAGAAGGGAAAGAGACACGTGTACCCCAATGTTCATCGCAGCACTGTTTATAATAGCCAGGACATGGAAGCAACCTAGATGTCCATCAGCAGATGAATGGATAAGAAAGCTGTGGTACATATACACAATGGATATTACTCAGCCATTAAAAAGAATACATTTGAATCAGTTCTAATGAGGTGGATGAAACTGGAGCTGATTATACAGAGTGAAGTAAGCCAGAAGGAAAAACATAAATACAGTATACTAACGCATATATATGGAATTCAGAAAGATGGTAACAATAACCCGGTGTACGAGACAGCAAAAGAGACACTGATGTATGGAACAGTCTTATGGACTCTGTGGGAGAGGGAGAGGGTGGGAAGATTTGGGAGAATGGCATTGAAACATGTAAAATATCATGTAAGAAACGAGTTGCCAGTCCAGGTTCGATGCACGATACTGGATGCTTGGGGCTAGTGCACTGGGACGACCCAGAGGGATGGTATGGGGAGGGAGGAGGGAGGAGGGTTCAGGATGGGGAACACATGTATACCTGTGGCGGATTCATTTTGATATTTGGCAAAACTAATACAATTATGTAAAGTTTAAAAATAAAATAAAATTAGAAAAAAAAATAAAGGAGAAAGGCAAAAAAAAAAAAACAAAAAACATTGAAATCCTTTCAAGCATCTTTTCTAATCACAATGCAGTAAGGTTAGATGTCAATTACAGAAAAAAAATACTATTAAAAATGCAAACATATGGAGGCTAAACAACATGCTTCTGAATAACTAACAAATCACAGAGGAAATCAAAAAGGAAATCAAAATATGCAGATAAACAAAGGAAAACGAAAACATGACAACCTAAAACCTATGGGACTCAGTAAAAGCAGGACTAGGATGGAGATTCATAGCAATAAAAGCTTACCTCAAGAAACACGTATACCTGTGGCGGATTCATTTTGATATTTGGCAAAACTAATACAATTATGTAAAGTTTAAAAATAAAATAAAATTTAAAAAGAAAAAAAAAGAAACAATAGAAACATCAAAATAACATCCTAGCATTACACCTAAAGCAACTAGAAAAAGAAAAGAAGAATCACAAAATTAGTAGAATAAAGAAATCATAAAAATCAGAGCAGAAACAAATGAAAAAGGTACAAAGGAGACTATGGTAAAAATCAAGAAAACTAAACGCTGGTTCTTTGAGAAGATAAATAAAATACAAAAACTGTTAGCCAGACTCATCAAGAAAAAAAGGGAGAAGAATCAAATCAATAAAATTAGAATGAAAAAGGAGAAATCACAAGAGACAATACAGAAATACAAAAGATCATAAGAGACTACTATGAGCAATTATATGCCAATAAAATGGACAACTTGGAAGAAATGCACAAATTCTTAGAAAAGCATAACCTTTCAACACTGAACCAGTTCAGTTCAGTTCAGTTTAGTCACTCAGTCGTGTCTGACTCTTTGCGACCCCATGAACTGCAGCACGCCAGGCCTCTCTGTCCATCACCAACTCCCAGAGTTCACTCAAACTCCCATCCATTGAGTCAGGATGCCATCCAGCCATCATGACCAATTATAGCAAAAGGATCCAACAACATATTAAAAAGATCATACATCATGACCAAGTGGGCTTTATCCCAGGGATGCAGGGATTCTTCAATATTCGCAAATCAATCAATGTGATACACCATATTAACAAGTTGAAACATAAAACCCAACTAGAAAAGGGTGCCCATTCTCACCACTACTATTCAACATAGTTTTGGCCACAGCAATCAGAGAAGAAAAAGAAATAAAAGGAATCCAAATTGGAAAAGAAGAAGTAAAACTCTCACTGTTTGCAGATGACATTAGAACTGAATCAAATGCATTCTTTATTATAGCTGAGTGATATTCCATTGTGTATATGTACCACAACTTCCTTATCCATTCATCTGCTGATGGACATCCAGGTTGCTTCCATGTCCTAGCTCTTGTAAACAACGCTGCAGTGAACATTGGGGTACATGTATCTCTTTCAATTTTGGTTTCCTCAGTGTTTGTGCCCAGTGTGGGATTGCTGGGTTGTATGACAGTTTTCTTTCCAGTTTTTTTTTTTTTTAAAGGAATCTCCACACTGTACTCCATATTGGCTGTACTAGTTTGCATTCCCACCAACAGTGTAAGAGGGTTCTTTTTCTCCACACCCTCTCCAGCATTTATTATTTGTAGATGTTTGATGGCAGCCATTCTGACAGGCATGAAATGGCACTTCATTGTGGTTTTGATTGCATTTCTCTAATAATGTTGAACAACTTTTCATGTGTTTATTAGCCATCTGTATATCTTTGGAGAAATATCTGTTTAGTTATTTGGCCCAATTTTTGATTGGGTCATTTATTTTTCTGGTATTGAGATGCATGAGCTGCTTGTATATTTTGGAGATTAATTTTCCTTCATTGTGCAAAAGCTTTCAAGTTTAATTGGGTCCGATTTGTTTATTTTTGTTTTCATTTCCATTACTCTGGGAGGTGGGTCATAGAGGACCTTGATTTGATTTATGTTAGAGAGTTTTCTGCCTATGTTTTCCTCCAAGAATTTTATAGTTTCTGGTCTTGCATTTAGATATTTAATCCATTTTGAGTTTATTTTGTGTATGGTGTTAGGAATTGTTCTAGTTTCATTCTTTTACAGATGGTTGACAAGTTATCCCAGCACCACTTGTTAAAGAATTTGCCTTTTCTCCATTGTATATTTTTGCCTCCTCTGTCAAAGATAAGGTGTACATAGGTACATAGATTTATCTCTGGGGTTCCTATATTGTTCCATTTATCTATATTTCTGTATTTATGCCAGTACCATACTGTCTTGATGACTGTAGCTTTGTAGGATAGTCTGAAGTCAGGAAGGTTGATTCCTCCAATTCCATTTCTTTTTCACAAGTTTGCTTTGGCTATTTGAGGTTTTTTTTGTATTTCCATACAAATTGTGAAATTATTTGTTCTAGTTCTCTGTAAGATACTATTGGTAGCTTGATACGGATTGCATTGAATCTATAGATTGCTTTGAGTAGCATACTCATTTCCACTATATTGATTCTTCCAATCTAAGAACATGGTATATTTCTCCATCCATTTGTGTAATATTTTTTTTCTTTCCTCAATGTTGTAATAGTATTCTATATATACGTTTTTTATTTCTTTAGGTAAATTTAATCCCAAGTATTTTATTCTTTTCGTTGCAATGGTGAATGGGATTGTTTCTTTAATTTCTCTTTCCATTTTATTCAAGAGATTTCTGTGTATTAATTTTATACCCTGCAACTTTATTATATTCATTGATTAGCTCTAGCAATAGTCTGTGGTGTACTTAGGGTTTTCTTTGCCATGTCATCCACAAACAATGAAAATTTTGCTTTTTCTTTTCCAATATGGAATCTTTTTATTTTTTGTTATCTTTTCTGATTGCTGTGGCTAAGACTTCCAAACTATGTTGAATATTATTATGTTAACATATGTTCCTTCTATGCCTGCTTTCTGGAAAGTTTTTTTTTTATCATAAATGGGTGTTGAATTTTGCCAAAGGCTTTTTCTTCATCTATTGAGATAATCTTATGGTATTTATGTTTCTATGTTTTTTTTGGGGGGGGGTATTACAATACACATTTTATTTTATTTTTAATATAAATTTATTTATTTTAATTGGAGGCTAATTACTTTACAATATTGTAGTGGTTTTACAATACATTGACATAAATCCACCACGGGTGTACATGTGTTACCCATCTTAAACCACCCTCCCACCTCCCTCCCAATACCATACCTCTGGGTCATCCCAGTGCACCAGCCCCAAGCATCCTTTATCATGCATCGAACCTGGACTGGCAATTCGTTTCACATATGATAATACACATGTTTCAATGCCATTCTCCAAATCATCCCACCCTTGCCCTCTCCACAGAGACCAAAAGACTATTCTAGGCATCTGTATCCCTTTTGCTGTCTCGCATACAGGGTATTCATTACCATCTTTATAAATTCCATATATATGTGTTAGTATACTGTATTGGTGTTTTTCTTTCTGGCATACTTCACTCTGTATAATAGGCTCCAGTTTCATCCACCTCGTTAGAACTGATTCAAATGTATTCTTTTTAATGGCTGAGTAATACTTCACCTGACCTGCCTCTTGAGAAATCTGTATGCAGGGCAGGAAGCAACAGTTAGAACTGGACGTGGAACAACAGACTGGTTCCAAATAGGAAAAGGAGCACGTCAAGGCTGTATATTATCACCCTGCTTATTTAACTTAAATGCAGAGTACATCATGAGAAACACTGGACTGGAAGAAACACATGCTGGAATCAAGATTGCTGGGAGAAATATCAATAATCTGAAATATGCAGATGACATTACCCTTATGGCAGAAAGTGAAGAGGAGCTAAAAAGCCTCTTGATGAAAGTGAAAGTGGAGAGTGAAAAAGCTGGCTTAAAGCTCAACATTCAGAAAACAAAGATCATGGCATCCAGTCCCATCACTTCATGGGAAATAGACAGGGAAACAGTGGAAACAGTGTCAGACTTTATTTCTTGGGCTCCAAAATCACTGCAGATGGTGATTTCAGCCATGAAATTAAAAGACACTTACTCCTTGGAAGGAAAGTTATGACCAACCTAGGTAGCATATTCAAAAGCAGAGACATTACTTTGCCACCAAAGGTCAGTCTAGTCAAGGCTATGGACAAGGCTAGTCAAGGCTAAGGTTTTTCCTGTGGTCATGTATGGATGTGAGAGTTGGACTGTGAAGAAGGCTGAGCACCAAAGAATTGATGCTTTTGAACTGTGGTGTTGGAGAAGACTCTTGACAGTCCCTTGGACTGCAAGGAGATCCAACCAGTCCATTCTGAAGGAGATCAGCCCTGGGATTTCTTTGGAAGGAATGATGCTGAAGCTGAAACTCCAGTACTTTGGCCACCTCATGCAAAGTGTTGACTCATTGGAAAAGACTCTGATGCTGGGAGGGATTGGGGGCAGGAAGAGAAGGGGACGACAGAGGATGAGATGGCTGGATGGCATCACTGACTTGATGGATGTGAGTCTGAGTGAACTCCGGGAGTTTGTGATGGACAGGGAGGCCTGGCATGCTGCAACTCATGGGGTAGCGAAGAGTAGGACACGACTGAGTGACTGAACTGAACTGAACTGAATACTCCATTGTGTCTACGTACCACAGCTTTCTTATCCATTCGTCTGCCGATGGACATCTAGGTTGCTTCCATGTCCTAGCTTTTATAAACAACGATGAACATTGGGGTACACGTGTCTCTCTCAATTCTGGTTTCCTTGGTGTGTATGCCCAGTAGTGGGATTGCTGGGTCGTATGGCAGTTCTATTTCCAGTATTTTAAGGAATCTCCACACTGTTCTCCATAGTGGCTGTACTAGTTTGCATTCCCACCAACAGTGTCAGAGGGTTCCCTTTTCTCCACACCCTCTCCAGTATTTATTGCTTGTAGATTTTTGGATAGCAGCCATTCTGACTGGCGTGAAATGGTATCTCATTGTGGTTTTGATTTGCATTTCTCGAATAATGAGTGATGTTGAGCAACTTTACATGTGTTTATTAGCCATCTGTATGTCTTCTTTGGAGAAATGTCTATTTAGTTCTTTTGCCCATTTTTTGATTGGGTTTTTTTTTTTTTCCCCTGGAACTGAGCTGCAGGAGTTGCTTGTATATTTTTGAGATTAATTCTTTACCCATTGTATCATTTGCTATTATTTTCTCCCATTCTGAAGGCTGTCTTTTCACTTTGCTTATAATTTCCTTTGTTGTGCATAAGCTTTTAAGTTTAATTAGGTCCCATTTGTTTACTTTTACTTTTATTTCCAATATTCTGGGAGGTGGACCATAGAGGATCCTGCTGTGATTTATGTCAGAGAGTGTTTTGCTGATGTTCTCCTCTAGGAGTTTTATAGTTTCTGGTCTTATGTTTAGATCTTTAATCCATTTTGAGTTTATTTTTGTTTATGGTGTTAGAAAGTGTTCTAGTTTCATTTTTTTGCAAGTGGTTGACCAGTTTTCCCAGCACCACTTGTCAAAGAGATTGTCTTTTCTTTATTGTATATTTTTGCCTCCTTTGTCAAAGATAAGGTGTCCATAGGTGCGTGGATTTATCTCTGGGCTTTCAATTTTGTTCTGTTGATCTATATTTCTGTCTTTGTTCCAGTACCATACTGTCTTGATGACTGTGGCTTTGTAGTAGAGCCTGAAGTCAGGCAGGTTGATTCCTCCAGTTCCATTCTTCTTTCTCAAGATCGCTTTGGCTGTTCGAGGTTTTTTGTATTTCCATACAAATAGTGAAATTATTTGTTCTAGCTCTGTGAAAAATACCGTTGGTAGCTTGATAAGGATTGCATTGAATCTATAGATTGCTTTGGGTAGTATACTCATTTTCACTATATTGATTCTTCCAATCCATGAACACGGTATATTTCTCCCTCTATTAGTGCCCTCTTTGACTTCTTTCACCAGTGTTTTATATTTTTCTATATATAGGTCTTTTGTTTCTTTAGGTAGATATGTTCCTAAGTATTTTATTCTTTTCATTGCAATATGAATGGAATTGTTTCCTTAATTTCTCTTTCTATTTTCTCATTATTAGTGTAGAGGAATGCAAGGGATTTCTGTGTGTTGGTTTTATATCCTGCAACTTTTCTATATTCATAGATTAGCTCTAGTAAAATTCTGGTGGAGTCTTTAGGGTTTTCTATGTAGAGATGAAACTGGAGCCTATTATACAGAGTGAAGTAAGTTCAAAAGAGAAACACCAATACAGTATATTATCACATATATATGGAATTTAGAAAGATGATAATGATGATCCTCTGTGCAAGACAGTAAAAGAGAAACAGATGTAAAGAGAAACAGATGTAAAGAACAGACTTTTGGACTATGTGGGAGAAGGTGGGTGTGGGATGATTTGAGAGAATAGCATTGAAACATATATACTACCATATATATAATATATGTGCAAGTTTGATTCCTGAAGAAGGGCACTCAAAGCCTGGGACAACCCCAAGGAATGGGTGGGGAGGGAGGTGGAAGGGGGATTCAGAATGTGGGGACACATGTATACCCATGGCTGATTCATGTCAATGTATGGCAAAATCCAACACAATATGTATAAATAATTAGCCTTCAATTAAAATAAATTAAAGTTAAAACAAAACAAAACACAAAGTCCAGAGGTATTATCTGTGAAGAGGTCTTAATTGTCTAGGTAATCTCTGAATCTCCTTTCAGTTCTCTTGTTTTTATTTGGCCAAAGGTTAACTAATCCATGTCTGAGGACTTGCATGTGAACCTATCAACACTCTTTTTTTTTTTTTTTTTTTTTTAAGGGAAAGTACATATGCATGTATGTGTGCTCAGTTGCTTGAAAATGAAAAGTGAAGTCGCTTAGTCCTTGTCTGAATCTTTGAGACCCCGTGGGCTGTAGCCTACCAGGCTCCTCTGTCCATGGGAGTCTCCAGGCAAGAATACTGGAGTGGCTTAGCCATGCCATACTCTTTGTAACCCCATGAACTATAACTTGCCAGGCTCTTCTGTCCATGAAATTTCCCAGACAAGACTTCCAAAGTAAAGCAATTCAAGTTTCTCAGTTTGGAAAAATATTAAAAGGGTGATACATTTGGGTTAACAGAATGGATTCTATTCCTGAAAAGCTAAATTAACTTTTAGACATATGACAGAATTTTAACATAAGCCTAGTACTTTATTTACTTAAGTTTTTGCTTATTATATATTATATTTTATGTCAATACTTTTCAAACCAATTTAGAAGTGTTAACAAATAAACATAATGATATTTATTTTAAACAAAACAATATAGGCTAGTAAATTTGAAGATCAAGTGAACTTATCAGGCAAGCAGATTTCACTTCCAATTTTAATCTGTGTTGAATCAAAGCATTTTATAGCTGGGAGGAATTACAGTGCAGTTTAATCAAACTTTTGATGTGAACACAAAGGCTAAGCCAGAGTGCTTACATGACTTGCCCAGGGCAAAAGGCTAGGTATGGGAAGTTGGTTGGTGGCAGAGAAGATCTAAAAAAATAAGTTCTTGTGTCTCTGAGAATATTGTCCTTGTCCTTGGGGAAATTTGGATGGGGCAAAGCTAAGAATGTCAGCGGTTCTCAAAAGGATTTGGACTTCCATTAGCTTTGGGCAGAATAAAAAAGGAAAAATAAGTATGTGACTTTTGAGCTCCTATTGAAATAAAGAATTAAGAATATTCTTAAGATTTATCCCCAGTTTGATTTTCTTTCTCCTCAGCTTCATAATTTTCTAGGAAAAGATTTTCATCAACAATTTAAGAGTCATTCAATGATTGGTTACTTCCAGACTCTGTGGACCTGAAATTCCACTTTTCTTTGTATCTCAGTGCTTTCACCCTTTCATTTCTTCTTTAAAAGGAGTGGCTGCCTTCAGAAGAGATCAAGAGAGTATGGGTTGAAAATTATCATGTGATTATTTCATGGTCTACTTAAGCAAAATTACAGTTAGTATATTTGTTGGTAGAATGCTCTAGAAGGTCACTTACCCATACATTTCAAGGAAGTATGATCTACTATTGTTATATCTTGTATTCTTTAAATTTTCTTGGTTCTGCCTTCAAAATAAATGTGGACATTTCTCAACATCTTTACTACTATTGTTCTGGTCTAAATCACCATAATCTCTCACCTAAGTTATCCTGTTTTGGCTCCAGAGTTCTTTCAGTCTGTTCTCCTCACAGTAGTCAGACTGATCCTGTTCTGATCCTACATGAATGCATTTAAGCTAAGTTGACAAGCATGTCCAACTCTGTGCGACCCTATGGATTGTAGATCCCCAGGCTCCTCTGTTCATGGGGCTTCTCCAGGCAAGAATACTGGAGTAGGTCTTATCACCTGCATTAGCAGGTGGGTTTTTTTTTTTTCCACTAGTGCTACCTGGGAAACCTGCTTTCATCCTACATCTTTGCTCAAAACCGTCTGATAGCTTTCCATATCATTTAGGGCAATACTGGTGGCTCAGATGGTAGAGTCTGCCTGCAATGCAGGAGACCTGATTTCAATCCCTGGGTCAGGAAGATCCCCTGGAGAAGAGAATGGTAATCCATCTCAGTATTCTTTCCTGGAGAATTACATGGACAGAGGAGCCTGGTGGGTTACAGTCCATGGGGTCCCAAAGAGTTGAACATGACTGAGTGACTAACACACTAGGGCAATACAGACATACATACATTAATACATATTTAAATTAAGTATTTCTTAAAATTAAGCTTTACAATGGTACTTTTAGCCTACTCTTGTACTTCTTGAACTTCTTTTCCTTTCCTCAGCTGTTTGCTTACCTTGTTCTAGTAAACTGACCTCATTGATATTCCTTAATTATACAAGGTATACTCTCTCTTTAAGGCTTTGTGCATGCTGTTCCCTCCAGCTTCCATGCTTCTCCTCAGAAAGACAAGATTTCTCATTTCTTTCAAGTTTCACTCAAATAGTACCTTCTCCATGAGGCCTTCCCAGAGCACTTTTAAAAATTAAAGTTAAAAAATTTACAAAGTCAAACCTGTATCTCCCATGGTTAGTATGTAGAAGGGACTAAGTAAATATTAATTCAGTGAATGAAGGGCTATGACTTGTGCCCCATTAGCTGTGACATAGATATCTTCTTGTTTCTAATTTGTCTTGGGTAGCATAAAATAACATGTGTAGATCTGAGAGGTGCAAATCCAGAACTGGAGTGAAATCTCCATATGGCCTTGGACTCAAGACTCTACAGTCTCTGGAATGACAGCAACAACAAAAATGAAAGTATTCACTTTGTTTTTATTTTAAAAAGTTAGGATGATTAAGAAATTAAAAAATCTGATTATTACCATCTATATCTGCATAATTTTATAGAAGAAAACATTTTAATTCTAAAAGAGTAGGAAAGATATAGTTTTAGAATAAGGAACATGTCTCCAAATTAAAAAAAAAAAATCGCTTCACAGAAACCCTGTACACTGTCTTAATTTTCTCTCTTTGTTTACTCTGGAAGGTGGGTCCATAAGAAACACAAGCTTTGGACTCTAGACTTTCAATTCTGCTGTGACTGTGTCACAGTCATCTGCAGAGAGAGCAAACTCCCTCCCACAAGGCAGCAGACAGAACGGTGCTTGTTTCTTCACTTTATCATCAAAAGACAAAACTAAGGGTTTAATAAAAAATGTGGGGGTTAAGATTTTGTATACAGAAACAAGAGTGACAATTTTAAGACTTAAATGCCCATCCTACATTCCTTTTTAAGTTCAAGCATCTGAATGTTGACTTATTTGATTTTACCAAGCATAAATTGTATCATTAAGAAATGAGAGTTAAAGAGAAACTATTAAAACCTCAAGGAGGAGTGTTAATCATTTGAATTTTGCCATGGAACAGACTGGAAGCTTGAGAAGCCCAAAACAAGATTCAAAATTTTTAGGGCTTCTTAATAAAGTCATTTCTACAGAAGCTGACCCCTTGCTTGCTTTTAGAGCTTTGTCGGGGTAGAGGGTGGGGGGTAACAGTATATTTTTTGAGGTTTTAAGATGGTTGATTATGAAAAGGTCTAAAAGGTAAAAAATGGTGAAACCTCTTGGTTAATAGTATATGATAACGAGCAATTTATGAAACCACAGGCATAATAAAATGAGGAGAAGTTTAGATTCCAATTTCTTTATGAGACTAGCTTTCTAACTGATGCACATTTTTCAGCACATTTTGAATCCATGAGATGTTTCTCCTTTTTGATGTCAAAAGTTAAACTTACGCAAAATAGACTGAAATTGAGAGCTTCCATAAAGCAACTTTGGGGTATGTTATAATATAGGAAACTACATCTTTCAAACCTTCTGCATATATGGGAACACAGCACATCAACATCCATTATGCTGTATTAATAAGGCATTCTAAATGCTGTGGGTACATGCTGCAGGTATGTATGGAAATTTCTATCAAGACAAATCTTTTCACATTCACCTATCACATTATGTTTATTAAGCTCCCCTATGAGTTATGTTGTGAATTTTGAGGGAGAGTATTGGAATTTGAAACAGAATAATGTACTTCTGGACTACCTACTAGTGGTTTATACACTGTAGAAGAATACATATGTTTTAGTGCCAATAACAGGGTGTTACAGTTTGACATGGGTAGTAATTTGATAATTAAAGATTTTTAGACAAGATCTATGAGAAAAGGCTTGTGTTCATCAGTTTATAATGGGAGAAAACTTTAATTTATGAAAAGAAGAATTTATTGACTTAAAAATGAATAGAGTTTTCATCTCTTATGGATATATCCCAAACAGTGGGGATTGTTGGATCATATGATAGCTTTATTTTTAGTTTTTAAAGAAATTCCATACTATTTTCTATACAGACTGCGCCATTGTATATTTCCACCAACAGTGTAGGAGGTGCTCGTTTTTCTCCACCCTCTCCAATATTTATTATTTGTAGACTTTTTGATGATAACCATCTGACTTGTGTAATTCAACAAAATAAATGCGCCCCAATTTTCATAGCAACATTATTTACAATAGTAAAGATATCAAGGCTATGGTTTTTCAGTAGTCATGTATGGATGTGAGAGTCGGGCTGTGAAGAAAGCTGAGCGCTGAAGAATTGATGCTTTTGAACTGTGGCGTTGGAGAAGACTCTTGAGAGTCCCTTGGACTGCAAGGAGATCCAACCAGTCCATTCTAAAGGAGATCAGTCCTGGGTGTTCTTTGGAAGGAATGATGCTAAAGCTGAAACTCCAGTACTTTGGCCACCTCATGCAAAGAGTTGACTCATTGGAAAAGACTCTGATGCTGGGAAGGATTGGGGGCAGGAGGAAAAGGGTACGACAGAGGATGAGATGGCCAGATGGCATCACCAACTCGTTGGATGTGGGTTTGGGTGAACTCCGGGAGTTGGTGATGGACAGGGAGGCCTGGCGTGCTGCAGTTCATGGGACCGCAACGAGTTGGACATGACTGAGTGACTGGACTGAACTGAACTGAACTGAAAGATATGAAAACAAGCCAAGTGCCCATCAACACATGATTAGTTTAAGAGGATGTGATATAATGAAATATCTCTCAGTCCAACAAAGAATTAAATATTGCTATTTGCAGCAGCATGGATTGACCTAGAGAATATCATACTAAATGGCATATGTAAGACAGACAAAGATTATATGTTATCCCTTATATGTGGAATGTAAAAAGTAATGTAAATATATCCATATACAAAATAGAAACAGAAAATAAACTTACAGTTACCAAAATGGAAACTGAAGGAAAGAGGACTAAATGAAGAGTATGGGATTAACAGATAAAAATCACTATACATAAAATAGGATTTACTATAGAGTATAGAGACTTATTTATATTCAACATCTTATAATAATCAATAATGGAAAATAATCTGAAAATTATATGACTGAATCACTTTGTTGTATATCCCAAACTAAGACAATATTGTAAATCAACTATACTTCAATCAAACAAGAAAAAAAATGAATAAAAGCTTTCAGGGATTTTAATCTACTATTCAAAGTAAATAAGAATTTTTTGAAATGTTGTAATATTATCTATCTATAATAACTTGTGAAATAAGAGTCAAATTATTTTAAAACATAAAAATTTGTTTTGGCAGTAATAACAAAGCAATCTGAAAATACTTCTATAGCTTTAATTAATTCATCTAAACTTATAAAGGTTTAGATAAGGTAGGCTCAAGTTTACATTTTCTTTAGTTATCAATGAAATTTTGTAAAAAATAAAAACAAATTAAAGTTGATTATGGTTAAAATATACTTTATGTAAATTTCTTTGTAAGATCATTATGGAAATTATGTTAGTTATATATAGTATAATTTTGTCTTATGTAGAAATGTTTACCATTATATATTTCTATATATATTGAATTTTATAATTTGATATATTTATTCAATTTTATACAATTTTATATTGTACAATATATTTATTCAATATATTTATTGAATGAACACCAAGGAAACAAGATTCTCTCCATTTTTGTTTCTATTCTTATAATGGTTTCCTTTCATTAAGCTTTTTTTTGGGGGGGAGTCATTTAGTCTCTATCTCATTTTATTTGGCTATATTTATTGTACAATAAATATATTGTACAATATAAAAGTGAAAAGTGAAAGTGTTAGTCACTCAGTTGTATCTGACTCTGCGACTTCATAGATGCAGGAGCCTGTCAGGGTCCTCTGTCCCTGGGAATTCTCCAGGCAAAAATATTGGAGTGGGTAGCTGTTCCCTCCTCCAGGGTGTCTTCTTGAGCCAGGGATTAAACCCAGGTCTGCATTGCACGCAGATTTTTTTACCGCCTGAGCCACCAGAGAATGGAGGGTGTTATGATTATCTCTATTTCACAAATAGAGAAGCTGATTATAGGAATTAAGTACCAACCATTATTAACAAACTGGAAATAAGACTAAATGTGTAATTTGTGATCCTTATTTTGAATCTTTAGTCCATTAATTCTTAGATATTATTGATTGCACTTATATAAGATTTTAAGACAGCATCCCATACAAACATAATACATTTTCAAGGAAGAACATCTTTACTATTTTATAGCCAAATAAAATGAGATAGAGACTAAATGACTCCCAAAAAAAAAAAAGCTTAATGAAAGGAAACCATTATAAGAATAGAAGCAAAAATGGAGAGAACTTGTTTCCTTGGTATTCATTCAATAAATATTTATTGAGCACCTTTCTATATTTAGATATAGTAATTTAGACTTGAGAAATAAAGAGAAATGAAGCTAGTTCATGCCCATGAACAGCTCACACTGTCAGGAGAGGCAGGAATCTTCCTCCACAGTAGGAAAGAAGACATGAACATAAGTAACTTTCCTACAAGGTTGAAATTAGCAGGTATAACTCAAGAGCTCAAGATACACTACTGTGAAAGTTCAATAGCAATAGCTTCTTTTACTAGAGTGAGTAAAATCTGCCATAGATATGTCTCCATAGCATCAGAAAGGAAGGAGACAAAGCCACAGCAGTAGATGGCAGGCTAGAGGAAGCCTGCATATAGATGGGGTAGGACAAGAGCCTTGTCTCTCAAAATTTGTATGGGGACATGGGAGACACTGAAGAAGTAGATGAAATTCTATTGAGTATCAAGAACTAGAAAAGTTCTCAAAGAAGAAAGCTGTGCTAGTAGGTGCCTGAAAGTCAATTTCAGGGAATGGTCACATTTCAGGCCTCTGTCTGTCATTAGTCATTACCCTGTCACCAAGACAGAGACAGTGTTTCTTTAGTGCAGTAGTTCTCTAAATTGGGCTTCCCTGATGGCCCAGAGTGTAAAGAAACTGCCTGCAATGTGGGAGACCTGGGTTTGATCCCTAGGTTGGGAAGATCACCTGGTGGAGGGCATGGCAATTCAGTCCAGTTTTATTACAAGGAGAATCCCATGGACAGAAGAACCTGGCAGGCTACACATGGGTTCACAAAGAGTTGGACAGGACTGAACGACTAACATTTCCTTCACAGTGTGTAAGAGGGCTTCCCTGATGGCTCAGATGGTAAAATATCTGCTTGCAATGCAAGAGATGTGTGTTTGATCCCTGGGTTGAGAAGATCCCCTGGAGAAGGGAATGGCAACCTACTCCAGTCTTCTTGCCAGGAGAATCCCATGGACAGAGGAGCCTGGTGGGCTACAGTCCCTGGGGTCACAAAGAGTAGGACATGATTAGGTGACTTACATTACTATACAGTGTATAATACATTTTTGTGTTATTTATATACCATATACTGGAGAAGGAAATAGCAACCCACTCCACTACTCTTGCCTGGAAAATCCCATGGACAGCGGAGCCTGGTAGGCTGCAGTCTATGGGGTTGCTAAGAGTCGGACATGACTGAGCGACTTAACTTTCACTTTCCACTTTTTGGCATTGGAGAAGGAAATGGTAACCCACTCCAGTGTTCTTGCTTGCAGAATCCCAGGGACGGGGGATCCTGGTGGGTTGCTGTCTATGGGGTCGCACAGAGTCAGACACGACTGAAGCAACTTAGCAGCAGCAGCAGGCAGAACTCTTGCCTGGAAAATCCCATGGATAGAGGAGTGTGCTAGGCTACAGTCCATGGGTTGCAAAGAGTCAGACACAACTGAGCAACTTAATTTTCACTTTCATATACTATATACAAATTTGTAAACATTTGCAAGTTAAATATTTATTAGTGTATATTAGTAAAACACATGTCATGTAATGGATGCATCCCTCATGTGTAAATCAAGTTTTCTATATCTGGTCATAGAATATTTTAACTGATGAAGAAAATTCTTTATTTAAAATTTGTCAACATAAACAACCTTTTTTGATTTGCTTTGCTCAAATCTTACAAAATTATGTACAATGTTTAATAATGAAATTAAAAATAGTAAAAAAATTAAAATATATTTTAGTATACATGGAACAGAGAATAGCATGCTTCAGTTTCTTAGATTTTCAATTTAATGTTAACATTTCTAGAAGTAGAAAGGACTACTTTGTATTTTATGACAAAAAATGAATAATTGTCTTAATTATCCCTTAATCTCATACATATATTGATCAGAAACCCTGGAATCAAATGCACTATACTAATTAGTTGTGTTTATTAGGATGATATTAAAATTTATTGAAGACTATTTGCAGCAAGCTGACATTTAAACAATCAGCCTGGATACATTTTCTCTTTGTTAGTACATCAACTTGCTGCTGGCATGCTTAAGGCTGGGATATCTGCTTGAATACACAGGAAACTGAACTTATCCCTTAAGGCCAATCAGTGTGGAAGCTAAAATAGGTCTTTATGTAGCAGGACAATAATACTTACACCTGCAAATTTTTTTCAATATTTTTATGTTTTGCTGTATATTTCTAGGTAAAAGGCATATTTCCCATAGCTCTTTGATTCACTTAAGATCTTTTATATCTTCTTGTCTGTAAAATGCTACTGTGTTTCCCATAGACAATACTAGCATTGCTCTTCCCAAACACATTTCACTAGTGTGACCAAAGTGTAGTTGCATGCTACCATGTCATTCTCTGTTTAGTGACGCTATATTTAAGTCTGCTGATTTTAACACAGAATGGTCAGAGCTTTGTAATGGATAGTGCCAAGTGTATAAGCAGCATATGTGGGATAATTTGGGGCCTGAGACATAATTTGTCCTTAAATATTTTCTCACTGATGTATTATATTTGCACAGATTAATTTACCATGTTAATAGTTACTAGATATTATAAAAATATTGAAGAATTGAGATATGGAAGAAGGAATATGTATGTGTGTGTGTATGTGTATAAGTATAAAGACAGCAACCTCTAGAACTGTGTCAGCTTTTCTTTCCCTCTGCTAATGTTTTCTAACTAATTATTTTCCTGTTTTTCCAAAGTCAAGACAATTAACAATAGTTTATTATAATCATCCTTTACATTGACTGTTTTGAAACAACTAATCAACATATGAATAAAAATAGTTTTGAAATAGAAAAGCATGGTAAAGTGATTGTTGATGAAATGTTGCTTTCCTTAAAATAAATAATTGAGACAATAGCCATGGATTATGTTTAAAAAACACTAAATAAATTTAATAAATATTGATCATGTAAAAATAGTAACATAACAAACAAATACAACTGAAAGATGGTTGAACATAGGTAGGAAACAATATAAGGGCACTATATTCCATATCTTATAAAGCACAAAGCTAATTAGCATTTAAAAAAAAATAAAACATACAGGGGAAGCAAGATGGTAGAGTAGGAGGAAATGGAACTCATTTTCCCCCAAAACACATAAAAAATAAATCTACATGTAGAACAATTCTCACAGAGAACTAACTAAAAACTGGCAGAAGACATTCTGTATAATCAAAGCTTCAAGAAATATCTCCACATAACCAAGTAGGATGGGAAAAAAGGCATCAGATCGGGACCTGGGAGGGATATGTAACAAAGAAACTGTCTGTATGGGCAGACCTTAGCCCTTAGGAGTGAGCAGGTCAAGCTACAATCTGGGCATCACAGTCCTGAGGCCCTGCAAGTATGTTGTCTGCTGGGAGAACCACTGGGATGGAGGCAAGAGCTAGAGAGAACTAGAGTCTATTTGTGAGGAGCACCTGCAAGCCACTTTGCCAAGCATCAAGGCAGAGAGTGCCTTGCACTGGTGGCTGCCTGCTCACCCAGGTCCCCAGTCTGAATGGGGTGGGCACAATGGCCCATGAACTCCACGCTACAGTCATGCACTAGACTGGGGATACACACAACAGAGAAAGAGACAAGACTTCGAGCTGGTTCTGGGTAGAACAAAGACCTTTCGATAGGCAGTCCTCTGTGATTGCATGAGCCTGACTTGTTTCACTCGACCCCTTCCCTGACAGTGCAGCAACAGCTATGGAGCAGGGAGGAAGTCTCACCTCACATCCTGCACAAGTTTTAAACTCCCCAACACCAACCACACACCCTTTAAGGGGATAACAACCAGCACACACTGAGGACAGATGTGGCTGGCATACATATTAAAACCAGGACTGCTAACAAAGACAGTTGAAGCAGGGATGCTCCCACAGAAAAAGACCCCTTCAAGATCATAGTATATAACTCTTTCTTCAAAATGCACAGAGACAGCAAAAGTTAAGTAAAATGAAAAGACAGAGAAACTACTCTCAATTGGAAGAGCAAGAGAAATTCCCTGAAAGAACAGATAATGAAGCAGAACTCACCAATCCACCAGATCCCAAGTTAAAACCAGATACAACTACAAAAGCTACTTTAAATTATCTTTTATACTATCCAATTTGTGTATAATATGAGGATACACTTATCTGAGTTGCCATTTTCTGAGCTAAGGTGTCAGGGGTTATGAGTTGCAGTACATCAATAGCAAGTATCACCAACTTGAACCCATAAATTCAAAGAATATAAGCTTTATTTGTCCCCAATTCTTTTTCAATTGAATATGAATGTTTTATTGTGTAATGTGCACTTCTTATTAAACTGCAAGCCAAACCACTTTTTATTACTACTACTATGCCATTTCAGGTATTTATGGTAATAGTTCAGCCTTGTAGATACTTGAATTTTCTTGGGCTCAAAAATCAATGTGGATGATGACTGCAGCCATGAAATTAAAAGACACTTGCTCCTTGGGAGAAAAGCTATGACAAACATCGACAGCATAGTAAAAATCAAAGACATCACTTTGCCAACAGTCTTTGCTGTCAAGGCTCCATATAGTCAAAGCTATGGTTTTTCAGTAGTCATGTCCAGATGTGAGAGTTGGACCATAAAAAAGGATGAGTGCCAAAGAATTCATGCTTTCAAATTGAGGTGCTGAAGAAGACTCTTGAAAGTCCCTTGGACTGCAAGGAGATCAAACCAGTCAATCCTAAAGGAAACCAACTCTGAATATTCATTGGAAGGACTGATGTGGAAGCTGAAGCTCCAAAACTTTGGCCACCTGGTGTGAAGAGCTGACTCATTGAAAAAGGCCTTGGTGCTGGGAAAGATTGAGGGCAAAAGAAGAAGAGAGTGGCAAAGGATAAGATTGTTGGATAGCATCACTGACTCAATGGACATGGATTTGAACAAAGTCCGGGATATAGTGGAAGACAGAGGAGCTTGCCATGCTACAGTCCATGGGCTGTAGAGTAGGACACGACTTAGTGACTGAACAACAAGTCACCTCAAACCCAGAATGACCAAAATTGAATTTATTGTCTTCCTTACTACAGGAAGCCCACCAGGTTCCTCTGTCCATGGGATGCTCTAGGCAAGAATACTGGACTAGGTCGCCATGCCCTCCTCCAAGGGATCTTCCTGACCCAGGGATTGAATCTGCATCTCTTATGTTTCCTGCATTTCAGGCAGATTCTATACCACTAGTGCCACCTGGCAAGCCCTTTATATGTCATATCTATGCCTAATTAAGTTGATAAAACTTCAAGTAAGTGAATGAAAGTGAAGCAAGTGAAGACTGAGAAGTTCTCAACATTTCTCCTACCTTTAAATTCCACAAATGGCATCTCTACAATCTGCTGACTTGTCTATAAGATTTGAAAACTTGCTGAGATGTAACTTTGTCATATACATGTCTGGAACCATCATCAACTCCATGGGAACTAGGAACCAGCAGGGAGAAGTGCTTTTCTCTTCCCACTTCTTATCTCATGTATCTTTTGGATTTTTTGTAAATGGCCTTGAGATGACATTGAGGAAACTTAGATAAATCTTAGCATTTTGAAATTCAAGTCCAGGGCAATTCCCATTCCACTTAATCTATTTTATAGTCTTTTCATCTTTAAGACTAAACCCCTACATTAGTTTCCTAAATCGTTACCTTGTCTATAGTTTCTATGTGTGTGTGTGTGTGTGTGTGTGTGTTTGTGTGTGTGTGCTCAGCCATGTCCAACTCTTTGATACATGGACGGTAGCCTGCTAGGTTCCTCTGTCCATGGAATTTTTCCAAGCAATTATACTGGAGTGGATGGCCATTTCCACTGATGGAAATGGAGTGGATGGCCATTTCCACCATATTCCTCTGATACAAGGATTGAACCCGTGTCTCCTGCATTTGCAGGTGAATTCTTTACCACTAGCACCACCAAGCTTCTATTTCCTTCCACTAACACGCCATCTGGTGTCAGTGATCTTTTAAAACACAAATCAGTCACTTTACTGCCCAATTAGAAAATGTGCCATTGAATTTCTCAACACACAGAATGGAGTAATTGTTAAGAGCAACAGAGATGAGAGATCTTAGATATCAGGCTAAGGAGTTTGGGTTTTATTTAATATGGAATAAGTATAATGATTTTTCAGGAGGGAGTAAAATAATTAAAGCGGTGTTTTGAAAATGTCTTCCAGTATCAGATCAATTGCTTTCTCTTGATTTTAATAAAGCTCCTAGTTTTAGGTCATAGCAGCTATTTTTTGTGGGTCTATTTTATGTCATTTTCACTTTAATCTGCACATGTTTCATGCTCCAGTTTACTTTCATAGTCCCATGTTTCCCTAACTCAGTCCCCCACCGCCACTTTACTTTTCTCTGTTTGAGTCTACAACTTTAAATTTATATTTATATATAGATAAAAAAGCTTTCTGCTTCTCTACTCCCAATTTATGTCATCTAAAGAAAATGGACCTACAAGACCTTTTAGAAATAGCACTCAAAAAAGATGTCATTTTTATTATAGGGGACTGGAATGCAAAAGTAGGAAATCAAGAAACACTTGGAGACAGACAAATTTGGCCTTGGAATACAGAATGAGGCAGGGCAAAGGCTAATAGACTTTTGCCAAGAGAATGTACTGGTCATAGCAATCACCCTCTTGCAACAACACAAGAGAAGACTGTACATATGGACATCACCATATGGCCAACACTGAAATCAGATTGATTATATTCTTTGCAGCCAAAGATGAAGAAGCTCTATACAGTCAGCAAAAACAAGACCAGGAACTGACTGTGGCTCAGATTATGAACTCCTTATTGCCAAATTCAGACTTAAGTGAAGAAAGTAGGGAAAATCATGAGACCATGCAGGTATGACCTAAATCAAATCCCTTACAGTTATGCAGTGAAAGTGACAAATAGGTTTAAGGGACTAGATCTGACAGACAGAGTGCCTGATAAACTACAGACAGAGGTTCATGACACTACAGGAGACAGGGATCAAGACCATCCCTGAAAAAAAAGAAATGCAAAACAGCAAAATGGCTGTCTGAGGAGGTCTCACAAATAGCTGTGAAAAGAAGAGAAGCGAAAAGCAAAGGAGGAAAGGAAAGATATATCGTTTTGAATGCAGAGTTCCAAAGAATAGCAAGGAGAGATAAGAAAGCCTTCTTCAGTGATCAATGCAAAAAAATAAAGGAAAACAATAGAATGGGAGAGACTAGAGATCTCTTCAAGAAAATTAGAGATACCAAGGGAACATTTCACGCAAAGATGGGCTCAATAAAAGACAGAAATGGTATGGACCTAACAGAAGCAGAAGATATTAAGAAGAGGTGGCAAGAATACACAGAAGAACTGTACAAAAAAGATCTTCATGACCTAGATAATCACGATGGTGTGATCACTCACTTAGAGCCAAACATCCTGGAATGTGAAGTCAGGTAGGCCTTAGGAAGCATCACTATGAACAAAGCTAGTGGAGGTGATGGAATTCCAGTTGAGCTATTTCAAATCCTGAAAGGTGATGTTGTGAAAGTGCTGTACTCAGTATGCCAGCAAATTCGGAAAACTCAGTAGTGGCCACAGGACTGGAAAAGGTCAGTTTTCATTCCAGTCCCAAAGAAAGGCAATGTCAAAGAATGCTTAAACTACCACACAATTGCACTCATCTCACACACTGGTAAAGTAATGCTAAAAATTCTCCAGGCCAGGCTTCAACAATATGTGAACTGTGAACTTCCAAATGTTCAAGCTGGTTTTAGAAAAGGCAGAGGAACCAGAGATCAAATTGCCAACATCCACTGGATCATCAAAAAAACAAGAGAGTTCCAGAAAAACATCTACTTCTGCTTTATTGACTTTGCCAAAGCTTTTGCCTGTGTGGATCACAATAAACTGTGGAAAATTCTGAAAGAGGTGGGAATACCAGACCACCTGACCTGCCTTTTGAGAAGCCTGTATGCAGGTCAGGAAGCAACAGTTAGAACTGGACATGGAACAACAGACTGGTTCCAAATAGGAAAAGGAGGACATCAAGGCTGTATATTGTCACCCTGCTTATTTAACTTCTATGCAGAGTACATCATGAGAAACACCGGACTTGATGAAGCACAAGATGGAATCAAGATTGCTGGGAGAAATATCAATAAACTCAGATATGCAGATGACACTACCCTTATGGCAGAAAGTGAAAAAGAGCCTCTTGATGAAATGAAAGAGGAGAGGGAAAAGTTGGCTTAAAGATCAACATTCAGAAAACTAAGATCATGGCATCCGGTCCCATCACTTCATGGCAAATAGATGGGGAAACAGTGTCAGACTTTATTTTTTGAGGGCTCCAAAATCACTGCAGATGGTGATTGCAGCCATGAAATTAAAAGATGCTTACTCCTTGGAAGGAAAGTTATGACCAACGTAGGCAGCATATTAAAAAGCAAAGACATTACTTTGTCAACAAAGTTCCATCTAGTCAAAGCTATGGTTTTTCCAGTAGTCATGTATGGATATGAGAGTTGGACTATAAAGAAAGCTGAGCACTGAAGAATCGATGCTTTTGAACTATGGTGTTGGAGAAGACTCTTGAGAGTCTCTTGGACTACAAGGAGATTCAACTAGTCCATCCTAAAGAAGATCACTCCTGGCTGTTCATTGGAAGGACTGATGTTGAAGCTGAAATTCCAATATTTTGGCCATCTGATGTGAAGAGCTGACTCATTTGAAAAGACCCTATGTTGGGCAAGATTGAGGGCAGGAGGAGAAGGGGACAACAGAGGATGAGATGGTTGGATGGCATCACCGACACAATGGACATGAGTTTGGGTGGACTCTGGGAGTTGGTAACAGACAGGGAGGCCTGGAGTGCTGCAGTTCATGGGGTCGCAAAGGGTCGGACATGATTGAGTGACTGAACTGAACTGAAGTGAAAGAAAGTGGAAACAATCACAGTAGATCAGAAAATATTTCCCTTTTCTTTGAACATTTCCCGAAACAAATATCAGGACCTCTGTTAATATATGTTGACATGAAATAGGGAATATATCTTATAACTGGGCCATTTTAAGAGTCTCTGTAGCAAGGTCTTCCCAGGTTGTGCTAGTGGTGAAGAGCACACCAGCCAATGCAGGAGACAAATAGATGCAGTTTCGATTTCTCAATTGGGAAAATTCCCTGGAGGAAGAAATGGCACCCACTCCAGTATTCTTGCTAAGAAAATCCCATGGACAGAGGAGCCTGGAGGGTTACAGTCCATAGAGTTGCAAAGAGTTGGACACAACTGAGTGTCTGAGCATGTGCATGTGCTGGTATAAGGACTAAATATAGGTAGTTGATCATGTTTCAGTTTAAACTACCTGGCACAGTCCCTTTGTTTTCCACAAAGACAACTGCAGGATTTATTTCCAGATTCCAGCAGTCATTGCTACCTACTTTTGTCACTGGCAGATGAGGTTTGTAAATTAAAGTCATTCTATATACATCCTCTGAAGTCTTCTCGATTCTTAACAGATTCACTGAGTAAGAAGATTACATATTAGGAGACATTTCTTGACTCCATGTCGCTCCTAAAGAATCAGTTATTGTTCTTGCATTGTCAGAAATCAGGACATTAACTTCAAATGGACTTGATTTTTCAATTCCTAATTTTAGACATGTCCTCAGTTAAAATCTCTCTCTTACTTGCAAACTGAATGGTTTTCCATAAGTTACTAAACCTAAGTGAGTTTTACTCTTCTCATCTGTAAAAGAGTTATAATGGTATCTCCTTTATACCATTATACTTTTTATACCATAGAGAATTAGAGATTATAAGTCTGTATAAGTGTGTATATGTGAACATCACTGACATAGTATCCAATAAATAGAACTATAATTTTTATGTGATTCTATGACTCTTTTCCCTATTGTAAGTCTGTCTGGGAATACTGGGAACTCTGTGTCCTCCTTCCCATTAAGGAGAAATTTTCAGTTTGTAATATTAAAGCTATTTTCTGAGATAAATTTGAAAATTGTCTCTATACATTTAAGAGGTTGAATATAAGCAATCTCATGTCAAAAATCACATCTTGCGATTCTGCATAGAACAGGAGGTAATCCCTTAAGACATGAGGCTATAATGTTTTCAGATAAACCATTTCTCAAGAATTGTACTACAGATTTTTAAGTTTTGTTACACCATGTATGAAAAATCAGATCATGGGGCACACAAAAATTGAAAATCTGAAAGCCTAACACTTTTATTGAAAACACAGATTTGTCTCACCAGTCTTTCATCTTCTAGAAAATCTGTTGACTGGCAAAATGTCATGTTTAAATATCTCCTTATTTTGAATTGTGATCAGGAGGCACAAGCTTCCTTAAATATGATTTTCATCTATTTTAGTAGCCTCTCTACCCTGTACTGGCAGCCTCAGTGCTGCTAAGCACTAGTAAAAGGGCTTAGCCGCATTTCCAACATATGGAATCATCTGGGTACATACCACATACAGAGTTGGAGGTGGCTATTGTGCCAACCACAGTTTCTCATGCATAAAAGATGTAAGATTGGCTACATCATTTGTCCACATTTAAAAGTCCGTCTGGACTCAGCATGAATACTGTGTCTCTTAAATATACCAAAACAGCTTGGGAGATTTTATTTTTCCCTCAACAACACCCAGAAGCACTTGATCAGTTGAAAAATAAAGTAAATTTTGTGGAGGAGTAACAATAATATATTTGAAATATCCATAGCTGTTACCCTTCACCTGTATTTTAAAATGACTAATCCTATTTAATTCATATTTGTTATGTCAATTGTCAGGTAGAAATAAGATCTTGTGGACCCGTTTTAATGGCTAAAAATAGTGTTACAATAAAATTCTAACTGAAAAAGCAGACCTGTTTCACTGATGATATCTTAAAAAGGCACAACATATTAGAAGTGTTTACTGCATGTTTTTTTTATTATGTGCACTAAAATTCTTTATACCAGAAACATATTAAGTAGTTTGACAGAATCTGGGACTCATTATTGAATTGTTGTATATATAAGAAAGCAAATTCAGTTAATAAACATTGATTTAAATATAAATTATTAATTTTAAAATATTTATGCAGTATACTAGAATGAAGGGAGACTTAATAAGTGAATATTTTTGCTTTTGAATATCACCATTAATTTTCCCTCTGTTCTTCTGATGATGAAGATTATAAAATATTCAGCAGCAATATCATATAGCTCTACTTACTCTCAAGCTTTGTAACACTGATGAAAGAAGATAATTAAAAAAATATTCTTTTTATTTTTAGCTTTCATTTTCTTTTACTTTTTGAAAGACGGTTATACCAGAATAGCTATGACATTCTTTTTTCATCCTCTGATTATTAAATAAAATTACAATATTTTAGTAAATCTATGAAATGAAAAGGATTAATTTTAAGATAAGTTGCTTTTAAGATGAATGACCTGAATTTATTTCTTTTTATTTCTTTTTTTAAAATTTATTTTATTTTTAAATTTACAATATTGTATTGGTTTTGCCATATACATGAGCAATTTTTCCAAAATAGAAATTTAACTTTTTTCTCCAGTTTGCTGTTTTTTCTTCTATATATTTTATGATTTGCTTCATTGTAATCAGTTAGCAATGCAATTGAGCAAATACTATGTCACTGACATTGTTATCTTATATTGAATTAAATTACTAGGCCCACGATGGAGCCACTCCTGCTGAGGGGTGGGGGTGGGGGCATGTCAGCAGACTGAAACTTAGATAACTCTTGTGGATTAAAAAGTGTCACTTGTTATATTAGTAAACAAACGATGTTTTGGCCATCAAGTCATCAGCCACTGTAGCCACCCCTGCTGTGTACCCTGAAGGTATTCAGGATGGAGAAAAACAGGATAGTGGCCCTAGACAGTCAAGTGAAAGTGAAAGTGAAGTTGCTCAGTCATGTCCGGCTCTTTGCGACCCCATGGACTGTAGCCTATCAGCCTCCTCCCTCCATGGGATTCCTCAGGCAAGAATACTGGAGTGGGTTGCCATTTCCTTCTCCTGGGGATCTTCCCGATCCAGGGACCCAACCCCGGTCTCTCGCATTCCAGGCAGACGCTTTAACCTCTGAGCCACCAGGGAAGCCCTGAGACAATTAAGGTGTCTATCAGATGATTTCGGCAATGGCACCCCACTCCAGTACTCTTGCCTGGCAAATCCCATGGACGGAGGAGCCTGGTAGGCTGCAGTCCATGGGGTCGCTAGGAGTCAGACACGACTGAGTGACTTCACTGTCACTTTTCACTTTCATGCATTGAAGAAGGAAGTGGCAACCCACTCCAGTGTTCTTGCCTGGAGAATCCCAGGGACGGGGGAGCCTGGTGGGCTGCCGTCTCCAGGGTCGCACAGAGTCGGACATGACTGAAGCGACTTAGCAGCAGCAGCAGCAGACTCTTGCATCGTTTCACATATTGAAAAGCCCTACATTCGTTAACTTGAGATGCCTTGTTTTCTTTAATTAACAATAATCTTTTGATGTTCTGACTACTTGGCTTTTGTTGCAAAAATATCTGTATATCCTGGCTCATCCCTTACCTCTTTGGGGTAGTCCCTCAAAGCTCTTTGAGAGGCTGCATCCAGGGCTTAAGTCCTTAGCAAGTTCATAAACATAATCCTCAGTGTTTAGTTTGTGCTTTTTTTTTTTTTTTTCCAATCAACACTCTTTTGTCCCTGTAAATGCTCTATTTAACCAGAAACCTAGTCATTCTTCAAACATCTAGTTTGAAAAACATTCTTGAAACATCTAGTCATTCTTCAAACATCAAGCCAACTCTGGGATTTATACTTATTTCTGTGTTCTTTATTCATTTTCTATTTTTTCTCTTTCTTATTTCTTATCCTTCATCCTATAAAAGGTTTCTGCCTTCTGCCTCATTTTGCAGTTCTCTGGAAGTTGGGAACAAAGACTGCTCACTTCAGGAAATGTTAGATAAAGTTTATTTGTAAATTTTCTTCCTTAATCATCTTAAACACTTGTGCAATATTTTATGAATTCTTTGTTTAATGTATATTTTTGGAATCTGTTCAGGTTTCAAGTAGATATTTTAGAATTTCCCAAGCTTGAAAACCACTTTATTCAATATTTTCAAGTGCAGCCTAGATATTCTGTTAGGTCATTTGAAAGCAATTGCTGAGCTTAAACACTTCCATTTTGGAATCTTTGGAGCTTTGCAAACAATGTTGCTCAATTAACATATGAAGAAACCTCCATTTCATCTATAGAAAGTGAGAGTCTTTTCCTATTTTGGATCTCCATAGATCTTCCCTTCCTTAAAAATCTATCATTGTTCTGGTTAAACATGGCAGACTGAATACAGAGGATTATTTTTTCTTCCTCCTGAAATTCAACTAAAATGACATTGCACTAAGGGAAAAACCCACAGAAGTACAGAAAATTGGATAAGATATGAGAGCACACTTGAGATATCAATAACATATTGGAAACAAAATATAGTGACTTATTTAGACAAGTAGAGGCAGATGGAAGCTGTGTGTTTGAAATGGAGGAAACAAGAATCAAGACAAATAATGCTGCACAACATCAATGTCTCAGGATTTGGAGGTGTCAGTTACTTCTGAAGGATGGACAATAAGTAGGACGAAATAACAGAAATAGAGTGGGTTAGTTTTCCAGATTTTCTCTTTAATCCTGCCAGGAAACAGTTAATTTACTGCCTGTGGAGGATAACAGCAGAGCTGAGGGTAAGGGCGCTGTATTAAACAGAAGGAATAAGGTGAAAGTTTATATATTAAAAGGTGAAGAATCTCAGTCCCCTTTACAAACTAATTTCCAAGAATTGTGGCCATTATGGTTACATACAATAGACAAAAGACTGATGATTCTTCCTGGGGATATTGAGTATTCCAAGAACTTAAAGATTTAGCCCTTAGTCCAAGACCTAAGGAGTTGAAACAGTAGATTCTTTCCTACTCATTCTGTAATGATGCAAATCACCTGACAAGCTTCAGCCATTACAGAGCTTGTAGGCAGGTTTTTGTTGTTGTTGTTGTTACTATCTCAACTTTAAATAAGGACAAATAGACAAGGAATATAACACATTCAAAAAAGTCTGTAAGACTGAAGATGGAGATCAAAACAGAAAAGAACTTAAAGGGAACACAGAAATTCTTGGAACAGAGGAAGACTCAGAGGTAAGACAAAGTACTGTACTCATGAAGCAAAAAAGAGTAAGCTTTTGAAAAGAAACATTCAGAAATTTGAAAGAGGAAACCTAGAATTTAAATTTGGAAAATTAAAAAAAATGACAGCAGAAATTAAAAATTTAATAACCAAGTTAGAATAAAAAGTTAAGAAAAATCTCTTAAAGTACACAAATAGAAATGAGAGGAAACATAAGAAAAATTAGAAGATAAATCTAAAAAATCTTTTGATTAAATAATGAGACTTTTATAAAGGAAAGCACAGAACATAGAGAAGAAGAAATTGCTAAAGATACAATAAGAAAGTTTCTCAGAAATGAAAGGCAAGAACTTTGAAACAATTTACTCTAAACAAGTAGTTTAAGAACAAATGTTTATCTCACACCTATCGTCAGAAGACAATTCTTCATGACCTTTCATATTTGTGCATGTTTTAGAGAACTACCTTTGTTCCAGGCTATTTTTTCATAGATTGTTGTATAGCAAACCACCTTAAAAAATAGAATTCACTTCTGCAGCAAAGAGTAGGTTTGTTTAAAGCTCTGGAAGTAAAAGAGTGTCTCCTCTGGTGCACAAGGTTAGGCATGCCTACTGCCCATGAAAAAGATTCAGAATGCCTCAGCCCAGGGTTCCTTTCCTTAGATTTGTTTCATCTTCTGTAAATTGGAGCTTGGGAAATGGACATAAAAATGATGATACTGTAGCTGCTGTGATTGCTATGAGTAATAAACTGTCTTTCATCTTTGATTCAGGAGAATTTTGTCTTCTTCCAGCATTCATAAAACAATATCAAGATAACTAGTTAGCTTACAGACAGCGTGCAATCTCAGATCGATTACAACTCTTGACAGTTTTGACAGTGAGGATGAGATGTGGAGAGGTAATGGTATTCTAAGAGCAGAAGGGTCTTTCAACCAAAGGCTGGTTTACAAGCTTTAAAGGAAATCCAATCAGTAGCAAAATTGTTGACTAAACTATATCATCATGCAAGGCAGTAAATTATCCCATGCCTATTAGTGAGGAGGAATTGAAGATATGGTTGCTGACTGAGTAACAAGATGTGGGTTCAAAGACAGTTGCCCAAACAGTGCCCTGTGTGTATGTTAGTCATTCAGTTGTACTGGAGTGGGTAGCTATTTCCTTTTCCAGGAGATCTTCCTGATCCAGAGATTGAACTCATAGGGATTGAACCCACGTCTCCTGCATAGCAGACAGATTCTTTATCATCTGAACCCATTAGGGAAGCCCCAGTCTTGTCCTAGTCATTGTTAACTCTATTCCATACAGGGGACTTCCTTGCCAGTGTGATACGCGCAGTCTCAGGTCTACCCTATTGTATCGCATTACTACTGTTCATTCTGGGCTTCCAAGGTGGCTCAGTGGTAAAGAACCCACCTGCCATTGCAGAGTCACAGAAGACGTAAGTTAGACTCCTTGGTCAGGAAGATACCCTTGGAGAAGGCAATGACACCCTACTCCAGTATTCTTGCCTGGAAAATCCTATGGACGGAGGAGCCTGGTAGGCTGCAGTCCATGGGGTTGCTAAGAGTCGGACACGGCTGAGTGACTTCACCTCATTCACTTTCACTTCAGTATTCTTGCCTGGAAAATCCCATGGACAGGGGAGATTGTCCATAGGGTTACAGACCATAGGGTTGCAAAGAGCTGGACACGACTGAAGCGGCTTACTATGTAGGCATGTACTGCTCATCTTGTGGGGTAAGAAGGTGTTCCTACATTTCAGATAATAGTTTCAGGATTGTGCACTCTCACTAAGAATATGTTTGCAAAATGGAGGCAGGTTATATAATGTTTTTAAGGAAGTATGTCAACAGCAAGGCCATTGTCAAGCTTAGCCTCTTTTGCAGTCTATCTTGACAAACTCTAATCCATTCACAGAAGATAACAGATCTCAGAGTTTTGTTTCTGTTTTGTAGTGGATGTTGGTGGCTAAATGGGAGCTTTTGCCCTTTTGGGTACGTTTCCTTGAATTAGACAAACTTTAATCAGAAACTATAGATGAAGCATTGACTAGTTTGGGGGCTCTCAGTGCCCTGTTAATGCAGTTGACACACTGAAGAATGAGAAACTGACCACAAATTGAGATGGAAAATGAAAGCAGCACCTAGCTGCTACAGAACTGCTTTCTTCCTCCAAGTCCTCTCCTTTCTCCACATCTCCTTCCCAGTGACTCCAGTGTCAGATGCTTTAAGGATAAAGATGTTAAATGGTGGGTTTGGGTCTCCTTAAGGGGAAATGAAGGTTATATACACATATCTGAGTATGTCAGGAAGGGAAGGGAATTAAGTTTTACAGCTCTGTTGTATATAGGTGCCCATTATCCTACTCTTTCCTGTTCAGAAGAGGGAACACCCACATTTAACTGATAAGATTTAAACAGAGTTCTCAGTGAGGAGAGAAGCTGAAATGACCTTGTGAGTCAGGCCTTTTTTGTTAATTCACTGTTATTGTGGTTTCTACTGTGGAACACATCATTGGTATTGTATACCTATACTATGAATGCTCACAAATACCACAGAGGGATGTTCCCAAATGGGAAGAGCTATAGTTGGAGAAGTGATAGTATCTTGGGGGCTCCTCAGTCCTTTGAGATAATTGTCTCTGTGACTGATGATTTTGCCAATTGAAACTTCTGGCAAAAGAAGGCAATTTCTATTGAGAGATACCCTTGTGGTTTGGGACTCTTTATTTTTTTTAATTAATTTATTAGAGGATAATTACTTTACAATATTGTGCTGGGTTTTGTCATACATTGACATGAATCTTTTGTGTCCCTGACACATCTACCAGGTGCATGCTTTTGTAAAGGAGTTTTGTTTCTAGGTTCTTGCTGAAATCAAGTGTCTGAAGCATAGTAGCTTTTAGACTCTGACCTGACATTCCCATCTTAGGGTAAGTCAACTTGGACTCAATGTATAACAAGGTCAAAGGGCCAGCAAGCCTCAACTCAAAGAATGTCACTGGCATAGACACAGCAGCATATCAATTTTAGGTAAAGAAATTGCACAAAGTCTCTGGCACAGTGATATCTCTAGTTTACAGCAATTCTTCTGAATGCCTGGACCTAGTTTACTGATGGTCACTGATGTTTCAGCTAGGCTGAAGTCTAGTGAGGTCCGCTGAAATACTGCAGTTTTAGCAACCACACAATTGAAAATGGATGTGGTCATTTTGCTTAGTGAGCAGAACTCAAGTTTGTTTCCATACCTCTGGCTAATGCTCTCCTTCATGAACCTCATTATATTTTTACTGACTCATAGGTGATTGCCAATGGCCTTAGCTTTTTGGCCTGAAAATTGGAGACTTATAAATTGGCAGCTTAATGATACTCTCTTTGAGACCACAAATTGTGAGAAAAAATTGTGGTTGCTGATTAAACTGAGTCATTTACTTTTTTCAGTGACTAACAATGGGAATAGGCCCATTCTCTGGAATAAGACTGGAATCAAGGGCTGATTGAGACTATAATATTCAGATTGCCACCATTGCTCCCTGGATGCATCATTGTACTAGTCATGACAAAACAGCCATTATCATCAGCTGGGCTTAAAATAAAGAGCCCCAGTGTTAAAGGAAATGCCTGTCTTCAGATGATGTGGCAACCTGTTCAAAATGAGGAGATGGGAGGAACAAGTTGGTGGAGGAGTAGGGGGACATGGAGTACATCTCTGTCCATAGATACATCAGGAATGGATGTATACCTTTATGATATGGTATACCATATCATGTATACCTTCATAGTATACCATGATGTATACCTTAATGGAATACTTCAGACACAGAAGTGCTTGCACAACACCAGCTGAGAGCAGAAAGGAGTACCTGACCACTGGAAAAGAATACATAGACCCATGCAAAACTCAGTAGGATGAAGGAACTAGGGGGAAAAAACAGGAGTGTTAGTAGGACAGGACCTGGCCTCAGCATGTGGGGCACCTTAAGCAGGGGTCTGATCCCACATTAGGGCAATTGTCTGGGTCAGAGGAGAAACATTTAAAGCTAAAAGTGAAACAGCTGATCTGTGGCAGCCTAAATGGAATGAGAACAGACAGTTCTTGCCGCAGCCATACATACCCTGGACAGGGACCCAGGTCCCCTAGAAGGTGCAGCAGGTGGGAGCTGGAGCATAGGGATTGTGGAGCAATCCAAGAATGAAGGCAGCTGTTGACTGCAGAGAGATGGACTGAGAGGACGTGAGGGAGGAGATTGTGGTGGGAAGTGCTTGCCATCACTGTAGCCTCTATCTCCCCACATGCCAGCATCAGCAGCTGGCCCATCAAGCTCAGGGAATAACAGAGTAGGACCCAGCCCAGGGTGCCTCTTTAAAGTGCCTGATATGCTGAACAACAAAGTAGGACCCTAGTCAGGGAGGCCCCTCTATGTGCCTGACATGCTGAACAACAGAGAAGAATCCCAGGCAAGGGAGCCCTCTAAGTGCCTGAACAGGCAGAGCTACAGAGAAAGACTAGCCAGAGGCCTTCTGATTGCCAGTTAACAGAGGCTCAAAAAAAGATTCTGATAGGGGCATAACTTCTGCGGCTAAGGCAGTCTGTGTCCCTGCACACTTGGCACTGTCAGGATCTCTATGACCCAAGCAGTGATGCCACCTTCCTGCTCAACTCTCAGTGGGGCAGAACTGCCACATGGGGTGTTGCTTCAATAATGTCCAACTCTTTGCAAGCCTGTGGATTGTGGCCTGCCAGGTTTCTCTGTCAGTGGGGTTTTCCAGGCAAGAATACTGGAGTAGGTTGCCATACTGTTCTAGAGCACTATATTTCCAACTGCCTTATCCACCAACTTTCTTGAATAACTGGTGCTGCCAGATGCCATGCAACCCAAGCAGCTGCACCACTTCCACACTTAGCCCTCACTAGGGCAGACCCAAGTCCTCCAGGGAAGTCTCAGACGCAAACCTCAGTGGACAACCCACATCCAGAGGTTGAAATAAAACCACAATTGAAATCCAGGGGCAGTGTGGCTAAGGAAGAAGACCCAAAACCTTCCCATTAGCTGTACAAACTGCAGGTTAAATCCACAAGATCAACTAGGCAGACTCCATGTCTACAGAACATATTAAAGGACACTGAGAGCTCCCAAGAAAGAAAACACACCAGTTCTGATAGGTGTGGACATTGGAGGCAAGAACGCACAAGAGTAGGACCAGAATAGAGTCTGAGCTGCCCCCCAAGAAGGTCCAGATACCAGTGCAGTGTTGGAGGGCATCTTAGGGAGGCGAGGTGGACTGTGACTCCCTGCAAGGGAAAGGACACTGACAACAGTGACTCCAGAAAACCATTTATTATTATTATTTTAACTTGTTCTGCAGTTTTTTTCAATTTATTTTTCTTTTTTTTCTCCCCCATTTCCTTTACCTCTGTTTTAGTTGTCAATTTTATTAGCACTATGAAATCTAACTAAGCTTTTGATTATTATTTTTTTTTTTTAATCACACTTTTTACTGCTGTTATAAACGTCTGCCTCTATGTTGGCCTTTTTCAGTTCTGTGGAGTTTTCCTTTTTCTTTTTTTCCTCTTTTTTAATTTTAATCTTTAACTTTTAAAACCCATTATTATTATTCTACATTTACTGCTTTGTTTGCTTTTCCCACTGTTCTTTTCTCCTTGCAGTTAATCTTTAATATATATGTCTTCTTTATATACCTCTATTTAACTTTGCATTTATATTCATTCTTTTTTCCTTTCATTTCTTTTCCTCACCATATTCATTAGTTTTGTCTTCATTGCTTTACTCCCCAGTTGGCACCTCACTTTAGTTTTGTATTCCAGTTTGTGCTTTAGTTAGTTATGTTCTTAACTGGTTTTTAGTTTCCTTTGTTTGCTGGTCAATCTATTGTACTTTATTTTGGTTTGACTGTTTTGATTTGTTTATGGATTATATGTCTGTGTGTATATTCCATTATTTTAATTATGATTTGCTTGATTTTGTAACTGCCATTTGTCTGAGGTTCATCTTTGGTTTCTCCTATTTGAGTATTTGTGTTAATCCCATTAAATGCCACAACAAACCACCTGTGGAGTTTCTGTTCTTGACCAGAGATCAAGCTATGAGCCTTTAGAGTGGGAGCATTGACTCCAAGACCCTAGACAACCAGAGAACTCCTAACCTTGGGAATATCAAATAGTGGAAATTCCCCCAAAGGCAACCACTTGTATGCAAGACCTGGTATCACCTTTACTGCCAGTAGCACCCTGTTCAGGATGCCTCATTCAAACAACAAACAAGACAAAAATAGAAGCCCAATCTTCAACAGACAAGAGTACCACCTCATTCAGCCTTACCAATCAGAAGGAAAAACAAAAAAACAAACAAACAAAAAAAAAAACAGCACAAATCTCACTCTATACAAAGCTTACACAAACCAATGGACCAACATTAGGAGGGCGGAAACCAAAAGGAGGAAAGAATTCAACCTTGAAGCCTGGAAAAAGGAGACTTCAAATATAACAAGCTTAAAAAAAATAATGAAAAAGAAATACTACACAAGTGAAGGAACAAACTGGAAACACAGAAGTCCAAATAAATAAAGAGGAAATAGGCAAACTACCTGAAAAAGGATTCAGAATAATGATAGAAAAGGTGATCAAAAACTTAAAAAAAAATGGAGAGAATAGAAGAATCAATTAACAAAGACCTAGAAGAGTTAAGGAATAAGCATATAGAGACCAACAACACAATTACTGAAATTAAAAATACTTTGGAAAGAATCAATAGCAGAATGTCTGAAGCAGAAAAATGGATCAATGACCTGGAAGATAAAATGTTGGAAATAACTGCTGAAGAGTAGAATAAAGTAAAAAGAATGAAAAGAACTAAGGATAGTCTCAGAGACCTCTGGGACACTATTAACTGCACTAACATTCAAATTATAGGGGTCTTAGAAGAAGAAGAGAAAAAGAAGGGGTGTGAGAAATTTTTTGAAGACATTATAATTGAAAATTTCCCCAACATGGAAAAGGAAACAGTCAATCAAGTCCAAGAGGCAGAAAGAATCCCATACAGGATAAACCCAAGGAGAAACATGCAAGACATACTAATCAAACTAACAAAGACCAAACACAAAAAAAGAATACTAAAAGCAGCATGGGAGAAGCAAAAAGTAACATACAAGGGAAGACCCATGTTCTTAACAGCTTATCTTTCAGCAGAAACTGTGCAGGCCAAAAGGGAATGGCAGAATATATTTAAAGTACTGCAAGGGAAAAAGCAACAACCAAGATTACTTGACCCAGTAAGTATCTCATTCAAAATTGATGGAGAAATCAAAACCTTTACAGATAAGTAAACATTAAGAGTCAGACACAACTGAGAGACTGAACAGACTGAACAGAACTGAAACATTAAGAGAATTCAGTACCACCAAACCAGCTCGACAACAAATGTTAAAGGGGCTTATATAGTCAGGAAGTAGAAGAGAAGTAAAAGATCTGCAAAACCAAACCTGAAACAATTAAGAAAATGGCAATAGGAACATATATATCAATAATTACTTTAAATGTAAATGGATTAAATGCTCCAACCAAAAGACACAGACTAGCTGAATGGATACAAGCACAAGCCCCATATATATGCTGTCTACAAGAAACTCATTTCAGGCCTACAGATACATATAGACTAAAAGTGAGAGGATGGAAAAATATATTCCATGCAAATGGAAATCAAAAGATGGAGTAGCAATCCTCATATCAGACAAAATAGACCTTAAAATGCAGAATATTACAAGATATAAGAAAGGACCCTGCATAATGATCAAAGGATCAATACAAGTGGAAGACATAGCAATTGTAAATGTCTATGCATTGAACATAGGAGAACCTCAATGCATAAGACAAATACTAACAGACATAAAAGGAGAAAATTGACAGTAAAAATATTAGTAGGAGACTTTAACACCCCACTTACATCAAAGGACAAATCATCAAAGCAGACAATTTATAAAGAAACAGAAGTCTTAAATGATACATTAGACTAGATGGATCTCATAGATATCTTCAGGACATTCCATCCAAATGCAGAATACAGCTTCTTTTCTAGTGCACATGGAACATTCTCCAGGAGAGACCACATCCTGGGTCACAAATCAAATCTCAGTAATTTAAGAAAACTGAAATTGTATCAAGCATATTTTATTTTCTGACCACAATGTTATGAGACTAAATATTAATTCCAAGAAAAAAAACTGTAAAAAACAAAACAAAACAAAAAAAACCCTCAAACACATGGAGATGAAACAATACGTTTCTAAATAATGAACAGGTTACTGAAGAAATCAAAAGGGAAATAAAAACAAAATCCTAGAAACAAATGACAATGACAAAAAATTACAGAAAAAAAACCCCACAAAAACAAAAAACACACAACAACTCAGAATCTATGGGATGCAGCAAAAAGATTTTTAAGAGGGACATTTATAGCAATACAATCTTATTTCTAGAAACAAGAAAACCATAGAAGAGACAACCTAACTTTACACCAAAAACAACTGGAGAAAGAAGAAAAAAAGCAAAAAAAAAAAAAAAAAACAAAAACAAAAAACCAACAGTAGCAGAAGGAGAGAAATCATAAGACCAGAGCAGAAATAAATAAAAATGAAATGAAAGAAATAGTAGTAAAAGTTAATAAAACTAAAACCTGGTTCTCTGAGAAGACAAACAAAATTGACAAACCTTTAGCCAGACTCATCAAGAAAAAAAGAGAGAAAAATAAAATCAACAAAGTTAAAAATAAAAAGAAGAGGTTACAACAGACAGTGCAGAAATACAAAGGATTATGAGGCTATTTTGAACAACTATATGACAATAAAATGGACAACCTGGAAGAAATGGACAGATTGTTAGAAATATCCAATCTTCCAAGATTGAACCAGGAAGAAATAGAAATTATGAACTGAAATCAAAACTGTGATCAAAATTTTTTGAAAAACAAAAGCCCAGGACCAGATGGCTTCAGAGGTAAGTTCTATCAAATATTTAGAGGAGAGCTTATGCCTCTCCTTCTAAAACACTTTCAAAAAGTTTCAGAGGAAGAAATGCTTCCAGACTCATTCTATGAGGCCACCATCACCCTGATACCAAAACCAGATGTAAACAACAGGAAAAAGAAAACTATAGGCCAATATCACTGATGAACATAGGTACAAAAATCCTCAACAAAATTCTAGCTTACAGAATTCAACAACACATTACAAAACTCATACACCATGACCAAGTTGGGTTTATTCCAGTGATGCAAGGAGTCTTCAATATATGGACAGTAATCAATGTAATACACCATTTTAAGTAATTAAAAGATAAAAAACACTCAATAATCTCAATTGACAAAGAAAAAGCCTTTGACAAAATTAAGCACACATTTTTGATAAAACGGCTGCAGTCCATGGGGTTGCACAGAGTTGGACACGACTGAAGTGACTTAGCAGCAGCAGCAGCATTCCAAAAGTGGGCACAGAAGGAACCTACCTCAACATAGTAAAGGCCATATATGATAAGTCCACAGCAAACATTATTCTCAATGGTGAAAAACTGCAAGCATTTCCCCTTAGGTGAGGAACAAGACAAGAGTGTCCACTCTCACCACTATTATTCAACTTAGTTTTGGAAGTCCAAGCTACAGCCATCAGAGAAGAAAAAGAAATAAAAGTAATCCAGGTCAGAAAAGAAGAATCAAAGTTCTCACTGTTTGCAGATGACATGGTACTATACATAGAAAACCCTAAAGACAGTATCAGAAAATTACTAGAGTTAATCAGTGTATTTAGCAAAGTCACAGGATACAAAATCAATACACAGAAATCACTTGCATTCCTTCCTATATATCAACAATGAAAAATCAGAAAGAAAAAAAAAAATCAAGGAATCAATCCCATTCACCATTGCAACAACAACAACAACAACAAATAAAATATCTAGGAAGAAACATACCTAAGGGGGCAAAAGAACTGTATACAGAGAATTATCAGACACCGTTGAAAGAAATCAAAGATGACATAAACAGATGAAGAGATATTCCATGATCCTGGGTAAGGAGAGTCAGTACTGTGAAAAAGATCATGCTGGCAAATGCAGTCTGCAGATTCAGTGTGATCCCTATCAACTTACCAATGGAATTTTCACAGAACTAGAAACACAAAAGACCCTGAATAGCCAAAGCAGTCTTGAGTAAGAAGAATGGAGCTGGAGGAATCAACCTTCTTGACTTCAGATTATACTACAAAGCTACAGTAATCAAGACAGTATGGTAATGGCACAAAAACAGAAATATAGACCAATGGAACAAGATAGAAAGCCCAGAAATAAACCCATGAGCCTATGGGTACCTTATTTTTGACAAAGGAGGCAAGAATATACAATGGGGCAAAGATAGCATCTTCAATAACTGGCACTGGTAAAACTGGACAGCTACATACGAAATAATTAAATTGGAACACTTCCTAAGATCATACACAAAGACACACTAAAAATGGATTAAAAACCTAAATGTAAGACCAGAAGCTATAAAATTATTAGAGGAAAACATAGGCAGAACACTCAATGACATAAATCAAAGCAAGATCCTCTATGACTCACCTCCTAGAGGAATGGAAATAAAAACAAAAGTAAATGAGTGGGACCTGATTAAACTTAAAAGCTTTTGCACAGTTAAGGAAACCATAAACAACTGTAAACAAGACAACCCTCAGAATGGGAGAAAATAATAGCAAATGAAACAATTGACAAATGATACATTTCCAGAATATACAAGCAGCTCATTCAACTCAATACCAAAAAAAAAAAAAAACAAAAGAATCCAATCAAAAAGTGGGAAAAATACCTAAACAGACAGTTCTCCGAAGAAGACACAGATGGCTAACAAACACGTAAAAAGATGCTCAACATCTCTCATTATTAGAGAAATGCAAAACAAAACTACGATAAGATATCACCTCATACCAGTCAGAATGGCCATCATCAAAATGTTTGCAAACAATAAATGCTGGAAAGGGTTGGAGAAAAGGGAACACTTCTGCACTGTTGGTGAGAATGTAAATTGATACAGCCACTATGGAAGATGGTATGGAGATTCCTTAAACAACTAGGAGTGAAATCACCATATGACCCAGGTATCTCACTCCTATCATTTACCCTGCAGTGACCAAAATTGAAAAAGATGCATGTACCCCAATGTTCATTGCCACACTGTTTACAATAGCTAGAACATGGAAGCAACCTAGATATCCATTGACAGATGAATGGATAAAGATGTTGTGCTACATATACACAATAGAATATTACTCAGTCGTAAAAAGGAACCCATTTGAGTCAGTTCTAATGAGGTGGGTGAACCTAGATCCTATTATGCAGAGTGAAGAAAGTCAGAAAGAGAAAGATGAATATCATATACTAACGCATATTTATGGAGTCTAGAAAAATGGAAGAACAGACATAGAGAACAGACTTATGGACATGGGGAGGGGAGGGGAGGGGAGGGTGCGATGTATGGAAAGAGTAACATGGAAACTTCCATTGCCATATCAAATAGATAGTCAACAGGAATTTGCTGTTTGTCTCAGGGAACTCAAACAGGAACTCTGTACCAATCTATGGGGGTGGGATGGGGGAGGAGATGGGAGGGAGGTTCATGAGGAAAGGGACATATGTATACATATGGCTGATTCATGTTGAGGTTTGACAGAAAACAACAAAATTCTATAATGCAATTATTCTTCAATTAAAAAATAAATTTAAAAAATGAGGAGACCCCTGGTTTATTGGGAGATCTTTCTGAAAAGACAACTGACTTGTTATTTGTGTACAATCTGTAAGGAAATTGTTAACTCCAGGGAAAATGAATATTGTCCAATTATACTCATGGTGTCTATGTGGCTTAATTGTGATTAATAGTTCAGTAATCATAGAAATGAAAGCACCGAATAGAATGATGAATTTATATTGTAAAGATGAGAGACGTGAAATGTGTGTAAGATGTGGTTTTGTGTTAGTGGAATAAAGTCCTTAAGAGCAAAATCTCCATCTTTCTTAGTGGGAATCATTAAACATTGTTTCTCAGATGGTAAAAGCACCTGTTTGCAATGCAGGAGACCCAGGTTCGATCCCTGGGTCGGGAAGATCCCCTGCAGAAGGAAATGGCAACCCACTCCAGTACTTTTGCCTGGAAAATTCCATGGATGGAGAAACCTCGTAGGCTGCAGTCCATGGGGTCACAAAGAGCAGGACATGACTGAGCGACTTCACTTTCACTTTCACTTAACAAAAAACTTAAAGAAATAACACAAAATGATATTTAAATAGTTAAATGTATAACACCTAGACAAACCTAGACAGCCTATTAAAAAGCAAAGACATTACTTTGCCTACAAAAGTCTGAATAGTCAAAGTTATGGTTTTTCCAGTAATCATGTATGGATGTGAAAGCTGGACAGTAAAAAAGAATGAGCTCCAAAGAATTGATGATGGCTTCAAATTATGGTGTTGGAGAAGACTCTTAAGAGTCCCTTGGACAGCAAGAAGATCAAGCCAGTCAATCCTAAAGGAAATCAGTCCTGAATATTCAGTGGAAGGACTGATGCTGAAGCTGAAACTCTAATACTTCAACCACCTGATGCAAAGAGCCATCTCATTTGAAAAGACCCTGATGCTGGGAAAGATTGAAGGCAGGAGGGGAAGGGGATGACAGGACGAGATGGTGGTATGGCATCACCAACTCAGTGGGCATGAGTTTGAGCAAACTCTGGAAGATGGTAAAAGACAGGGAAGCCTGACATGCTGCAGGCCATGGGGTAGCAGAGTTGGACACAACTGAGTGACTGAACAACAGTAAAATATATAACACCAGAAAGAAAAACTAAAAGACCTGGTAGAAATTGTCTTTGTTGTAGTGGAAATTGAGATGTAGGAATTGGGATGAGCGGACTGTGGAGCAGGAGACGATGGGGTGTTTTTAAGCCTAACTAAACTGTTTGACTTGTAAAACCATATGCATGTTGTATTAGTTTGCTAGGGATGCCATAACAAAATACTGTCCAACAGGCTTAAGCAACAGAAATTAATTTCTTGTATTTCTAGAGGCTGGAAGTCCAAGATCAAGATGCTGATGAGTTTAGTTTCTTTTAGGTGAGAAATTGAATTGTTGTTGTAGTTTAGTCAATAAGTCATGTCTGACTCTTTGCCAGCCCATTGACTTCAGTGCATCAGATTTCTCTGTCTTCCACTATCTCCCAGAGTTTGCTCTAATTCATGTCCATTGAGTCAGTGATGCTATCTAGCCACCTTATTAGCTGCTTTCCCAGCATCAGATTGTTTTCCAGTGAGTTGGCTCTTCACATCAGGTGGCCAAAGTATTAGAGCTTCAGCTTCAGCATCAGTCCTTCCAATGGTATTCAGGGTTGATTTCTTTTAGGATTGACTTACTTGATTTCCTTGCAGTTCAAGGGATCTCAAGAGTCTTCGCCAGCACCACAACTCAGAAGCATCAATTCTTAAAGGTTCAGCATTCTTTATGGTCAAACTCTAACATCTGTACATGACTACTGGAAAAACCATAGCTTTGACTATATGAACCTTTGTCATATAGAGAAGTGGAATATTGCCTGCCATATCAGTAAACAAATGATGTCACAGGCAGCCACCACTGGGTGGGGAGCTGGTGAGCCCTGAGAGAACTCTAGAAGGAAAAGAATACCTGCCACCTAGCAGCCATCAGACTATAGCCACTCCCTAATGGTGAGTCTTGAGGAAACTCAGGAGGTAAAAGCACAGGATACTGGCTCCAGATAGCTGAGATGCTTGCTATCTTAAGATAGTAAAGTTTCCTTATCTTGATAAGGAATGATTTCAGTGAGCCCAGTGTCTTCCATCTTCCCACACATAGAAAAGGGCTAAATTCTTTAACCTGACATATATGGTTTTCTTTAATTAAGAATATATATATAATATGTATATATAATATATATATATAGTTTACATTTATAAAACCTGTCTTTTGATGTAAAATTCTTAAATATCCCAACTGCCCCTCTTTGACTCCTTGGATCAATTATCTCAGGTTTACCAGAGACGATGTCTCTAGGATTTGAAGTCCTAAAAAGCACCACAGAATAAAATATAACTCAACTTTTAGGTTGTGAATAATTTTTAGTCAATAGAGGCCTCCTTCTTTGGCTGGCAGACTGCTGCCTTCCCTCTGTGTTTTAATATACTCTTTTCCTTGTGCATCCCTCGTGTCTCTCTGTCCAAATTTGCTCTTATTATAAGGACACTAGTCAAATTGGATTAGGCCCACCATACAGGTCTCCTTTAAAATTAATCACTTTTTAAAAGGCCCTATCTCCAAATATAGTTACACTGAGGTTCTGGGAGGTAGGGCTTCAACAGGTGAATTTGGTGACAATGCAATTCAGCACATAATTTACACATGAATTAATTTTAAAAAAATCATATCTTTTTAAAATTTAAATTTATTTATTTTAATTAGAGGCTAATTAATTTACAATATTGTATTGGTTTTGCCATACATCAACATGAATCCACCACGGGTGTACACGTGTTCCCAATCCTGAACCCCCCTCCCACCTCCCTCTCCATACCATTCCTTTGGGTCATCCCAGTGCACCAGCCCCAAGCATCCTGTATCCTGCATCAAACCTGGACTGGCGATTTGTTTCTTATATGATATTATATATGTTTCAATGCCATTCTACCAAATCATCCCCTCCCCACCCCCCCACAAACAAACACAGAGTCCAAAAGACTGTTCTATACATCTGTGTCTCTTTTGCTATCTCGCATACAGGGTTATCGTTACCATCTTTCTAAATTCCATATATATGTGTTAGTATACTGTATTGGGGAGAAGGCAATGGCACCCCACTCCAGTACTCTTGCCTGGAAAATCCCATGGACAGAGGAGTCTAGTAGGCTGCAGTTCATGGGATCGCTAAGACTCGGACACGACTGAGCGACTTCACTTTCACTTTTCACTTTCACACATTGGAGAAGAAAATGGCAACCTACTCCAGTGTTCCTGCCTGGAGAATCCCAGGGATGGAGCCTGATGGGCTGCTGTTTACGGGGTCACACAGAGTTGGACATGACTGAAGTAGCTTAGCCACAGCAGCATACTGTATTGGTGTTTTCTTTCTGGCTTACTTCACTCTGTATAATCAGCTCCAGTTTCATCCACCTCATTAGAACTGATTCAAATGTATTCTTTTTAATGGCTGAGTAAATACTCCATTGTGTATATGTACCACAGCTTTCTTATCCATTCATCTGCTGATGGACATCTAGGTTGCTTCCATGTCCTGGCTATTATAAACAGTGCTGTGATGAACATTGGGGGACATATGTCTCTTTCAATTCTGGTTTCCTTGGTGTGTATGCCCAGCAGTGGGATTGCTGGGTCATATGGCAGTTCTATTTCCAGTTTTTTAAGGAATCGCCACACTGTT